>NC_067410.1:62448218-62751248 GCF_009764475.1 Pristis pectinata
TGTTCTTGGATATACCTGGTCAGGTCCTGAATATTTGTCTACCTTCATACCTTTTAAGACATCCAGCACCTCCTCTACTGTAATGTGGACAATTCCCAAGACCTCCCTATTTACTAGCTCTGAAGTCTTCATGTCTTTCTTCATGGTAAAAACAGAAAAGAAATATTCATTAAGGACCTTGCCCATCTCCTGCATCTCCACACAAAGGTGTATCCTTTGGTCTTTGAGGGACCTTATTCTCTCTCTAGTTACTCTTTTTCCCTTAATAATAAAATCTCTTTGAGTTTTCCTTAATCTTCTCTGCCAAAGTTATCACGTGCCCCCTTTTTGACCTCCTGATTTCCTTCTTGAGCACACTCTTGCATCCATTATACTCCTCCAAGGATCCACAATCCCAGCTGCCTGTTCTTGACCCATGCCTCCTTCTTTTTCCTGGCTAAGGCCTCAATATCCCTCGTCATCCGGGGTTCCCTATTTCTACCAGCCTTGCCCTTCACTCTAACAGTAACATGCAAACCCTGAGCTCTCACTATCTCACCTTTAAAAGCCTCCCACTTGCCTATGGTTTCTTTGCCCACAAACAACCTACTCCAGTCAACCTTTGTGAGCTCCTCTCTCATACCATCAAAATTTGCCTTGCCCCAATTTAGAACTTGAACCTGTGGACCAGTTCTGTCCCTTTCCATAACTATTTTAAAACTAATAGAACCATGGCCACTGGTCCCAAAGTACTCCCCTGCTGTTACCTCAGTCACTTGCCCCGTCCTATTACCCAAGAGTAGGTCGAGCTTTGCCCCCTCCTTAGTAGGGCCCTCTATATATTGCCCAAGGAAAATTTCCTGAATGAACTTAACAAATTCCACCCCATCTAAACCCTTAACTGTATGGCAGTTCCAGTCTACGTTAGGAAAGTTAAAATCCCCTACGATGACAACCCTTTTATTCTTACAACTCCACACAATCTCCCTGCATATTTGTTCTTATAATTCCTGTTGACTACTTGGGGGCCTATAGTACAATCCCAACAATGTGATCATCCCCTTCTTACTTCTCAGCTCCACCCATAAAGCCTCACTGGATGATCCTTTCTAATTTCATCTCTGACTACTGCTGTGACATTCCCCTTAATCAAAAATGCAACTCCCCCTCCTCTTTTTCCTCCACTTCTATCCTGCCTAAAGCACCTGTACCCCGGAACATTAAACTGCCAGCCCTGTCTCTCCCTCAGCTATGTTTCTGTAATGGCTATGATGTCCTAGTTCCACGTAGCTATCCAAATTCATCCGCCTTACCTGTCAGACCTCTTGCATTAAAATAAATGCAATTTAATCCAATAGGCTTTCCTCACTCCCTACCATTCTCCAGTCTGTCATGCCTATTCAACTTGCTGTCACTGACTTCTGCATCACTTTCCAGCCTCTCATTTGCCTTCCTGTTGGGATGCCACTTGCCTGCTAATCTAATTTAAACCCACCCTAGTAGCACTAGCAAATCTGCCTACCAGGATATTGGTATCTCCTTCAGTTCAGCTGTATAACCTGTCTCTCTTGTACAGGTCACCTCTGCCCCAGAAGAGATCCCAATGGTCCAAAAATCTGAATCTCTGCCCCCTTCATCAATTTTTCAGCCACACATTCACTTGCCATCTCCTTCTATTCTTACCCCCACCAGCACGCCTAGCACTGGAAGTAATCAGGAGACTGCTACCCTCAAGGTCCTGCCTTTTAACTTCTTCCCTAGCTCCCTATATTCACTCTGCAGGACTTCATCCCTTTCTCTACCTATGCCATTTGTGCCAACGTGCACAACAACTTCTGGCTGCTCACCTTCCCCCTTGAGAATGTTCTGTAGCCACTCTGTGACTTCCTGGGCCCTGGCACCAGGGAGGCAACACGCTATTTTGGAGTCCCTTTTTCAGCCACAGAACCTCCTGTCTGCCCCCCTAACTATCAAGTCCCCTATCACTAAAGTCCTGTCTGCCTTCACCCTTTCCCGCTGAGCCTCAGAGCCAGTCTTCATGCCACAGACCTGGCTAATGCTGCCTTTTTCTGGACTGTCATCCCCTCCAGTAGTATCCAAAACGGTATGCTTGTTTTCGAGGGGAATGGCCACTTGGGACCTTGTAAGGGAAGCTTCTTTAGACCAGGATATAGCTTTCTGTCCTTGACTGAATAACCTGCCAACATACAATGAGTAATTTCATGAGACTGCATTTCTATTTGGGGTCTTGGCCATAGCCCAAAACCAGTCCCTGCTCTCTGTCAGCATGAACCCATGCAAGGAGTGTGTGGTGCAGAATCACCCTTGTCATTCTGGGTTCAAGTATGAGGAATGACCACACAAGTTACCTCAACTTATTCCTTTGTTCTCATTCATTCAACTTCACCTTCTGTATTGATTCTTGCCACCCACATGTGACCCACATTTCATTGACACAAAGGGCTTGAGATTTCAAGTGTTGATAGGCTTCTCAGATTATTTTCTTATCCTCTCAAAATTCCACAACTGTCAATTTCTACCTGAAGAAAATAGCCTTGAATTCAAACCAGTGCCATCACGAGCTCTCCTCACTCAAGGACCACAAGATAATTCTGGATCCAGATAGTCATTTGGGATCTCAGTTCATCCACTTAAAATGAACTGCATTCTCCCCAAAGTACAAATGTCTTCATTGACCTCATCCAGAATCTCCAGATCTAGCTTATCTTCCTTCATTCCTTATTAGATCTTGGGTATTCTCCCACTCCCTTTGTTCTCAATTAGTGGCTCTATGCCAAGATATACTCGCTGTGTGACCACCTGGCAACCCGGCACCAGATGGTGCCCTGCCACTGTTCCTTGCTCGCTAAATCCAAGTGTGATTCCCGAGTTAATGAAGAATATAAGCAACTGCAAGCTCTTTTCCTGCATTATCAGCAGTCTCCTTTGCCTGTTTCTCTCTTTCTTCACTCCATGTATTCGAAAGACATTCCTGTTTGAAATTGAGGCTGTCTTTAGTTCTGTCTTTGTTTCCTAACATCAACTCAATTCTTTGCTCTTTTCTGAACTTTGCCACCCTACCCCTTTATTCACAATTCTCTTACCCTTCTTAGCCAAACCCTCCCAACTCTAACGCTTAAGAAAGCCATCAATGATTTTGGAGATGCTGGAAATCTGAAATAAAAACTGAAAATGCTGGAAACACTCAGCTGGTCAGTCAGCATCTGTGGAAAGAGAAGCAGAGTTAACATTTCAGGTCAAAGACCGTTCATCATGAAATACTTTCACTGAGTGGTTAGCTGCTGCTCACCCAACAGTGCACTACTCTTTGTTCATTTATATCTTTATGCTTCGGCCAGCACCTATGTATAGATGACTTGGTAACTTATCTCATTTTTAAATTATTCATTTAGAGAGATAAAGCAAGGAAACAGGCCCTTTGGCCCAGCGAGTTGATAATGACCATACTAATCCTGCAATAATCCCAATTTTAAAAATTTTCCCCACATCCTCATAAACTCTGTCCAGATTCTACCACTCACCTACACACCAGAGGCAATTTATAGTGGCCATTTAGCCAAGCAACCTGCACATCTTTGGGATGTGGGATGAAACCAGAGCACCCAGAGGAAGGCCACACAAAGGGAAATAGTGCAAACTCCACACAAACAGCACACGAGATCAGAATTGAACCCAGGTCTCTGGAGCTGTGAGGCAGCGGCTCTACTAGCTGCGCCACTATGGCACCCATTTATGAGATGTGGGCATCGGAAGCACGGGAATAGTTATCGCCCATCTCTGATTGCCCATGAGAAGGTGGTGATCTCTTGTGTCTCCATTTTACTACTCCACCGCAGTCACTTCAAGGTTAGCTGACTTTAAAGAAGTTCACCTTCTCTCTTGGTTGGGAGTTCTGTGGGTCTCCCTCTGTGGTTTCTTCTGCTCTTCTGCTTTTTAACCATGTTCTACCTATCATCTGCCAGCCCCTGCCTCACCCCTCCCTCTTACCTCTTTATACTGGCTATCTCCGCTTGACCCTCTTAGTCTTATGGGTTTTTAATGACTGGTCATTGCATGATTACCATTACCAGGGATAGCTTATGTTTATTAAATTTAGTTAGAAAATACAATAGATTGCTCATTAGCTACCATTTCCACTATCTTTATTGCTGTTTGAGGGACCTTGTTGAGTTCTTATTTGCAGCTGTCAGGACTTTTCCATCAATATGCCCCGTGCAATGTGGTGTATCCAGATAATAGGCACTGCAAACCTGGTCCATCCATACAATGGCAAATAGATTGCTAATCTAGTAAATTGTCCACAATGTTATCACTCCCACTATACTGATATACCAAGTTATTCAGTGCCCATTATCTGGATGCACCAGGTTATGGAGTGGGCATGAGATGGATAACCGAATATACTCATAAATATCCATATAATTTACATTGTATAACCAAGTACACCCACATATTATGCAAAATATGACTTGATATATCTATATAATATACACTGTAATACAGTCAGAGTCATACAGCACCCACAGAGTTCAAGGGAACCATCAAGCACCCATTTACACCAATCCTACACTGATCCCTACACTAATCTCATTCCAATCAACTCCCTTCAGTTTCTATCACTCATCTACGCACTCGGGAAAATTTATAGTGGCCACTTAACCTATCAATCCACGTCTTTGAGATATGGGAGGAAACTGGTGCATCGGAGGAAACAATGTAGTGACAGGGAAAACTTGCAAAGTCCTCACAGACAGTATTGGAGGTCAGGGTTGAACCTGGATCATTGAAGCTGTGAGGGTAATAGCCGTGTCATGGTGCCTTGTATATTCATTTCACCTGCATTGTGTAACCTGTGTACCATAAAATGCGTATGATGGATCTATACCAAAATAGTATATACTACTTACTCTTCCTTATCCTCTTGAATATATACATTCAACCTCCTCTTCACAAAATACTGTTTAATATTCTTTGCCCCATTTCAGTCTCCATATACTTTAATTAAGACAGAAGAGACTGCACATGCTGAAATCTGGAGCATCAAATAGTATGCTGGAGGAACTCAGCGGGTCAGGCAGCATCTGTGGAGAGAAATGGACAGTCGACATTTTGGATCGAAACCCTTCATCTAGACTTCTTCTTAGTTCCTCCAGCATCTTGTTTGTTGCTGCATATACTTTAAGTTCCTTTTTATTGTTAAAGTATGTGCAGTACTTTGTATTTGTACTACAATTTTACACTACTTTAGAGAAAAAAGAAAAGAATTTGCATTCATCGAATGCATTTTTGTCGTCAGGTTTTCCAACGTGACTCACAACCAATTAATTACAAACTGATGTCATTGCTGTTATGTCGATAAACACACAATTCAATTCACACATAGCAAAGCCCTGTGAACTGCAAACACAAAATCATCAGTTGATCTGTTCTTTTGGCTCTTTGTCGAAGAACAATTTGAATTCCTTACTCTACCTCCATATCTTACCATGGGTTCTATATAGACACCTGCTGAACAGGTAGAAAAGTAAATATAGCTGTTTCCTTCCTCTTTTTTTCCTTTATCACCTACTCTCTAGAAAGGAGAATTACTCTTCTGTCGCAGTGAGGCAGGTGTCACAGTTACAACCAAGTGGGGAAGTGATTGAGGAAGTTCATTCAAGTAGCAATGATTACAGAAAAGGAATGTGAGAAATGCTAAGCCATTTTGGGAGATGTCACCAGCTCACTAACATCACCTCCAAAGGTAAAATAAAAGAACTTGTTGTGGGAATAGATTGAAGAGAAGGTTGGCACTACAATAACACAGCAGTGAAAAAGGGCAGCTGAACTAGGAAAAGTGTAAAGAAAAACTATAATATGTACTCTAACCTTCAACTGCTCTAGTGTTTGGTGTTTTGGCAGAGTTTATATAATGTGACATTGACTAAGGGCAATTCAGTTCTATTCCCCTCTTTCTTTAGATATCAACTTCATCCTTTATTCCTGTCTCCCTTGTACATTCATCAAACTTTCCACTCATGCATATTTAACTCAGTGACTCCCCTTGCTTGTAGATAGTTACCACTCACTGTGTAAAGTTGAATTTATTATTTGATTTCCTGGTGACATTAATAAATTAAGGGCCTTTACTTTAGAACCTCCCCAAATGTGAGAGAGTACTCTCTGTCTGGCTTATCAACAGCCCATAATTACAAGTTTGCAGATGATACCACCGTTGTAGGCCGTATCTCAAACAGCAATGAGTTGGAGTACAGGAAGGAGATAGAGAGCTTAGCGGAATGGTGTCATGACAACAACCTTTCCCTCAATGTCAACAAAACAAAAGAGCTGGTCATTGACTTCAGGAAAGGGGGTGGTGTACATACACCTGTCTACATCAATGGTGCTGAGGTCGAGAGGGTTGAGAGCTTCAGGTTCCTGGGAGTGAACATCACCAACAACCTGTCCTTGTCAAATCACATAGATGCCACGGCCAAGAAAGCTCACCAGCGCCTTTACTTCCTCAGGAGGCTAAAGAAATTTTGTTTGTCCCCTTTGACTCTCACCAACTTTTACCGATGCACCATAGAAAGCATCCTATCTGGATGTATCACGGCTTGGTACGGCAACTGCTCTGCCCAGGACCGCAAGAAGCTGCAGAGAGTTGTGGACACAGCCCAGCACATCACGGACACCAGCCTCCCCTCCATGGACTCTGTCTTTACCTCTCGTTGTCTTGGTGTAGTAGCCAGCATAATCAAAGACCCCACCCACCCAGGACATTCTCTCTTCTCTCCTCTTCCATCGGGTAGGAGATACAGGAGCCTGAGGGCATGTACCACCAGACTTAAGGACAGCTTCTACCCCACTGTGATAAGACTATTGAATGGTTCCCTTATATGATGAGATGGACTATGACCTCACGATCTACCTTGTTGTGACCTTGCACCTTATTGCACTGCACTTTCTCGGTAGCTGTGACACTTTACTCTGTACTGATATTGTTTCTTATCTGTACTACATCAATGCACTCTGTACTAACTCAATGTAATTGCACTGTGTAATGAATTGACCTGTACGATCAGTTTGTAAGACAAGCTTTTCACTGTACCTCGGTACAAGTGACAATAATAAACCAATACCAATAAACCAATACCAATAATGTCCTCTTATTAGCCTGCTCTGTTTGTGAAGATGTGGGTAGAATAAAAATTTTGTCAGTTTTAAATTTAAACATCAGGAACATTTAAAAATTATTAAACTCAGTGGCAGCTTTCACAGCTGACAAAGCCACATGTCCAACTTGGTCAGGTGATTAAGGAGCAGGCCCTCCACACTGCACTGCCTGAAGTCCAGTTGCCATACTACCTACACCATTGGATTCCAGGGTCCAAAGGACTAATGAGGTAGGTCCTCTGCTTCTGGATTAGGTAAATGTGGACAACATGGGTGGTTCAAAGTGAATATGGGTCAATATGATCTAGCCCATAGACCTCAATTCTGGACACTACAAAATCTTAAAGAGTGTGTCAAACTTACCAAAATTGTACGGGGGCTGAGCGGCACCAGATATGTGGAAAGCTGGAGAAGTTGAGGTTGCTTTCTTTTGAGCAGTGTTGGTAAAGAGGAGACTTGATAGCAGTGTTTGAAACGATGAAGATTTGATTATGTGAATAACGGTAAAGAGTTTACAGATGGAGAAGGGTTAGGACCAAGATTATGATAATTAGTACAAGAACAGAAGTGAGATGAAGAAACTGTTTTAATATGAAGAATTATTGTAATCTGGAATGCATTGCTTGGAGGGTGGTGGGAGAAGATTTAACAGTAATTTTCAAAAGAGCATTTGGTCTTGGTGTTTAGGGGAGTCAGGATGCACGTAGAACAGGCAGGAAAGTGGTGCAAAGCTAAAATCAGGTCAGTGAATGTGAGGTCAGGCTTAGGGGTTATATGGGCTCCTCCTTGTTCCATTTCTTCTTGTAATAAATCCTTAATTGAATGAAAATTGCAGAGCAGGGGAAGGGAAGTGGGATCAGTGAATAGCTCCACTAAGGACCCAGCACAGGCACAGGGAGCCAAGTGACCTCCTGTACTGTATTGTTCGATTACTAATAGAGATGGAAACTCAGTGGAGCAGTAAGGGTATGTATCTTGGCACCTAAAAACATTTGAAATCGTGAGCCAGAGCTGAACTCACTCCTTTAACAGTTTCAGCATTTTACCTATTCTTTACTCCTCAATTTTGATGGCATCTGAAATGTTATTTCTGAGTGTTTCCATCTTTTGTGGTGTATGGGGAGAAGGGTTGGAATATTTAATGCTCCAGGCATTCAACTGTCCCCAGTATATTGGCTTGCAACCTGAGAAGTATGTGGGCTAAATATGGGGAAGAGGTTGTGTGCAGAGAGTGACAGTGTTAGACCTGTCCTTGGAACCTTGACTGATCAAGAGAGCTAAGTTGTATTCAAGTGGTACGTGAGAAACAACTAGATGCAGTTTTTTTTCCTATCATACCAAACATACCTTTGCTCATTGCGGCCAAAAAGTTCTATTTTAACTTCATCAGTCCACAGGACTTGTTTCCAAAATGCATCAGGCTTGTTTAGATGTTCCTTTGCAAACTTCTGACGCTGAATTTTGTGGTGAGGACGCAGGAAAGTTTGGAGAAAAAAGGGTTCAGAATTTCATGAAAAGAACACCTCTCCAACACGGGGGTGGATCAATCATGCTTTGGGCTTGTGTTGCAGCCAGTGGCATGGGGAACATTTCAATGGTAGAGGGAAGAATGAATTCAATTAAATACCAGCAAATTCTGGAAGCAAACATCACACTGTCTGTAAAAAAGCTGAAGATGAAAAGAGGATGGCTTCTACAACAGGATAACTATCCTAAACACACCTCAAAATCCACAATGGACTACCTCAAGAGGCATAAGCTGAAGTTTTTGCCATGGCCCTCACTGTCCCCTGACCTAAAAATCATCGGAGATCTGTGGATAGACCTCAAAAGAGCAGTGCATGCAAGATGGCCCAAGAATCTCACAGAATTAGAAGCCTTTTGCAAGGAAGAATGGGTGAAAATCCCCCAAACAAGAACTGAAGGACTCTTAGCTGGCTACAGAAAGTGTTTATAAGCTGTGATACTTGCCAAAGGGGGTGTTACTAAGTACTGACCATGCAGGGTGCCCAAACTTCTGCTTCGGGCCCTTTTCCTTTGTTGTTATTTTGAAACTGTAAAAGATGGAAATAAAAAAGTAATCTTGCTTAAAATATTAAAGAAATGTGTCATCCTTAACTTTATGCCTTTTGGAAATCAGGTCATCTTTTACTCGCCTAGCTATTCACAGTAACAGAAATTTTGACCAGGGTGCCCAAACTTTTGCATGCCACTGTATATCAGAGCAGCCTACAATATACTATTCCAAACCCTGTACAGCACATGAAAAATACAGGATGCATCTCTCTCGCCACACTGCCATCAAATATTCCTAAATCAGGTACAGGAGAAAAGTTCGATGCAGGGGTCACTATTTTCGTCTCCTCACTCTCCTGCATGACCTAAAAGTGGACACTAGCTAGCAAAAATGCACTTTGTTCCCATCAGGCCTCTGAAGCTTTTGGTGTTACACACATTTCTGGAGAAGAGAACAGGAATAAACAGTTTAGTCCCTCAGCCATTTTGTCATTCACCAAGGTCTTGGCTGACCTGTGGCCCAAGTCGTCACACTCACCTTTGTCCTACATCCCTTAATATCTCAGTTAATGAAAATTTGTGAACCTCAGGCTTAAAATCAACAATTAGTCCAGCGTCAACTGCTGATTACAGACAGACATCCAAGCCTCCTCTACTTCTTGGGTGTAGAACTGTTTCCTGGCTCCGCTCCTCAAAATTCTGACTCAGATTTTTAGAAGTTAATCCTGGTGACGAAGTTCTTGCCTGAAGCAAATGGATGCCTCCTGAATGTATTCAAATTGTATTTGGGAGACATCACTATATCACTAGTAGCATTATCTAATTTCAACCCATGCCACTTTCTGCTCCTGCCCACCAGCTTTGGATGGTTCCAGAATTTAAATGTTATTTGATGTTCAGCTGTTCTCAGATAAAACAGTGAAGAGGTTTCTGTGGGCACTTGTTTTTTAACCCTAAAGAGCTTGAAATTGTGTGTGCCTGATTTCCTAGATTCTGAACTGCTTTTTGTTTTATGATGGGTATCCTTCTAAGATCCTACTCTGTGTGGAGGAAGGAACAGACTGCGTCTGGATGGCACACAGATAGACATTGGAATGCTCAAAGGAATCCTTATACTCTCATAAACGTTTGTAGAACTAGTTTTCAGAGGAGCAGTGTCATGGAACTGATCCTTCAGCCCACTGAGTTGCACTGATTTACTCCCACCCTACATTAATCCCATTTTTTATTCTCCCCACATTGCCTTCAACTCCCTGCAGGTTCTACCACTTACCTACACACCACATATAACTTACAGCGGCCAATTAAACCGTGCACCAGCACATCTTTGGGATGTGAGAGGAAACTAGAGCATCCGGAGGAAACTCATGTGATCACGGCGAGAACATGCAAGCTCCACACAGACAGCACCTGAGGTCAGGATCATAGCTGGGTCTCTAGCACTGTGAGGCAGCAGCTCTATCAGCTGTGCTACTGTGCTGCACAATGCTTAAGGAAGCTTTAATTCTCCAGGGAAGCACTGAGGTATTTTTTCACTTTCTATAGAAATACATAGCTAACTGGTTACTGTAATCCAGCATTTGAACCCCAAGCCTCCACTGCTTAGCCAGACTTCAGTAGGGGATGATAATTCTGCAGTCCATATTTATGTTAATCCTTCATACTCGAGCAAATACTTCATCACCTGCTCTGTGGGTGTTTGGCAGTATTATGATGGGAATCATTCAGAATTTATTTAGCAGTCTGATGTGTGCAGCTTCAACAACACTCCAGAAGCTCAACGCCAACCAGGAATTAGCAGCCTACTTGATAGGCACTCATCCACAACCATTCACTCACTTCACCACTGATGCACGGCAACAATAGTTTGTACCATCTACAGGATATAGTGCAGCAATTCACCGAGGCTCCTCAGCACCTTCCAAATCCACAACCACTACCGTCTAAAAGGACAAGGCCAGCAAAAGCATGGAGACACCACTGCCTGGAAGTTGCTCTCCAAGCCACACGCCATGGAAATATATTCACTGTTGCTGGGTCAAAATCCTGGAACTCCCTCCCTAACAGCACTGAGGGTATACCCACAGCTCAAGGACTACAGTGGTTCAAGAAAGCAAATCACCACCACCTTCTCAAGGGCAATTGGAGATGGGTAATTAAATGCTGGCTAAGCCTGTGTAGCCACATCCCTTGAATAAATGAAAAAAAAAGCATTTCATTCAGTGCCAGATGGTAATTGCCATGGCGTTTTTATATTGTCAGATACTCCTGCTGTAGGTTCCTGTGCGGAAAATTAGAAGCTTGTCTTTCTACCCTGGCTTCTAGGAACCCACCAATGATTGCAGAGCACTGCTATAATCAGACCTAACTAGAGTCCTCATGGAACAGACAGTTGTCCCTGTAAATAATTCTGAAGCATGGACAGATCTGATGCCTTTCTGCAAGCCTAGAAAGAGAATTCTTTGTGGCTCTGACTTGTTGCAAGCTATGTAAGCTTGCTCAGCAGTGAGCACCAAACAGGGTATGAGCAGAGGAGGGGAGCCTTCAGCATGAGGAGGGAGTGAGCACTGGTGATGTAACGAGGGATTTCTGCAGCCAGGGCTCTTTGCAGTGGCTCGGTGAAGAAAATTGCAGCAGAGCAACTGAAGAGCAAAGAAGGGAGAAACAGTAATAAGCATGGAGAGCTGTGACCTCATCAGCTGCTGGGGCACCCTCTTGCCCTGACCTGACAATAATGTGGGGTGCTTCTATTTTGTGACATCTATGCCAACCTGCAGCAGGCCAGTGGTGTCATGCTGGGATCCAGCTACCTGTAACCTGGGAGCACTGCCAATATCCATCTTACAACAGAGCCATGGGGCCCTTGGCTGAAAAATAGGTTTCCATTGCTGACTGCCAGAAGGAATTTGGGATTGTGTTTCACATCATTGTACCTGGAAGTGAACAGTTTCTTGAAGCTGTGATGTTAGCACTGGGGGAATGTGTGATAAATGCATCTTACTTGGAACTGTGAAAGGATACCACTCAGCAGCTTATATCTGATCTACTCGTTAATTGTAGTTTAAATTGCAGTTTGTCAATGGTACTGCTATTTGGATTTTGGGAAATATTTTGTGTCATTCATCTATTGTTCTGCGAACGAAATTCTATGATGAAATGATCTATTTTGTAGCCTTGTTGCAGTGTTGTGCGTCAATCTAATGTGATTTGTGGAATGCAGAATGAGCTTCATTTGGAAGATGAGTGCCACAGTGGCATGGTTAGTAGAGCTGCTGGCTCACATTACCAGAGGGCTGGGTTTGATACTGACCTTGGATGCTGTCTGTGTGGAGTTTGGACGTTATCACTGTGACTGCATGGGTTTCCTTTGGGTGCTCGGGTTTCTTCCCACATCCTAAAGATATGTAGATTGGTGGGTTAATTGGCCACTGTAAGTTGTTCGTAGTGTGTAGGTGAGTGGTAGAATCTTGGACGAGTTGATGGGACTGCAGGGAGAATAAAATGGGATCAGTGTTGGATTAGTGTACGTGGGTATTTGATGGTTGGTGTGAACTCTGTGGCCCAAAGGTCTGCTTCTGTACTGTACGTACAGAACAGCATTGTTGGGTTTCCCTGGTAAAGCCATGCTGAAACTGACGCTGTTGCTTTTAGCTGTGTTCCCTATTCATTGTTGCAAGCTTCACAATTGTAGCTGAGCAGGTATGATCATTGCAACCAGTTCCTAAAGGCCACAATAGAAACAACATATTTCTAGCTGCAGGGGGTGTTTCCACCAAATGAAGGGATGCTGACATGGGAGGGGCTGGTAGAGTGCTCCCAGAGGGTCAGAAGGACTGAGATGATTTGATCTGTGCCAACAAGAGACATGTTCTTTCTTCCTTCAAGGGCTAAGCCAGAAGCTTCTGATAGCATGTTGCCAAGGGGATTCCTTTAAGGCTGAGTGTGCAGACTATGGAGGCCTGCAGTTTGGGGAAGTCTGCAATGCAGCCATATGTCCATTCCTGCTTTGCCCACTCCTGGGAGCTGAAGGAAAAGCAGGTGAAACTTCTTCACCTTGTGGGATTTGAATGACCTCTTTAATGCAGCAGTGAGCAGCGAACTCTGAGATGTGGCTGACATCAATCAGCCTGGAATGAGCTGAGACTGACCATGGTCCTGATCTGCACGGGCAAAGTAGTCAAAGTGCATGTGTGAGGTTGTATTTGAGGTCATAGGAGGTCAGAGGTCTACGAAAGAATGCAACTTGACTGTTCGCCCTTCAGCCGATAGGAAGAGGTTAGTAAGAGCTAATTTTTCTTTGAGAAAATAAGAAACACTTTTTTTTCCTGGCCAGTGAGGTTGAAAATCTTACTGCAGATAAATGTTGCTTGTTGCACTGCTGTTGATGTTACTTCAGTTTTATGTTGGAAAAAGTGCAAAGGAGATTGAAAATGCAACTGAAAAATTAGGTGGCAAATTTCTCAGTTCGTAATGGGACCCAGAACTTGCTCTACTTCAGGTTAATCTGATTTTAATCAACATAGCAGTGTTTATTTTGGAGTTATGTGAGCAAGTTTCTAGCCCAGGCATGTATTCTAAATAGATGTCTCAGGCAACCTCTGCATTACAGGGAGGTGGCATTCCTAGAAAATGGTCTCTACGATTTTCTGTAACATGAAGCTGCGTCATCTGCACGTGTCAAGAAACACAACGTGAAAAAATAAATTTTGTGTGATTTATTTACTTAAATTCTGTGAAACAAATTTTATTCCATGTCTCAAATTTTTGGGTGGTGTTTTGTGAATTCTGTAAGGACGAATATCTATAACCCAAATGGCCAAAATGTGGGGGTCACCCGTATCATCCTGGTGTCGATTACATAAATTGCAGATTCTTGATGATGTTGCTGACATTTTATGTTTGTCTTTATTGGTGTTGATGACATCATGATAGATGCTTCCTTAATGATGACATTGTAAGATCAACTTTAACAGTATTACGGATGTAATAACTATTTTCTTCTTGGTTTTGATGACATAGTAAATGGATCATTGCTGGTTCTGATGAAGTCATGTGCATCCTTGATGGTGTTGTAGACATCATCAATGTAGCCACACTGCTGTCCAGTGATAGTAATAAAATTTTCCTGGTTGATGAACTCGACGTGATGACATCATATCAAGTACCTCTGGTCTGACAAACACCATTTCTTACTTATTCCCAGAACAACCAGCTTTTATTAACCTTATTTCCCCAAAAGGGCCAACACACAAACTTGTTAATATAAACCCTTCATTGTTCGTGTGATGGCGTTGTAATATGATTTTGTTGTACCGTTAGTGAACTTCCACAGACTCCGTCAGAGGGGATAGCTTATTGCCGCAGTAAACGGTTGCTGTCACGAAAATTGGACACCGTGTGGTAGAAAAAAATATAAATTATGTTGTGTTGTCTCTCAGTATGCATTCTCCGTGGAGCATGAAATATGACACTGCTGTTAGCTCTCAGTACAATCCTCTGAGACCTTTGAGAGTCATGATGCAATTGTATTACAGTATGTGCAACTCAGGGTGATGATGAATTTATTGCCGATATGTGGATACATTTAGTTTTTAAATTCAGATACTTAATGAGCAGTTTATCTACATTAAAACCCAGTGAAGATTCTACCGATCCTCCCTGCATATTGTACCATACTTGTTGTTGTTCTCTTTACCTTGTGCAATGCATGTTCATCTGTTTCAAAGTGATTTCCAAGATGGTGCTAATAATTGCTGCAGACATCTTTCGGGAACATTATAAAGACTCCAGCTGAGATCTCACTGTTCTATGTGGGCCAACATCCAAAGAGGTCTACATTATTATTTCTCCACTGTTTTCAGACATTGAAATTGTGGAATCTGTGACTGTGTAGTTCATTTACCAATCTCCCTACGCTGCCTCTCTTTTTCTTTCTGTTGTTAATTGTTGTTGATTTTTCCTCAGCTTGCAGGAGATTAGGTGGCTATGGGTCGGAGTAATACTCATGGGTGGGAGAGGGAAGATATGTTTCATATTAATGGATTTGTTCACAAGTTTTTTGGGAAAGGAAATCTGTTGTACTTAATCATTCTATATGAAACATGAGCCTCGCAATATGTTTGACTCGCCACTACCCTCTGAAATGACCTAGTGAGTCGCCCAGTTGTACCAACCAGCCTTGGAAAATCAGGATAAGAATAAAACTGGAATTCAACTGGCATTGATGAAGACACACACAGACCAATCAACCAATACAAGGTCCTTCTCATGGACATCTGGGTTCTTGTCCCCAAATTAGGAGAGCTGTCCCAAAGATTACCCTAACAGAAACTGTCCCAAATTCTACTCTAACAGAAACATACTCACAGAATCATATCTCACTGCAAGTGTCTTGAACTGATCCTAGGTATGTGCTGTTCTGTCAGTGGGATAGACCTACCAGAGGTGACAGCACAGATAGGCAATCCCTAGGCTTTGGGAGCACTCGGTGTTGAGTCTGGAACACATAAAGTCTCATGATATAAGATGACATGGAAATGCCATTTTTCTAATTATTACCTACTACCTTCCTACAAATGATAAATCAGTATTTCTCTTCACTAAATAACACCTGGAAGGAACATTGAGAAACACTATACCCTGGGTTTGAGGCTTCACTAACCAACAACAAGTATGGTTCAGCAGTACCACTACTGACTAAGCTAACCAAGCATAAAAGGATGTAGACATCAACTGTGTTTGAGATAGGGTTGAGTACCAACGTGATGGAAAAATCTTGTTCCCATCAATCTGCCTGTCACACATGCGTCTGTCCATGACGGATCTGGCATCAGTGAGCAGTGCATAGTTCCTGTGGAGACAAACACTCATCTTCATCGTGTTATAAAAGCATAAGACCATAAGGTATAGGAGCAGTGTTAACTCATTTGGCCCACTGAGTCTGCTCCACCATTCGATCATGGCTGATTTATTATTCCCTCTCAACCCCATTCTCCTACCTTCTCCCCATAACCTTTGACACCCTTACTAATCAAGAATCTATCAATCTCCACTTCAAATACACCCAATGACATGGCCTCCACAGCTGTCTGCGGCAATGAATTCCACAGATTCACCACCATCTGCGTAAAGAAATTCCTCCTCATCTCTGTTCTAAAGGGTTTTCCTTTTATTCTGAGGCTGTGCCCTCTGGTCCTAGACTCTCCCACGACTGGAAACATCGTCTCCATGTCCACTCTATCCAGGCCTTTCAATATTTGGTAGGTCTCAATGAGATCCCCCTCATCCTTGTAAACTCCAGCGAGTACAGGTCCAGAGCCATCAAACTCTCCTCATACATTCACCCTTTCATCCCCAGGATCATTCTCATAAACCTCCTCTGGATCGTCTCCAATGCCAGCATATTCTTCCTCAGAATTCACAAACTTGGTCACAAAGCCATCAATTTCGTCATCCAGATCATTAACAAAAATGTGAAAAGTAGCAGACCCAACACCGACCCCTGCAGAACATCACTAGTCTCCGGCAACCAACCAGAAAAGGCCCTCTTTATTCCTTCTCTTTGCCTTCTGCCAGTTAGCTAATCTTCTCTCCATGCTAGTACCTTTCTTGTAATACCATGGGCTCTTATGCGGCACCTTGTCAAAGGCCTTGTGAAATTCCAATTAAACAAAATCCACTGACTCTCCTTTGTCTATCCTGCTTGCTACTTCCTCAAAGAATTTCAACAGATTTGTCAGGCAAAATCTTCCCTTAAGGAAATCATGTGGACTTTGGCCTATTTTATCATGTGCTTCCAAGTACTCCAGAACCTCATCCTAAATAATGGACTTTAAAATCTTACCAACCACTGAAGTCAGGCTAACCAGCCTATAACTTCCTGTCTCTTGCCTCCCGCCCTTCTTAAAGAGTGGAGTGACATTTGTGATTTTACAGTCCTCTGGAACCATTCCTGACTCAAGTGATTCTTGAAAGATCACTACTCATGCCTCCACAATCTCTTCAGCTCCCTCTTTCAGAACCCTGGGGTGAATTCCATCTGGTCTAGGTGACTTATCCACCTTCAGACCTTTCAGCTTCCCAAGCACCTTCTCCTTAGTAATAGTGGCTGCACTCACTTCTGCCCCTGACTTCCTCTAATTTCTGGCATTATATGGCACCACAACCATGCTAAAGAGGACTGATTTCCAATATCATTGGCTCGCCATCATTGAAGATGGGGGTCTTCCTGGAGCCTCCTCATATTGGATGTTGAACTCTCCATTACCCAGAGAGCTGAATTCCATAGGGATGGTGAGATGAGCTTTAACAATATGGTAATATTTGACTAAGTGTGGCATCAAGGAGCTTTCATAAACTTGAAGAGATAGGAAGTCAAGAGACTTTCCACTGGCTGAGCAATAGCTGGCACAGCTACAGAAGGCTGAACCAATCATCTCATGTTAGGCCTCTGTTCATAAGTAAGTAGGTACAAGAGCAGGTCAGAAGCTGGGTATTCTCTACAAGTGACTTGCTTCTTGACTCCCCAAAATCTTTTCACCATTGACAAGACACAGGTCAGCAGATTAGTGGAATTCTTTCCCATTGCCTGGATGAGTACAGTGCCAATAACTGTCAATAATCAGCTACAGGGCGCTCTGGAAGGGAAGGGTGAACAGCCAGTTATTGTGAGGTATGTAGGTACCAATGATATGGAAAAAGAGTGGGATGAGGTCCTACAAGCTAAATTTAGGGAGCTAGGAGATAGATTAAAAAGTAGGACCTCAAAGGTAATGATCTACCTGTGCTGTGTGCTTGTCAGAGTAGGAATAGTAGCATAGTTTGTGGTTTGAGCAATGGTGCAGGAGGGAGGGTTTCAGATTCCTGGGGCATTGGAACCAGTTCTGGGGGAGATGGGACCAGTACAGACTGGGCGGTCTACACCTGGGCAGGACTGGGATCAATGTCCTAGGGGGATTGTTTGCTAGTGCTGTTGGGGAGGGTTTAAGCTAATGTGGCAAAAGGATGGGAATCCATGCAGAAAGACAGAAGGACAGAGGGAAGCAAAGCAGACACCAGAGCAAAAGTTAGAAAAGAGTAAAGTAAGAGTGTTGTACAGAAATGTCAAATGCAAAGGACACAAAAGTTGGATTCTAAAAGGACAATGAGTGTAAGGGCACTTTATCTGAATGCCCACAGTATTCAAAACAAGGTCAGTGAACGTGGCACAAATCAGTACAAAGGGGTATGATTTAGTGGCCATTACAGAAACGAGGTTGCAGAGTGGAGATGATTGGGAATTAAATATCCAAGAGTATCAGGTAATACAGAAGCATAGGCAGGAAGGTAAGGGAGGTGGGGTAGTGCTCTTAATTAAGAATAAGATCAGGGCCATAGTGAGAGAGTTGGCTAGCGTAGACTGGGAACACAGGCTATATGGTGGGAGAGTTGAGGAACAGTGGAAGACTTTCAAAGAGATTTTTCACGGTACTCAACAAACGTATATTCCAGTTAAAAGCAAGGACAGTAAGGGTGGCGAGAGCCACCTTTGGATAACTAAGGAAAAAAAAAGAAGGCATCAAGGGCAACATCTAGGTTAAACCATTCCACCTGACTGGCACCAAGAACATTCATTACTTCCTTTGCCAGCAGCTCATGCTTCAAAATGCTCTGCAGTAATTCCCAAACATGGGCAGCAGGGGATATATTTTGAAGTCAAGATATTTTCCAAGTTTCTTCATCATCACTTCAGAGAAATCCTGGAAACCCCTGTCATGGCACTGTGGATATAACTTCACCATTAGAGCTGCAACAGTTCAAAAAGGCAGCTCCCCAAACCTTTGTTGTGTCATTAGGCATTAAATACAGACATTGCCAGTGACAGGACATCCCTTGACAGGAAAACAAAAATCATGAGTGAGGGGCAGGTTTGATGAATAAGTGGTACCGACTTATATGATCATGTTTTTCATCCTGTGTGGAAGGCTTAATGTGCCAGTTGTGACTCAAAGATAAAATTCTCAACTCAGACCCACTCCAATCCCTTAAGCACCAACTCTTAGCTCAGCCTTACACCGTAAAGGCATTGAATTGATCCCTGGATTGTTCTTTTCGGTGAACATAAAATATCTTTTGGCACTGTTTGAAAAAAAGCACGACTGATTTTTCGAGTGCATTAGTAGTATTTTTACCTAAAATTGATTGGCTGATTATTGCCTCGTTGCTGTTTGTCATTACTTGCTATTCAAATTGACTGGCACATTTCCACCTTAAAACAGTGATAACACTTTAAGGAGTATTCCATTGGCGGGACAGCATCTTAGATTCTCCTGAGGTAGAACCTGGTGACTGACCCAAGTCCAACAGGACCAGGTACATGTGTCAATTTCAGTTGAGCAAGCAGGGCTGCATTGTAGAGACACAAGAGACTGCAGATGCTGGAGTATGGAGCAACAAACAAGATGCTGGAGAAACTCAGCTGGTCAGGCAGCATCTCTGGACAGTCAACGTTTCGGATTGAGACCCTTCATCTGGACTGAAAGATAGAGTGGAGATAGCCAGTATAGAGAGGTTGAGGGAAGGAGTGGAGCAAAAGGTAGCAAGTGACAGGTGGATTCAGGTAAGGCGGTGTGATAGGCAGACGGAGGAGGGGAGAGTGGAAATAGTTACAGAAGCTGGGAGGTGATAGGTGGAGGCAACAAAGGGCTGAAGATGATGGAATCTGACAGGAGAGGAAGGTGGAGCATGGAATCAATGAAGATGTACTGATAGCCACAAGTAATTAAGAAGGGCATCTTCCTCGGACTTGTTTCAGGTTGAGATGGCCATGGTTGGGGGAGGGTGGGGTGGTTCAGATCAGATTTTAAAGTTGTACCTCCATCCTGAGGCCATATAAAGCATTATTAATGCAGACCTTTGAAAAATCATTGGGATTAGATTTTAGCTGTCCATGCAGTATAGATGGTAATCCTTTTGTAAATTGTCCCTTCTTATTCCGTCACCAATTTTAGCAACTGTGCATGTGTTTTCTGTTTGAGGTTATTTTTGCAGATAAGTCAAAACAGTGCACTTGCTTAAGATATTTCTGTTAAACTTGTGTCAATGTTATATCAATACAATAATTTAAACATGTTAATAATTGCATGTGGACTATGAAGGCAGAAATGTAGCCTAAGCTCATTGACACAAGGACCAATACAATCTTAGGTACTTAAACACAGGATCCTGCAGTTAGTTATTCAACGCTATTCCCTGTTGACATCACACACATATACAGTTCAAGTGGGAATTTCCTTAGAATTGCTGGAATTGTGCATTCCTTGCCAAGAGCTGATTGGTGAAACAAGAGTAGTTCCCTGGAAGTGTCTGGCCCATGTTTCTCATTTATTCACCCACACAACATCTTACCAGAAAACATGCTCACTTTTTACCTTTATAAGATGACTTTCTTGTGGAACCTCAACATGAGCTGTAGTTTTAGTATTTGAAAATGATTAACTAATTGAGGCATTCTTACCTATTTTGTAAAGCAGTAAACATTCATATTTCATTTGAGAGGAACTTCTGTGTTCTTAGCAGTGTTTGGAAAATGATTTCCTAAGGAGTTAATTTCTGAATCTCTTTATCTAATAGTTCTACTTACATTAACGTTCTTCAGATCTTGGACTTTCACTTAGTATCTTGCAACATGACTTCAGCCAGTTCCCTGATGTCCTGCAAAATGCATATTGACCATTTAACTGGTGTCCTTCTCGGTGGACTATTTACCAGACGTCCCACCCAATGAATGTTGGCCATTTAGGAGATGTCCTGCTGTGCGGACTGCATATCTATCTGATGTCCTGTTCAGTGGACCTTGGTCATTTACTGGGTAATCTTCTCCATTTACCAAGTGTCCTGCTCTATGGACTTTGCCCTTTATCATGTGCCTTGCTCTGTGGACATTGGCCATTTCCCAGGTGTCCTGCTCCTTGACACTTGCCCCATCAGGTGATGCTACTGTTAATGAACCTTGCCCTTTCTCCTTCTCTTGTCTTGTGGTCCATAAGTCTTCACTGAGGTTTTGCAGGTTGAAAAATAACATGTCTATTCTGGGCAATAGAACACCATTTCACTTCAGTAGCTTCACCTCACAATCATTTGGAGTGGAACTTTGTCTTCGGGCATTCATTGGAAATATATTGATGTGCACATGCCTATCACAGCTTCAGAGAACACCAGGAGGCTCTTGGTACTGACAGAGGTTCCTGGTGCTATGCCAGGACTGTGTAAGTATCCTGTTGTGAGTCGAGCAATTGTCTATTATTTCTGAGATGTGACATATAACAGGATCTTAATGGAGAACATTGCCATTTGCAAGTCCTTGCCAGTAAAATGCCCTAAGTACCAGAGGGAAAAACAATGTTCTTTCTGTCAGTGTTCACTGTTTCCTACTGGATATGAATAGCATCATACAGTGGCAACCAGGCAACGAGGAAATCATTACCAATCACCGATAAAACACACTAACGCAATAGAAGCAGTGTTAGCTTCAGCTCTATCGCTACTTGGTCTGAACCCAGTTATTGCAGGGCAAGTTACTTTGGGAGAAAAAAAGACAACTGCAGTTAGCAGAGAATAGAGTATTGAGAATTAAATCTTTGAGCATGAACTCCCTATGTGCACTTGATACACACCTCATGTATGATGCCATCTCCATTCCGGCCAGTATCCAGACCAGCTCTTACTGAAGCTGTACAGTATATCAGAATTTTTTTGCAATGTTCAGCATCTTTTTCCTTGGGTTTTCTATTTTATTAAAGAACTATCTGACAGCCAACTACTTACAGTCCAACATGGCGTGACTCCCAGTTCTACCAAGCTTCTTGAATTGACAGTCAAAAACACTCCAGATGCTGGAAATCTGAAATAAAAACAGAAAATGCTGGAAGAACTCAGCAAGTCAGGCAGCATGTGTAGAAAGAGAAACAGTTAAAATTTCAGGGCTGGACTTTCTGGAAGCGTTTCCACAGAGGTTTCTAACTGACAGCATGAACATATATTTCATATTTTTTGATAAGCCCTGATAAATTGCACTACAGTTAATCAGCTGAACAAATTCAGCAGCACCTCCCAAACCTGTGTCATCTCCTGCCAAGTAGGATCAGGGCAGCAGGATCTTATCCTACTAAATGGCAGATAGGTACTTGATGGTTAGCATGGACACAGTAGACTGAATAGCCTGTTTCTGTGCTGTATGACTATAACTCCATGGGCAGACAGTAGGCGCAACATTCTGAGTTAGAAATATATTGGCATTCCTTCATCACCACTGGGTCTAAATCTTGGAACTCCTGACCTAAAACCATTGTGGAGATACCTTCACTGGAAGAACTGGAGTACTTCAAGAAAACAGCTTAAACAATATCACCCTCTCAAGGATAATTAGGGATGGGTGACATTAGCACTTTACAATAGAAGCAGGAGGAGCCTTTTGGTCCCTTGTACCTGCTCTGTCATTCAGTAGGGTCAGGGATAATCATTTACCTCAACACCATTTTCCTGCACTTCGCCTGTATCGGTAGTAACTACTAAACACTGGTTAGGCCACACTTGGAGTATTATGTGTAGTTTCGGTTACCACATTATTGGAAGGATGTGGCTCTGGTGGAGAGAGTGCAGAGGAGCTTCACCAGGATATTGTCTGGATTGGAGGCCTTTAGTTATGGGAAGATATTGGATGGGCTAAGCTTGTTTTCCCTGGAGCAAAGGAGACTGAGGGATGACCTGATAAAAGTCTGTAAGATCATGAGAGGCTTTGATAGGGTAGGTAGTCAAGATCTTTTTCTCAAGGTAGGAGTATCATAAGCAAGGGGGCATAGGTTTAATGTGAGAGGAAGGAGTTTTAAAAAGGAACATAGGGATAAGTTTTTTTCAACCAAAAATGCTTGGTATCTGGAACGTGCTGCCAGAGGAGGTGATGGAATTAGATACAATTAATATATTTAAAAAGCATTTAGACAAACTCTTAAATGGGTAAGGCATAGTTAGATATGGTTCTAATGGAGGCAAATGGGATTTGTAGCCATTTCTCTCAATACCATGCACTCTAACTTTAATAATGCCTTGCGTGGCAACTTACTGAGGGCATTCTGAAAGTCCGAATACACCATGTCACTGGTTTGACCTTATTTATTCCATTAGTTATAACCTCAAAAATTTCCAACAGATTTGTCAAACATGATTTCCCTTTCATTAATCCATGTTGACTCTGCTCAATATTATTTTCTAAGTACCTTGTTCCACTTCCTTAATACCAGATTCCAACATTTTCCCACTACTTGTGTTAGGCTAACTAACCTATAGTTGCCTGTTTTCTCTTTCCCTTCTTTAATAATGGAGTTACATTTCCTACTTTCCATTCCTTGGGAACCATTCTAGAATGGAAGTCCATATTCGATAAAAAATAATTTTAAAATACAGGTTATTTGGTTGTCTTGATAGCTGACATACTAAGTCGGCAATCAATCATGTGTTTGAATCAATCTTATATTAAGATAGGAATTGATCGAGTGTCACTGCTGACAACCTTTACCAAAGGTCATTATCAGTCTCCTTTCACATCAACAGATATCTGAGTTCTTCACAGCTAGTGAAGTATTTGTGAAGTGTAGTTGGCTGTTGTTAAATAGAGGAAGATGGCAGCCAATCTGTACAGTACAAACAGTACTTGTTGAAAGACCAATTAATCTTTCTTTTACTGTTGTTGATTGCCGAATGAATATTGGTTGAAATGCCAGAAGAACTCCTTGCTCTTCTTCAAATAGCTCCATAGAAACTATTACACCCACTTGCAGACTGAGATATCCATAAACTTAAATCCCACGGTATTACTGCGTGTGATTACATTGTGGAATATTTCAGAATATCTGTAATATTTTATGTGGTATATTCGTACTTGAGTTTGTGATTCCTTGAGATATGGCTGTTGCCAGAATTTTTTAGCCCAGAATAGGACTTGGGTGCAGTTAACACTAAAATGTTCACACTAATATAGTGGTTTTTAAAATGACAAGATGTAGCTGTTAATAGAATTTAAACCTCCTTTGGGTGGTTGGGGAGATGGCATCTGAAAGTGGGGCAGGCTGTGTATGAGGGTGAGGGAGGGGCTGGACACTTCTTCCTCTCTCGGTCTAGAAACTTCTAATTGTCCATGGGTTCACACCATTTTAGACTAGAGAATTCTGGATTTCTACAACCCTTTGTCAGGAAAATCTGTATTCCTATTACCCCCACAAAATAAATAGTTTATTTGTATTTACATTACCTAATCATTTAAAATTCCTCAATGAGGTCATGCCTCAATCTTCCGTACTCATAGAATACAAGCTGTTTCTGTAATCTGCCCTCATTATTTAACTCTATAAACCCTGGTGTTTTCTGCTGATTCTGCACAGCCGTCTCTCCAAGGTCAATATATGCTTCCCAAGGTGCCAAAAATAGTTGGATTTTTTAAACGTGTTCTCAAATTTAAGACTCTTCCACCACTGGATGCAATCTGTTTTTGTAATTTCCAACTCTTCTAATTAATTGACTCTTTATCCTCTTCCTTCTAACAATCTTCCCATTTCCATGAGACATCTGCATTATATCAATTTTTAAATTTTGATATAATATTGTAACTGGGACTGCTCCTGGGGCTGAGGTTTCTGCTGAATTTTCATTTGCAGCAAATTTAATTCAAAATGTAGGTTCACCTTCGATAGTAATTTGTTCTTACTGTGTAAGCTCTCTCACAAACATAGCAAACAAGCACATCTGAATTAATGTATTGGTCTTTCCAATACTGAGATTAAAGGTCTGCAGCTGACCAAGGTGCTTTAGAGATGTTGACTGAGTGAAGATGTTATTTATTCTTGTTATTTGAGACTAGCCTTGCCCACTCCTGGCCGCTCACAGTTACCTGTACAGATTAATTTAAGACACTTATTTAACTTAAAAATGTATTTCCTTTATTGAAAGAGTTTTTTTTACATGATTAAACACTTATAACTGTACCGAGAAACTAATAGTCAGAAAAGATCCTGGGACCAGTGGAATCATAAAGTGCTGCAGTGGGGAGTCTTTTGATCAGAGGTTCCAACATTTTTGTGATTCAGAGTTGCTGGGGTGGGTGATGGGGAAGAGTATGGTTTTATTATGCATGAGCAGCGGATCAAGAAAAGGTCCCACCACCACCTCTGAAGGAACGGACAATACTGGCTCCATTACTTGAATAGCTCTCTTGTTTCTTGGCAACCAGAAGCAGAAACAGCATTCATCTTGCATTCTGTTCAGAACTCTGCTCTGTCAAGTTTGATCACTACCTCCTCTGAGTTGTGTTCTGTTGTTTAGGCTATGTATTATTCCTGCTTGTTTGATTGCTGCTCTGCATTCTTAATCAGTGTGTTACAAATGATTGGAAACCCACCTCCCATCCCTCTCCATAATGGCCCTGCCCATGAGATCCCAATCGTAGTCACATCTACCCAATAACATGCAATATCATTGTTGGAGAATATTATCGATGTTGAATCTCAAACAGGCTAGTCTTTATTTTCCATTTAATAGTTACTTTGAAGGAGAGGTTTAGTAAACCATTTACAGATTCAATCCTTGTTTATGTACTGAATGTGCCCTGTTGCCAGTGATGATTCTCAGTGTCCAAGAATTAAATCTGTTGGGTTAGCAGGTTCTAGAATGTAGCTCTATCATTCAAAATACAGGCATGTTTGCAAGAGAAGTTCTTTGCACAGAGAATGGCAGGTGCCTGGAACTTGCTGCCAGAAGAGGTGGAAGAAGGAGATATGATAGTAACATTTAAGAGGCACTTTAACAGGCACATGAACAGGCAAAGAATGGAGGGATATAGACCACGTGTGGGATCAGTTTAAATTGGCATTATGGTCAGTACGGATATTGTGGGCTGAAGAGCCTGTTCCTGTGCTGTACTTTCTATATTCTATTCATATTGACATTTTACTCTGAAACCCTGCTGTGTACAACTGGATCTGGATCAAAACTGGATCTAGACCAAGTGTGTCGGAGTAAAATTTGTTTATGAATAGAACATCGGGGTCAAGTTTGTTCAGGTAAATTGATGATATTACTTCAGATATGTTGATTTACCTCAGAGTACCTTGTAGGGAATGTAAGGTACTGTTAAAATGTTGATGGGAATTATTGGGGAGAAAGTCAACAGAAATGTTCGCTAGTGATGGATCCTGAATCTTTGTTCGACATTTCATGACTGGGATCACAAGATCACAAGACAAGGGAGCAGAAGCAGGCCATTCGGCCCATCGAGTCTGCTCCAAGGAAAAGGGAAAAAGAAATGGGGTGGGAAAAAAGAAAAAAGAAAAAAAAACAAACTATTCTAATCCCATTTTCCAGCCTTATCCCCATATCCCTTGATACCCTGACTATTTAGATATCTGTCTATCTCCTCCTTGAACACCCCCACTGATCTGGCCTCCACTGCTGTGCGTGGCAAGGAGTTCCACAATTTCACCACCCTCTGGGTAAAGAAATTTCTCCTCATCTCTGTCTTGAAACTGTACCCTCTAATTCTAAGATTGTGCCCTCTGGTCCTGGACTCGCCCACCAAGGGAAACAGCCTAGCCACATCTACTCTATCCTTACCTGTCAACATTTTAAATGTCGCTACGAGGTCCCCTCTCATCCTTCTGTACTCCAGTGAGTACAGTCCAAGAGCCGACAAACGCTCATCATACTTAAGCCCTTTCATTCCTGGAATCATTCTCGTAAATCTCCTCTGAACCCTCTCCAACGTCAGCACATCCTTCCTAAGATGTGGGGCCCAAATCTGCGCACAGTATTCCAAATGAGGCCTCACTAGTGCCCCGTAGAGCCTCATCAACACTCTGTTGTCCCTGGCCCTGACCTTGATGTGATCTAGCAGACTACTGGATTGACTGAATACTCCTGTTCCTAGCCAACATTTTCTTCTCTAAAATAAAAGCAATTTAGTTTGTGTAAGCCAGCTACTTTTCAAGCAAACATGTTTCACTCTCATCAGCAAAGGTGGTTGCTGACTCCTGGTAGGTTCCCCTTCTCCATATTGTCACATGAGGCACTGTCCACTCGTGCTTTCGCGCTGTCTCCCGGATCAGGATGGGCTCATTCTTCTCAGCCAACAGCTCAAAATGTGGGGAGAAGACTTGCTTCAATGTGTCAAAACCTCTCACCTCCTTGCCAGAATCATCTTTGTATCCCCCCAGCCAGAGTGACTGTCGAAAGAAAGAAAAGGTGGAAAAGTGAATGATGTAACAGGTGACGATAACTCCCTCCCTCTCCTACTCTTATTACATGCTGTGCATTACTCTCAAGTTCACATCTGGCAGGTGACTATTGGCAGCTCCCTGGTAGTTTGCATATTGAGGAAGCTTTAAGATAACCACTGCACCAGCTTACAGTGGTATTGCTGAGTTAAATTTTGCTGTCTGGTCAGGAAAGCTATTATGGGCGAAGACAAATATTGCTACACTTTTAATATCACTTGAGAATCAACTAGGCTACAAGGTTTAAATGTGAAACTATAAAAGGCGCCTAAACGGTTTAATGGACTGACAGAGAGTATTTTGAAAATGCTTGCAGTTATAAAGCTATTAGTATCTGACTGAAGAGAGGTACTTTTTTAACTAAACACAACCATATGACTGTTCTATACCCTCACTCCAACTCTCTCAGTCTCTGTTAGAGAACTTGCAGAGACATGCCCTTGACCTGAAGCACTTGTTCTCTAATGGATGCACTGGAATGACTAAACTCCTATCTGGCTGAAAGGTGCCGAGCTCAAGTAGATTCTTCAGGGTCAGAGAGTATAAGGAACTATTCTCTATTTGTTCACTGGATAATCAGTTTAATCAAGATGACTTTGATCACACAGAAGTACAAAGGAATTTTGTGGTCGGGTGGTTTCTTATGGGAAGCAGTTAAATTTACCTTTGGCGTAAACTCTTCCAGCCAGGTGTAAGGTGATGTAATCACAAGGATTCCACCAGGGGCCACCAGCCCCGGAAGTCTGTGCAAGAATGCCAAAGGGTCAGGTAGGCGACAGATCAAGTTCCCTGCAAGGACACAGTCAAAGGTTCCTAGATCCTTAGGCAGATTACAAGCATCCCCCTGCCTGAAAAGACATCGACTCCGCTCCTACAGAAGGAAATGGAAAAAAATGACAGGTGGAAATGTAATGGTTTTACGTTGATACTGAGGAAAGAATTTATTTCCTGTTATCAGTATCTGCATTATATTCATCAATCTATGGTTATAAACCAAGTAAAAGTCTTCACACCTTCTCTCTAAGCCCCTTGGGCCTGGTTCCATCTGGAAGAGCCACACAATAAACCTCCTTATCTTACCACACTGTCCTATCACGAATCCCCAGATCTGGGACTAAATAGAATCAGCATGATTTTTCTGGCAGGAAGGAAAGTAAAGTGAACATGGCTTCTACAATCAGGGGATTAAATACAAAATTAAATCTGTTTTTGTCAGAGCCGGATTCAAATCAAGTCACACAGATGAGAAAGTATCTTATCTCACTGTGGTTCTCACTCTCTCCAGTGACTAATTGACAACCTTGAACTCCACTGCCTTGTGCTAATGATTTAGAATGCTGTTACTCATTTTATGCATGCGTATCCTTCTAAAAATAGGATTCTCCTTGGTGGCATTGGTGAATTGAAGCTGACTCAGGTTGCTGTGCAGAAAAGGAAAAAAATGCTGCAAATCCAAAAACAGAAAATTCTGGAATTTATTTTTTTGTGTGGACTAAGTTCAATGCACACCCTGCCTGGATCTATTGTGGGCTTCTACCTGGAATTGGTTTATTGGAATTGGTTTATTATTATCACTTGTACTGAGGTAAAACAATACAAAATGCAGAATAAAGTGTCACAGCTACAGAGAGTGCAGTGCAGGTAGACAATAAGATGCAAGGTCATAATGAGGTAGATTGTGAGGTAAAGAGTCCAATTTATCGTACTATGGAACTGTTCAATAGTCTTAAAGCAACAGGATAGAAGCTGTCCTTCAGCTTGGTGGTACGTGCTTTCAGGCTTTTGTATCTTCTGCCCAATGGAAGGGGATAGAAGAGAGAATGTTCCGGGTGGGTGGGTCTTTGATTATGTTGGCTGCTTTAACGAGGCAGCAAGAAATATAGACAGAGTCCATGGAGGGGAGGCTAGTTTCCATTATTGAAGATTGATTTCAGTGAATGCAAACGTTGACCGTCTACCACAATGCAAGAAGTTCAGAGATTAAACTAATAAATGGAGGGCACTGGGAGACAATTGTTGCTGAAATGTGGCCTAAAATAAGGGGTGGGGATAGCAGTTTGGCATTGCTGTTTACAGGGCTTTCAGCTGAAGTAGAAAGGGGGATTTAAAAAAGGACAGGGACAGAGACAAGATTGGTTGAAGAAACAATCCCAGCTCTGAGAAGGAATGGTATGTTAGACTGATCATCAAATTAAACTCGATAGGTTGAACTAAAGAATGAGAAAGGGTCAGCCACACAGCTGTGTGTGCAATATAGACCTCCAAGTAGTCTGGCACTGACACACAGTTAAAGTTGTAGGCAAGTTTCAGAAGAGTGTAAAAGCAATAAGGCAGTCATAGTGGGGGGTTTTAAATCACCCTAATATTAACCGGGGTGCAGTCTATATATAAAAGATATAGAGCTTCCTAAATTGCATTCAAGAGAACTGTCTTTAGCCAGTATGTAGCAATCCCAACAAGAGGGGGACAATTCTAGATTTAATTTTGGGGAACGAAGCTGGGTTGAGAAAAGGGATATCAGAGCATTTGTCCTGGTCATCATAATTTCATTAAAGGTAGCACAACAGTGGGAAAGAACAGAGATTTAAAATAGTGGTAATGGTTATACATTGAATAAAATAGCTTCACTAGATTGAAGAATAATGTAGCAAAAGTGATTGGAAAACAGATGCTGGATGTGAAGATGAAGATTCAAGGTGTTCTGGGTACAGATGTTCCCATGTAAGGGAAGGGTAGGCAAATCTAGAGCCCGCTGAATGACAAAGTGAGTAGAGGGAAAGATAAGGCAAGACAAGGCAAGCTAATGTGAGATACTCAGAGCTTAATACAGCAAAAAGACCAGAAGTACAGGACTGAAATAAAAAGGAAAAATGGGAACGAAATGAAAGTGTATGAAAAATACTGGTAAGTATAAAGAAAGTCTACAGATGTTGTATAAGTACATAAAAGCAGGAGTATTACTGAGGAAAGAGTAGGGCCTATTAGGAAGCACAAAGGTAACCTGAATGTGGAGGCAGAGGATGCAGGCAAGGGTCTTCACGAATACTTTGTGGCTCTCATCACAAAAGAGGGGATGATGCTGATGTGTCATTAAACTAGATGTATGTGAAAGATTGAATGGTATGAACATTGTAAGGGAGGAAGTATTAAAGGGTTTAGCATCTTTGAAAGTGGGTAAATCGCCAGGTTGAGATGAAATGTGTCCCAGGTGTAATAAAGGAAGCAAGGGAGGAAATTGCAGACACTTCGACAAGTATTTCCCAATGCTGCCTGGCTAGAGGGGTGGTGCCAGAGGATAGGTTAAAAAGGGAGGGAGGAATAAACTGTGTAATTACAGGCCAGTTAGTTCAACTTTGATTGTGGGAAGATTATTGGAATCAATTCTAATGGACAATATAACCTCCATTTAGAAAGGCACAGGTTAATCAGGGATAGTCAGCGTGGATATATAAAGGGAAATGATCCGCCTGACAAACCTGAATGAATTTATTAGAGGGATAACAAGGGGGTCAGTGAGAGCTATGTTTTTTTTATGTGGTGCACCTTGATTTTTAAAAGATTTTTCACAAGATCTCAAATAGTAGGCTGGTCAAAAGGCCAAAGCCTATGGGATCCAAGGTAAACTGGATCCAAGAGAAAGTCAGTGGTAGTTGAATGTGTACTTGAAGACATGCTGGACTACTGACACAATGCCGAATGCCTTCTGCGTGGTATATATTCAATGAAGTTTATGTATTTAATGCTACTATATTCCCTTCAATCAGAAATAAGTTGATTGAACCCATTTGTGGCATGCTGTATACCGAGCTGAGAGATATGGGATTGGGTGTCCATCTCAGCCAGCACTAGGTAGCCTCTATGCATGATAAGGGTGCCAGTCACTGGCACCAAATATTTGATAATGTTGTCAACATCTCCATATAAGCTTCCTGGGCTGAATTCTACATGGGAAAGATATACAGGTCTGGGAACAAATAGAATCGATGCAATGTTCCTGGCACAAAGAAAAGTAATTGAACTAGGATCTGAAGCTAGTATTATGGGTTTGGTTGGTAGGCAATGTGGATGGGCAGTAGGATGCTGTAACCAAGTTCTCTTCTCCAGTCAATCCAATTGTTGTTAAGGGTAAAATGAAAGCAGTGAACTTGATTGTAACCTGTAGATGGACACAAAGATTTAAAAAAGAGAGAACGTTGTGGAACAAAAATGAGAATATTAGTGGGAAAAGAATGCAAGAGATGGGGAGTGAACACATAGGAAAAATAGAGATAGATGGAAAAAATAAAAGGAAAAATGCAGAATGGCAGGGATGAAGAACAGGGGTTAGTAAAGGATTAATTGAATACTTACAATGTCCTGCGGCACTACAGCAGTGCATTGGACACTCAAGTCACCTTCAGTGGTGGCAGTGTGAGTGAGTTGGCCTCGTTCTTTCAGTTGGTTGCAAGCATTCACAAATGAGTGGCTGAAGTCGATGCCCACCACTTCCTGAAATACTCGGGCCAGCTCAAATGAAGCTCTCCCCACAGCACAACCAATGTCCAGGGCTCTACTGGGAACACCAGTCTAACAGAAGTGAAGGAAAGAGTTACAAATCAAATTTGCCACTGTACAAAATGCCTTGGATAACACAAAGCAGTTTACATCTGGTGAGCGTTGAAGTGTTATTGCTGTGGTAATATCGAATAGACTCATTTCTAATCACTTCCCTGTCTTGCTTTACATCCACATCCCTTCATCCTCGAAACCCAGTTTCTTCTGTGTTCTGTGGAAAACCCTCACCCCTTTCAATGACATTTCCACTGTCAAAGTTACGACTGACTAACCTTCCATTCTCCTTGACATGTCCTATGCTACTACTTCCCTCAACTGTGTCCTTGCCTCTAACTTTGATGCCCTGGATCCTGTTGTACTGCCTCTCACTGTTGCTGCTTCTTCTGGTGTGGCCCTTGTCTCTGGTCCTCAATGACCCAAGGATGCAGGCTTAAATGGATATAGTAGACAACTGGTTTGGCAATAGCATAGAACGCTCTTGGGGCTTGCCCATCAAAACCAATCATTATTCTATAATTATTCTTCAATGCAAAAGTAACCCTGGTTTCTTGTCTTTATTGTGAACCATCCTCTTAAAGCCTCTCCCTTACCCACTCCATCTTCAGCAACAACAGATAACCTCATTCTCAGTGAAACTGAGACCTCCATTCTGTGCCTCTGCCGCTCTTCCCTCTTATCCTTAGCCACCAGACCAAACATGTAAGATTCCCATCTGCAAACCTAGACTTGTCTCATTCATGACACTTCATTAAACTCTGACCCACTGTACCATCTATATTGCTGGCTGCCATCATCATACATGTGTTCAGGGGCACCATCATCTAAATTCCCTTCATGCCCTCACATTCAGGAGATCTCCATCAAATCTGCTGCCATCAGTCCTCTGCTCCAAAGCAACTCTTGCTTTTCCATGCTTGTAAAGTACCAGTACATCTTCAGTTGCTTACCTCCCAAGTTTTTGAACATGTTATTGCCCTCCAAATTTGACCTGTTTTTCTCTAAACGCATTCCTTGAATCCCTCCAATCAGGTCTACCTCCTGCTCAACCACAGTACTCATCAATTCTCATCAGTTCATCAAAGTCACATGGAGAACTTGCAAAATCCACACGGTCAGTATGTGACCCAGTCCCAGATCGTGAAAGGACAGTGTGTGGACCCACCATACCACCTGGTCTCAGAGTGTGAAAGGGTATTCTGTGACCCACTGTTCCACCCAGTCCCAGGGTGTGAAAGGACAGTGTGTGACCCACTGTACCACCCAGTCCCAGAGTGTGAAAGGACAGTGTGTGACCCACTGTACCACCCAGTCCCAAAGTGTGAAATGACATGAATCTGACTTTTACAGGCAATAGTTGTCCTCTGGATCCTCACCAGTATAATCATTCTTCGTATGTGTGTCTGGGATAAGAGAGAGTAAATGCTTGACCTTTATTGTGAATAGAGAGCCATACAACCATGTTTCCCATGGGATACAGGAGCAGAAATTCTTGCTGATTTCTCCTGCTCTCAAATGTAGAGCAAGGTCATGTGAGTGGCACCCTTTACTCTGAGTCATGTGGTTGTGGGTTCAAGTCCCACTCCGAAGATTCCTAACCTGATCTGTGCAGTACTACAGGAATTCTACACTGTTGGAAGCCCCCACTTCCAGATGAACCCACTGAACTACTGCCCCATCTACCCACTCAGCTGGGTAAAAAAGATCCAAAAGCATTCTTTTGAAGAAGAGCATTGATGTCTCCCCAATACCTTGGCCAATATCTGTCCCTGAACCAATATCACTGAAAGAGATTATCACCTTCCTGTTTCGGGAAATTTGTTGAGCATAAATCAGCCACTTGTGTCCCTGAAATCCTGTGCTGTGCGGGGCTTTGTGAATAGCCATGCTCAGCCACGAAAAATCAGCACAATCTTTTATAACTTTGATTTAAGCATCAGCTTCTTTAATAATTATTTCAAATAAAGGATCAGCAAGTGCTGAGCGTGTTACCTGCTGGGTGGTGTGTTTGATGCATTCCTCAGCACACCTCTGTGGGAAGTTCTGCTCTGTGGCTGTGTTGGTGATGCACAGCGACTGCACCTGTGGCGATCCATAGTGGAAGAGGAGGTACCCATTCAGGGCACGTTGTGTCTCATATACGTTTTTCCTCAATAGCTCTGTTTCTTTTGAGGTCCTGTGATGTCTCCACAAGCGGTATAAGGCATAGCCGCCCACAAGGAGGACTGCAGATCCGACCAAAATAGGCTTCCCGTCCCTCAGCAGGAACATGGCAGGTATCTTAAGGCAGGCCTAGACTGCAAGCAGCAGAGAGAGCTGCTGGGGGTGATCAAAGAGAAAGAGAGAAGTCAGCAGTAGGGCAATGTCCTGCAAATGAAGCCCTTCACTACCCTTAGCACTGGGTCAGAACAGCCGTTTACAAGATAGAGCTTTAAAGCCACTTAACCTCTCCCAACAAATCCTGTTTCTGTAGAAATCTGCAGTTGCTGCGCACAGAGACAAGCCAGCACTCAATGCAACAAGCTGATGGTGTTTTTCCCCCGATAATTGCTCTGGCTTGACCTTTGTCCTTGAGGTGTTCTGTTCCCATTGGATCAAGCATACGGCCAAACCGATGATGCAAGCTGGGGGAGGGGCCGACATTAAGGGAAAAATTGCAACGTTAATCATTGTCCAGCTCCTGTCCTTTCCACACGCTGCCTCCTTCCAGCTTTCAGCTCCTTTCACTTCATGTTCCAGTCATGGTTGATAGATCCAAAAGCAGCTTCTGTGTGACATGGATGTGTAATCCATTTGTCCAGCTCTCTTGGATGTCACCTCAAAAAGAATGTGCACCCGGTTGATCCAGTTTGGACAAATCAGCCTTTAGTTTTCTGGATCCATTTCAGTTTAGCTGTCAGGTAGGTAGGGGAGAGAATACCACCGTCATAGTCTCCAACAGCGCACATGCCCATGGCAGTATGTGTGCTGGCATTATGATATGATTATAAATCATAGCATAAACCACCTTGCGAGGTCACAGCTCTGGAGTAACTAGGGGCCACAATACTCTGCTTCCTGGAAGCAGCAAAGCCATAATTACAGTTACTGGGGACTCTCAGGTCATTTTTGAGAGGCATTGAGTGTGCAAACATGCCTGTAATGAGGCTCGGTAGTACTCTCCATGGTCATGGAGCATTTTCAATCAAGATTGATTTGCCATAGGGAAGGAGCTTGTACAGGACGGAATGGTTATTGGGAATAAATTTAGTCAGGAAGAGAACCAACTCAGGCACAGAGCAATTTAGAAATTTGGACAGGGTTGCAAAGCTGATACCTTTGGAATACTGGGAGAAATATCACAGGCTGAAATAGGGAAAGGATTACCTCAGGAGATTTCAAGGAAGTGTGCAATCGACAGTGCAATCAAATGGTCAGAATTACGGGAAGACTCTCCACTGATTAATTCCACAAAGTTAACCCAAGCGCAAAGGAAGATGGTTCTGATGGTTGGAAACCAATCAACTCGATTCCTGGACATCACAGTAGAAATTCCTTCGGTTCCAGATCTGTGGGACTGACTGTCCTGCGGGACTGACTATCCTTTACCACCACCCTCCTCCGTCTCCAGGGATGTGAGAGTAAATGCCCTACAGGGAGTGAAGTTGAACTCCCTGTGTTTGTAAGATTAAGCACACTGAATCAAGTGAGACTGAATGTACATAAAGGAGACACGTCTTTTCATCTCTAACCTCTAGCCTTCTGCCAGCTCTGGATTTCTAGCTGCTGACGGGACATTCCCAACTTCACCACTCCCCTCACCTATTCCAACCTCACCTCCTCTGAACGCACTGCTCTCCACTCTCTCCTCACTAATCCCAACACCATCAAACTCGCAAACAAGGGCGGTGCTGTTGTAGTCTGGCAGACTGATCTCTACCATGCTGAGGCCAGACAGCAGCTCCCGGACACCTCCTCTTACTTAGCCCTGAACCAGGACCCCACTGAGAAGCATCAGGCCACCCTCTCCCGCACCATCACTGACCTCATCACCTCCGGAGATCTCCCCTCTGCAGCCTCCAACCTCATTGTTCCCCAACCCTGCACTACCCGTTTTTACCTCCTACCCAAGATCCACAAACCTAACTGCCCTACTGAACTCATGTCCGTGTATCTTGACTCCATTTTGTCCTCCTTGGTTCAGTCCTTCCCACCTTCATCTGTGACCCTTTGCATGCTCTCCACCACTTCAACAACTGTCAGTTCCCTGGCCCTGACCACCTCATTTTCACCATGGACGTCGAGTCCCTGTACACTTCCATCCCCCATCAGGAAGGCCTCAAGGCTCTCTGCTTTTTTCTTGATAACAGCCCCAACCAGTTCCCCTCCACCACCACCCTCCTCCATCTCACAGACCTGGTACTCATCCTTAACAACTTCTCTTCCAGCTCCTCCCACTTTCTCCAGACTAAAGGTGTAGCCATGGGCACTCGCATGGGCCCCAGCTATGCCTGCCTTTTTGTTGGCTATGTGGAACAATTCATGTTCTAAACCTACACCGGTAATGCTCCCCAACTCTTTCTCTGCTACTTTGATGACTACATTGGAGCTGTTTCCTGCGCCCATGCAGAGCTCATCAATTTCGTCAACTTCACCACCAACTTCCACCCTGCCCTCAAATTCACTTGGTCCATCTCCAACACTTTTGTCCCCTTTCTTGATGTCCCGGTCTCCATTCCAGGACATTCAATATGTCCTCTTTTTTTCAGAAAACGGGGTTTCCACTCCACTGCTGTCAATGCAGCCCTCACCTGCATCTCCTTACTTTCCTGCACATCTGCCCTCACCCTATTTCCCCCCCTCCCCGATATAACAGGGTTCCCCTTGTCCTCACCTACCACCCCACGAGCCTCTGTATCCAACAGATCATTCTCTGCAACTTCTGCTATCCCCAACGGGATCCCGCCACCAGGCACATCTTCCCCTCCCCTCCCCTCTCCGCTTTCCGCAGGGATTGCTCTCTCTGTGACTCCTTTGTCCCTCCCCACTGATCCCCCTCCAGGCACTTATCCCTGCAACTGCGCCAAGTGTTACACTTGTCCCTACACCTCCTCCTTCACCACCATTCAGGGCCCTAAACAGTCCTTCCAGGTGAGGCAGCACTTCACATGTGAATCCACCGGTGTCATTTATTGCATCCGGTGCTCCCTGAATGCTCCCGGCGGGGGGGCTCCTTTACATCGGTGAGACCCGATGCAGATTGGGGGATTGCTTCGTCTTTGCTCCATCCACTGGAATAGCCAAGATCTCCCGATGGCCAGCCATTTCGATTGCACTTGCCATTCCCACACTGACATGTCCGTCCACAGTCTCTACTGCCAAGTTGAGGCTAAACGCAATTTAGAACAACACCTCATATTCCGTCTTGGTAGTCTCCAACCTGATGACATCAACATTGATTTCTGTAACTTCTGGTAACCACTACCCCCGCCCTCTCCCCCCACCCTTAGGTTTTTAAGTTTTCCCTTATCCCTCTGGCCCGTTTCCCCTTCTCTTTCCTGTCCCCCACCCTCATGACCTGCCCGTCATCCATATCTTCCTCCCTCTGGTTCCCCACCTTCCCTTTATTCTATGGTCTACTGTCCTCCCCTATCAAATTCCATCTTCTTTAGCCCTTTGCGTCTTCCACCTATCACCTCCCAGCTTCTCACATCATTCCACTCCCCCCCTCCCCCATCTACCTACCTTCCCCCCTTATCTGAATTCACCTATCACCCACCAGCTCATGCTCCTGCCCCTCCCCCCACCCTTTTATTCTGGTTTTGGCCCTCTTTCTTTCCAGTCCTTTCTTTCCAGCCCGAAACATCGAATGTTCATTTCCCTCCATAGATGCTGCCTGACCTGGTGAGTTCCTCCAGCATTTTGTGTGTGATGTACCTAAAAGTTGGTTTGAATGTATGTGAGAGAGAATATGTTACAAGGAAATAAGTGGAGGAATGGGACTGAAGTGATTGCTCTGAGAGCTGGAAAAGACTCAGTGAACCATTTGGCTTCCTTTCATGTGGTAAGAAAATATAAGAAATGAGAATGCATGATAGATCAAAAGAGGTCGTGTTTGCTAAAAATAAACTTTATTCATAATAAAAAAATATATACAAAACATTTATCACCAGAGAGAGAAACCTTGACGTTTGTGAGGATGGTGTATGACAGACTGATATGCTAGGGCGTGTCGATGTGAGGAAAGAGGATGTGCTGGAACTATTGGAAAACATTAGGATAGATAAGTTATGGGGCCGGATGGGATATATCCAAGGTTATACGGGAAGCTAGGGGAGAGATTGTTGCACCTTTGGCGACGATCTTTGCGTCCTCACTGGCCACAGGAGTAGTGCCAGATGATTGGAGGGTGGCAAATGTTGTTCCTTTGTTTAAGAAAGGGAGTAGGGATAACCCTGGGAATTACAGACCAGTGAGTCTGACTTCAGTGGTGGGCAAATTACTGGAGAATATTCTTAGAAACAGGATTTATGGGCATTTAGAGAAGCATAGGCTGATTAGGGACAGTCAGTATGACTTTGTGAGGGGCAGGTCGTGCCTCACGAGCCTGATTGAATTCTTTGACGATGTGACAAAACACATTGATGAAGGTAGAGCAGTGGGTGTGGTGTACATGGATTTTAGTAAGGCATTTGATAAGGTTCTTCATGGAAGGCTTATTCAGAAGGTCAGGAGGCATGGGGTCCAGGGAAACTTGGCTGTGTGGATTCAGAATTGCCTTGCCCATAGAAGACAGGGGGTGGTGGTAGATGGAGCATATTCTGCCTGGAGGTCGGTGACCAATGGTGTTCGGCAGGGATCTGTTCTGGGACCCCTGCTCTTTGTGATTTTTATAAATGACTTGGATGAGGATGTGGAAGGGTGCTGATGATACAAAGGTTGGTGGTGTTGTGGATCGTGTAGAAGGTTGCTGTAGATTACAATAAGATATTGATAGAATGCAGATCTGGGCTGAGAAGTGGCAGATGGAGTTCAACCCGGATAAGTGTGAAGTGATACACTTTGAGAGATCAAATTTGAAGGCCGAATTCAAGGTTAATGGCAGGACTCTTAGCAGTGTGGAGGAACAGAGAGATATCCGGGTCCACGTCCATAGATCCCTCAAAAGGTGGCCACACAGGTCGATAGAGTTGTTAAGAAGGCGTATGGAGTGTTGGCCTTCCTTAGTCGGGGTATTGAGTTCAAGAGCTGCGAGATGACGTTGCAGCTCTACAGACCTCTGGTTAGACCATACTTGGAGTATTGTGTTCAGTTCTGGTCGTCTCATTATAGAAAGGATGTGGAAGCTTTGGAGAGGGTGCAGAGGAGATTTACCAGGATGTTGCCTGGATTGGAAAGCATGTCTTATGAGGATAGGTTGAGCGAGCTAGGGCTTTTCTCTTTGGAGAGAAGGAGGATGAGAGGTGACTTGATAGAGGTGTACAAGATGATAAGAGGCATAGATCAAGTGGACAGTCAGAAACTTTTTCCCAGGGTGACAGTGGCTAACACGAGGGGACATAATTTTCAGATGATTGGAGGAAGGTATAAGGGGGATGTCAGGGGTAAGTTTTTTACACAGAAAGTGGTGGGTGCGTGGAATGCACTGCCAGCAGAGGTTGTGGAGGCAGATACATTAGGGATATTTAAGAGACTCTTAGATAGACACATGAATGATAGAAAACTGGATGGCTGTGTGGGAGGGAAGGGTTAGATAGATCTTGGAGCAGGATAAAATGTTGGCACAACATTGTGGGCTGAAGGGTCTGTACTGTGCTGTAATGTTCTATGTTCTATATAGGAAGAAACAGTACAAAAACAAAACCTTAACATTCATGGTTATTACGTTCAGTAGTGTAAACTTCAAAGAAAAAAAACACAATTAAACATAGCACCATTGCCACTCATGTGGCTTCCTGAGGTGATACCCCTTTCATTGTTGAGGGGCTTCCCCACCCAACTCTGCCCCTCCATGTGCGGTAGCGGAAGGAGCCTATAGTGTGGTCCTTCCCCACAGAGCCTTTGCGTTGGCTGCACCAAGCTTCAGTGCATCCCTCAGCACGTACTCCTGCAGCCTGAACTGTGCCAGTCTGCAACATTCCCTTACGGACACTCGCTGTGCTGGAAGATTAACAAGTTTCGGGCAGGCCAAAGGGTGTCCTTCACCGAGTTGATGACCTTCCAGCAGCACTTGACGTCAATCTCAGTGTGTGTCCCTGGGAACAGTCTGTAGATCAAAGAGTCCTCTGTTATGCAGCTGCTGGGGATGAACCAGGACACAGACCCTTGCATCTGTCTCTACACCCTCTTCGCAAATCCACACTCTGCAGAGATGGGTGACCATTTCTTACTCACCGCAGCTATCTCAAGGGCAGTGTACATCGGGGGGTGATATGTCGTCTGTAGAGGAGAGCTCTGAATGGGAGGGCACCTCTCACCACCAGCCAATCGAGGTCTTGGTGCTTGTTGGTCAGATCCGGTGATGAGGCATTCTGCCGTATGGTTTGGACCATTTACTCAGGGAACAAATGAACAGAATCCATAGTGTCCCTGTCCTACAGTATCTGCAGTACATTCCGTACTGACCACTGCCTAATGGACTTGTGGTCAAAGGCGTTGACTTGGAAGAGCTCTTCCACAAAGGACAGGTGGTATGGCAACGTCCAGCTGACTGGACATGGTGCAATAACAGGGCCAGGCCTATCTTCCGCAACACCAAGGACAGGTAGAACCTCAGCACGTAGTGACACTTGGTGCCCATGTACTTCAGGTCCACACACTGCAGCCCCACACAAAGGTGGTCATCAGGATGAGGGCAACGTTGGGTGCACTTCTGCCCCCATTTGCAGGGAACTTGTGCGTCATGACCCATTGGACTCGCTCCATCTCGGACCCCCAGATAAACTGGAAGACGTCCCCGGTGATTACCAAGGCAGAGGAGAGAGGAACAGGTCACATCTGCACCAAGTACAGCAGCCCTGAGAGCATATCACAACTGATGACCAAGTTCTTCCCAGTTATTGACAGAGAACATCATTCCACAGACCCAGTTATTGTTTTGCCTTCCCAATCCACTCCAGCCAATTCTTGTTACATGCCTCAGCCCCTCCAAACCAGATCCTCAGCACCTTCAGGTAGTCAGGCCTGATGGTGAAGGAGACATTGGATCATTTGGGCCAGTTACTGAAGAGCAAGCTCTTGCTCTTCCTGCGGTTGACTCTGACCCCGGATGCTAACTCGAACTGGTCGCAGATTCGCAGATCTGTGAACTGACTGAGGATCTGAGCAGAAGATGGTGACATCGTCCTGTACAGGAAGGTTTTGACTTGTGTGCCTCCACCGCCTGGCAACGTCACCCTTCTTATGCTCTCATCCTTCCTAATGGATTCAGCAAAGGGTTCTATGGAACACACAAACAAGACAGGGGAGAGTGGACAACCCTGCCTGACTCCAGACGATGGGGAAACTGCCTGACTCCCACCCATTGATTGGATCCAATTTCTGATTCCCTCCCCAAAACCCATTTTGGAGAGCACGTCCATGATGTACGTCTGTGATATCCTGTCGAAGGCCTTCTCCTGGTCCAAGCTGACCAGGCAGGCATCCACCCCTCTGATGAGTGCCTGTTATTCAGTTCTATGTGTGGCATCTCAGATTAGTGAAGCAGTCGTACACTGCACTCAGCCAGACTGTTTCACAATAAGGTTTATTCTGATTAACATAAGCAACACACCCAGTGCCAGGTAATGAGCTATCTGTAACAAGACTCAAACACCTCCACCTGCCATGCAATAGCATTGCCATTACCATCTCCCCCACCATCAACATCCTGAAGGTCAACCATGGCTGGACCAGGCACAGGAGCAGGTCAGAGGCTGTGTATTCTGCAGTGAGTGACTCACCTCCTGATCCCAGTGCCTGAGAGGCACAAGTGTTTGAATGAATGCATTTTACCTGCCAAGATGAGTGCAACCCAACAACACTCATCAAGGTTTACACCTCCCACTCAATTGACACCCCATCCACCACCCCAAACATTTGCTTCTTCCATCACCAGCTGTGGTGTGTACTATCTATAAAATGTACTGCAGCAGCTCATCAAAACTCCTTTGAATGCACGTTCCAAAGCTGTAACCTTGATTGCTTAGAAGAACAAGGGGGCAACAATGGCATGGCAATGCCACCTTTAGCGTTTAGTCTGCCCATTCCACTAGCTTCTCCATGTTTCCTTGAGCTCCATTACTGTCCTCACAGTTTACCATGTCTCCAAGTTTTATGTCCTCTGAAAATATGGACATTGTTCCCTGTACATCCAAATCTAAGTCAATAATATATACAGAGAAAGCCAGCAGCCAGCACAGTGGCACAGCTTGTAGAAGTGCTGCCACACTGCTCCAGCAACCCAGGTTCAATCCTGACCTCCGGTGCTGGCTGTGTAGAGTTTGCATTTTTTCCCTGTGGCCACGTGGGTTTCCTCTGAGTGCTGCGGTTTCCTCCCACATCCCAAAGCCATGTGGATTGGTAGGTTAATTAGACACTGTAAAAAATTGCCCCTGGAATTCAGGGGAATGGTAGAATCTGTGGAAAGTTGATGGGAATGTGGGGAAGATAAAATGGGCTAGCGTTGGATTAGTGCATAAAATGGTTGATGGTTGGCATGGACTCGTTGGGCTGAAGGGCTTGTTTCCATGCTCTAACTCTCTATGACTCTGTGCAACCCCTGGGGAACTCCACTATATACTTCCATTCATTCTGATAAACAACCTTTCATTACCATTTTCTCCCATTACTTGGTTAACTTTCTATCCTTGTTGCCACTATCCCTTTAATTCCATGGTCTTTATTATTAATGACAAACGTATTACATGGCACCTTGGACGTCCATCTGTAGCACATCAAGTATAGCTCCCTCAACAACATTTTCTGTTACTTCATCAAAAAGCTCCGTTGGGTTAGTTAGATGCAATTTTGCTTTGACAAATCTATGTAGATCTAGTCAATCTACACTTACTTGAGTGACTTATTTCTGTCCCTGATTATTTTTCTGGAATTTTCCCCACCACCAAAGTTAAATGTCCTGGTCTATATTGACCTACTTTAGCCCCACACTCTTTTCTGAACAAGGGTGCAACATTTGCAGTTTTCCAGTCCAACAGCTTCTACCTCCTTGGTGAAGACTGATGTAATGTACTCACTTAGTATATCAGCTAGCTCCTCTACTGCTGAGTAAATTTCCTTTCAGGTCTCTGATCACCCCCACCATATAATTACCCCCTTGTTTACAACACTGTGATGGAAATGCAGGTGAACAATTTCTGTCCCATCCTCTATAACATGAAATGAGAACAAAAGCAAGTTTTCCTCATTCCCCCAATTCACACCCTCCCCCCACTCCCCACACCTCCCTCTGTCCCAACAGATGGAATTAGTGCCTGGAGTATTCTGCTGCTTGTTCCCAAGGTTACACTCTCCATCCATACTTCACCCAATCTCTCTTCATCTTCTATTCCTCCCCAGCCCATCCAGTGCTCTTGGTGCGGCCTCCTCTACATCAATTAGACCTGACGCAGATTGGCGGATTGCTTCATCGAGCACCTTCACTCCATCCGCCGTAACAGCCAGGATCTCCCAGTGGCCAGCCATTTTAATTCCACTTCCCATTACCACACTGCCATGTCTATCCACGGTCTCCTTTGCAGCCAAGTTGAGGCTAGATGCAGATTAAAGGAACACCACCTCATATTCCATCTTGGTCTCCAACCTGACAGCATCAACATTGATTTCTCTACCTTCCAGTAACCACTGCCCTCTGTTTTCCCATCCTCCCCTGCCCCCTTGTTTTCCAAAATCCCTCTGGTCCCTTTACCCATTCTCTTTCCCCTCCCCCACCTTCATGACCTGCCCATCACCCACACCGTCCTCCCTTTGGTTCCCCACCTCCTTCCCTTTATTCCATGGTCTACTGTCCTCCCCTGTCAGATTCCACCTTCTTCAGCCCTTTGCCTCTTCCACCTATCACCTCCCAACTTCTCACATCATTCCCACTCCCCCCTCCACCCCACCTACCTACCTCCCCCCTCATCTGGATTCACCTACCACCCGCCAGGTTGTGCTCCTCCCCCTCCACCCACCCTTTTATTCTGGCTTCTGCCCTCTTTCTTTCCAGTCCTAATGGGCTTCAGTCTTGGCCTGAAATGTCAAATGTTCATTTCCCTCCATAGATGCTGCCTGACCCACTGAGTTCCTCCAGTATTTCAGCGTGTTGCTCCAGATTTCCAGCACCTGCAGTCTCTCTTGTGTCTTCATTGAATGGGAGGATTTCTTTGAGGAGGCTCCTTGCATCTTGGAATGAATTAGGTTGAAAGCAGAAATAAATGTGACATTGTGGAGTGTGCACTTACCACTAATGAGCACTTAATAGCTGTAGAGATCATTTCCATCACAGTATGTTTAGCACGGGGCCAATTATTTCTTGTGTCTTGAAGGAGTAGTTAGCACTGTAGAATCAAACTAGGGAGCATTTGTGTGATGAAATCTGAGATTCACAGGCCATAAAGCATGGTTTAGCACAATGGAGCAGAATGAGTGTAGTAAACAAGTGAAGAAACCAAATGGACATTAAACAAATGATGATTAACACTCCCTAATTAGGAGGTCGGGGTGGGGGGTGAATACCAATACAGCCTCCCTGGTTAATGAGCCCTTTCAACGAATTTCCAGTAATAGAGCATCAGAAATTCCTTCCTCATTAATAACATCCACTGCTCTTTTTGGGTGTTGTCAGTCCAAGATTAGGACTGCAATCCTGATTCTTTTAGGGCATCCAGCCTGATTTCAGCAGAGACACTTCAGTTTCAGCAGAGATACTAGTGATAGACAGGCAGTCTGGTGTTAAGTCAGACAGCTATGTTTTAGATCAGGCAGGCAGATGATCAAAGTTAAAGGCAGACATTTCAGTCTTGTGATCAGGAGGTGTACTTTAGGGTTGATAGTTAGATATGAAACATCTCAACTTCTCTCCAAGCAGTTAGAAAAATGGTGAGTTCACATGGGCATGTTGTCTTGGAAGGGGCACTGAATCAAATTATTTCTGTTATGTCCAGTATTGGATACAATTAAAGATGGTGAATCTCTGGAGAAGGATCAGGCAAGAGTGATCAGCTTGATGGCTTAATTTTACTGCTCCAAGAATTCAGCGTGTTTCCATGAGGGCCGTGAAGGCTTGTGTGATTGGGGTGTTGCTGGGAACCTGATTGAGGTTTTTCAGTTGATGAAGTGATTAGATTAAAAACCATTAGAAAGTATACAGTGCATAATACAGAATATGGTGATAGGTTTGTGGTATAATGAAAGGTATGGATTTTATTCAAGAATGTTACAATGGGATACTTTAGAGTTTCAGAGAGAAGTGTAGAATATAACAGAGTACAGAAACTTTCTGTTATACCCAACAGTCCTCACTTTGTCATCAAGATGCGTCGCTTGCAGAGGAAGGATTAAGGGAGATCATCCAGGAGTTACGGATTTGGGTGGCTGGTGACCTGAAGCATAGGTGGGGACGGGCAATGTTAGAGTCTATCTCTCTAACATTGCCCGTCCCCACCTCTGCCTCAGGTGACTCTCTCTGAGGTCACTATTACAGAGGTGGAGAGGGTTGTGTTATGGAGGTGGAGAGGGAGGGGATGATGTTACAGAGGTGGAGAGGACGGTGGTACAGATGTGGAGAGATTGTGATGTTACAGAGGTGCAGTGACGACAGTGTTACAGAGATGGGGAGGGGATTGTGTTACGGATGGGGAGGAGAGGATGTTGTAATGGAGATGCTCCTCAGTAATGGCTCAGGGATAAGATCTGAAGCTCATTTCAGGGTTAAGTAATAAACCCAAGTTGTGATGAGTATGGATCAGCCACAGGGAGTTTGATCCAGAGGCTGACTGATCCAGCAGGAAGTGGATCGATTTAAATTAGAAATATGTAACGGATTGGAAGGGAAGGACCAGAGTCATAAAACAAGGTGGAGTGTGCTTCAGCTGCATATGGTTATCAGTTGGCACCTCTTCATAAGGATCATTTTACATACAGTTCTTTTTACTCATGAGAGATATCTCCCTAAGGAAGAAGGATTGAGTGGCACCAGCCAGTCTATACATCTCCCAAAAGGGACTGAGATACACAAGACAGTGCACAGATAATTCCTTGAGGGAGAGGGGCCAAGAGACAGCTTTCAGTTTACAACTATCTAAGAGATATTACTATTCATAAGCAGTCAAATACTATAGCTCTAGACTGCCATTTCCTGAATATGGAAAGACATACATCATGTGTTAATGTCAAAGTAAAGTTCTTGTTGTTGAGAGACATTTCCCTGAGGGGAGGGTTGCCGACACACACTAGTCAGTGTGCAGGTTTCTAAGAGACAAATGCTATTCAGAATTAGTCTGATATTATAACATCAGAGCCCCAGTATCTAGCAATGGAAAGGCACATCAGCATTGGTTGTTGCTAGAAAAGGAAATGAAAGGTGACACTAGTCGATCCATGGAGAGAAGAGTTTGGGCCATTTCTGGTTGCCATGACTCCTTTGCCTCTTTGTGTGTTGTTATTCTGGTCAGAAAGAAAATGCCTGAAACCATTTTGCTTCTTTTCTGTTTCTTTTTCTCATAGTCCCTGATTTTCTTTCATCCAGATAAACCTGCAGCCAGATCCACCACTGTAAATTATGGACCAACTGATGGAATGGGCATGGCTGTCACCTAACAGCTAGCACTCTAATGTGTGCAGCATCAAAACAAACAGACTGCAGGGCTATCAGTTTCACAACAGAGAGCTCCGGAAAGCATTGAAGACAGAGAGAGGGAGGCTGATGAAGACAAAAGAGTTGGGAGAGGGATAGAGACAGGAAGAAGGGCCATTGAGAGGGAGAATAGGAGAGGGGAGAGATGCAAGTATTATTGAAAAATTTAAAGAAACAGAGGGACCGTGATAGAGAAATAGTATTGAAGGCATAATGGAGAAAGAGACTGAAAGGAACTCAAAGGGCAAGGGAAGGGAGAGGGAGTGAGGGAGACCAATGGTATGTTGGGAAAAAATATCTGAAAGGTCCTCTTAGTTTTTTCAGTCTTTCAGAACAATCCAGCCAAACATTACCTTCAATTCATCTTACCTCTGAGATTCAGACAGAATCATTGAGCCTCAGGCATTCTGATTTCTCCACAGCCCCCACAGAAACTCCCTAATCAATTAAAATATGTTTTGTAAACCACAGAAACAGATCTTGTGGAATGTTTACCTACAATTTTAATGACAAAGTACATTAGACCATTACAAACTACACTTAAATAGATATGATTCAATGTTTGTACCTAGTTTTTTCTGAATTACCAGATCTTTACTTAGTTGAGAGCCAATTGGAATCGGCACCAGATGTTAATCCAGCCTCTGGATTCATGCTAGTCTGTTACTCTGATTCCTCCCTGGTGCTGCCCATTCCTTCCTCCCCCATTTTCAACTGCACCTTCCCTGCAAAGCTCTCCTTGAAATCCCACAACACATGACACATGGAACCCTGCAACCTCATGGCACTTCCACTCTTTGGAATGGTACTGAAACTGAGAACACTTTACTATTGGAGGGACCTCTGCAATAGCCTGAAATCACATTCTTCTCACCTCTCAACAATGCATATGAAGGTCAAAATTTGGATTCAGTCAAAAGGAGTAGTGGCACCTGGTCTTTGAAATTCTAGGTCAATAAGATTTTAGCTATTAAAGTAGGTGTCAGCATAAAGCACTCTTAACTTTGAGTCAGCAAATTATGCATTGAAGTCTTATTCCAGATTAATCCAAATTGTTGTTTAAGTGGAGTATTGAGGGAGAGCTACACTGTTTGAGGTGTCATATTTTGACTGATACATTAACAAAGACACTGATACCCTCTCAGGGTCTTGGATAAAATTTATCCTTCAATCCCAAAAAACATTTCCTTCTCATTTTGTGCTGTTATTGGGACCTCAGAGTCTACATTATAGTGGTTATTAACTGCATTCCAATCATGATAACATTTGTAAATCGCTTTATGAATCCCTGTGAAGATGCCATATAAATGCAATTTAATTACTTCAGTCTTTTGTGGTTTCTCTGTTTAAAATTGTAGAATTTTGTTCATGGCATTTCGTATTAGCTTTTGGATTCTTTCAAGCTTGTCTGGTAAGCACAGACTTACATTCACAGACACTCAGGACTTACTGAAATCTAGACATGAGCTTCAGATGGTTATGGAATAAAAGATACCCAGGTTGAGTGACAGGTTGGAATCTGCTCAAGGGGATCAAATACTTCAAGAAAAAGAAATTCTAATCAAGTGTTCAAAAGGCTTATCTCTAGATGAACAGATACCCGGGAGTGAGTTACAGACTAGATGGCTACCAGATGATGCTTTTAATGAGGGAGTACTAGGGACAGACACAGCACACATGAATTATGTCCTGGCTTTCCTTGGTGATGTCTTGGCTGAATGCTGTGTTGGCAGATGTAAACATGCCAGCACCTTCTGGGACTAATTTCGGTGCCTTTTCATCGACCAGAGGAGGAATCAGCCAGAATCCCCTAACCTGATGACTACTGACTATAGAAGCAGCAGGTGGTGTTTCAGGCCACACTCCAGAGGCTGATGCATCACCTCAGAACTAATGAATTCTGCACAATGTAAAAGGCCCATGTTCTCGCTCAGCCTTCACTGAGAGTGAGGAAGGTGGTATTTCGATAGCAAATTATTCTTCCTTACTGAAAATGCCTCTCTATGGTTATTGTACAAGTGCAGAACACAAGAACAAAAGAAAGTAGAAGTAGGAATAGGCCACTCAGCCCCTCAAGCCTACCCTGACATTCAATATGACCATGGTTGATCTGCCTCAGGCTTCATCTCCTCTTCTGTGCCAGTTCCCCGTCATCCTCAATCCCTCAATCTTTCAAAAATTGATCTACCTCCTCTTTAAATACATCTAGTGATCCAGCCTTCACAATTCTCGAGGGGAGAGACTTCAAAGATACACCACTCACTGCAAGAAGAAATTACGTACCTTGGTTTTAAATGACCACCTCCTTATCTTGAAGCTATATCTCATCATTTAAGATAGCCCCACTATGAAAAGATTTTGACATCTACCCTGCCGTGCCCCCTTAGGATCCTATAGGTTTCAGTATGAACACCCTTCATTCTTCTAAATTCCAGGGAATACAGCCCCAACCTGTACTCAGGCAGTGAATCACCCCATGGTTGAAGAGCCCAGAGACACTCACACTTTAGAAATGTATAAGGGATTGTGAGCAGTGAATGGTGAACATTATCAGAGGGCATTGGTAGAGGAAACAATTAGACTCAAGCTGTGTCCTCCAGCGTAACAACAATGCATCAATGCTGCATTGGATCAAAATGGCTTTTCCCGCTACATTTTCTTTCTTAGCCTTCCCCCCAACTCAGCCCTCCCAATTTGCTGGTTCCTGACAGTGGGCCAGTTCCACAGACTACTGCCAAATCTCCAGTACCTCACACTAGTGCCCTTGGGACTTTCTGAATGCAATTACCTAGTCTCACTTCCCTGCAGGAGTGGAAAATTCCACACCCACCTGCCTTGGTCTTTGTCAAGCAGATCAGCCTGACATCACGGCACAATTTGAACTCCATGCTTTAATCTGCTCATGTTCCTGCTGCTCTTTGGCATTTGTTAGGCAGTCATAAATGTGATCCTGAGCTGGTTTCACATGCCCAGGTGTCAAGAGTATATTTTATACCATTTCCTCGAGAAGTCTACTGGAAAAGCAATTTTTAGATTACTCTCAATAGTTACCCTTTTCTTGCCTTTGAAATGCAGCCAGAAAAATCAGCATCAGGCAATACTTTAACTGCCAAATAAATATATTCAAAGTAAATGAACAGAAGCCATAATATTGTGCATACATAATTGTAGTGGTAGCTAATTCTAAGGTGCAATGGAAAAATGCTATTTTTAAAAAGGGCAATTTCTAAACGAAGCTAAATTTTTAATGATTGTTTGTTCATTTGCATTCATTCTACCTAGGGATTTGGCTAACCTGACACTGGCAGGTTTGAACCGATTTAGATTCTCAATGAATATTACAGAAAGTCCTTTTTAAAAGTCCCATGTCACCTTATTGATTTGAAAAAAAAACAAGTTCCTCTGAAATATACAAGCAGAATTTAAATGCGATATTCGGAGTGCTGCCAATTAGACTCATACTTAGAATGCATAATTTGTGACTTGGCTCTTCAAAGTGGTAATTGTCCATTCATTGCTGCAACAATGCATCAGCCTAAATTGTGGCATGTTTTCTGTGAGTGAAACTGTTTTTTAATTACTTACATATTGAGAAAGGTTTCAAGAGGTCAATATTAAAGAAAATAGTGGAGAAAAATACTTCATGTACAATCACAGCAATTCCAGGCTCCTTCTGTCTTCTATTTCATTCGTGGCAGAGAAATACGTCTTCATGCAATCATGTAAAATGGGTTCCATTTTACATTGCTCATGAGTTTTATTTCCATTAAATTCAAGATCTTCCCCAGTGTTTTTAAAATGCATCAGCTTTTCTCCATGCAGTTTCCATGGTAACCATTAGATTTTGCTTGCAGTGGCTGTGATTTTCATAAATCCATGACTGCATTTGGAACCAAGGCTGTCATCATCCTCCAGATATACGTCAGTCAGTGACCTTGCTCTGCCAAGGTTAACTTAATGTCTTGGGATTAAGTTTACAGTGAGAGATAGGAGGTTTAGAGGGGATCTGTTGGGGATTTTTTTCACACAGAGGTTGGAGTCTGGAATCTATTGCCTGAATAGGTGGTGGAGACAGAGACTCTCACAACATTTAAGAAGCATCTAGACAAGTACTTGAATTGCCAAGGCATAGCAGGCTATGGACTTAACGCAGGCAAATGGGATTAGTATAGATGGGTGCAAAGGTCAGCATGGATATGGTGGTGTTCCTGTGCTGTATGATTCTATGACAATCTGATGGAGGGTGTTCGCATTGGAAGAAGGGATTTGACTGCATGAGAACTGTGTGGTGATGACTCTTATAGTTTCTGGACAGATGTGTATAGATTGACAAGGAAGAGGTCATTTGGGTGTTTGCTGGTGCTTATGGGAGGCTCAGTATTTATCTCAAGATGCCAACGTGATCAGTGGGAATGTCACCAGAGCTACTCCCACTTGGGCTACATTCTACCAAATGGTGTTCAACATGGAAGAGCACAGCTTTATCAGCTCATCAGTTTGGTGGAAGGTTTGCATAGGAATCATAGAATATGAAGGGCCCTGGCTGCCCTCAGCTCTTGGCTGTACATAAATGAGGAGATGACACTCTAGATCTTGTCATGAGCAACAAGGCGAGGCCCTGTTCTTCCCTCTGGCTCCTCTTCATTGGTATTCCAGCATTCCATAAAGAAGAACACCTGCTCAAGATGTTCCAAAGCGCAAAGGAACTACTTTGTGAATTGTAGTCAATGTAATGGGTAATTCAGTGGCTAATTAAGACTCAGTAAGGTCCCACAATAGTGATGAGGTAAATCACCAGTCAATCTGATCTTGTGATGTTGGTTAAGGAATCAATATTGGACTGATATCCTTCCCTTCTTCAAAATGGTGCCATGGGATCAGTTACAGAGACTGGAGAGAGTGGATGGGGCTTTTGATCATTAAAGGCCACCAGCTCTTGACAGCATGACTCTTAGACCTGGACTGGATCTTGAGGGATCTGCAGCCTGACATTCTGGTCCAGGACTCAGGGACTGGACCAGAACTCAAAGATGAGAATGTGTATCAACACATGACTGCATGCCCTGTGCTCCAACTCTCCAGTTACTTCTCTGCCCCCTGCCCTCTCCAACATCCCTTGCTCCACCCACTTTAGAGAAATGTCATAGAGTGAGGGTGTCATTGCTTTGTGTCACTCTGTAGGCCGTAAGTTGTTGGAATGATGCGCTGGTAAACCTGTCCCCTCACTTGTCTCCTTTTTTCTCTTGCAGCAATTGTTAACCCGAAGCAACCCAAAGAGGCCCCCAAGAGTTTCAACTTTGACTACTCCTATTGGTCCCACACCACGGTAGGTCACTCAGCGAGTTGTACTGCAGGAAGAGAAGCGGGACTCAGGAGCTCCCAGACTGCCCCACTCCATCACACTGTGTTATTTGTTGCCATATCCTGGTGTGGGACTGCCTGACGGAATATTTTTGAGGGAACTTTCCTTTGTCTCTAACGCCTGCAATGATCATGTGTTTAGTCTGCTTGGAGTGGTGCTACCTTCATGTTGCCTCATCTCCCTGGGAATTGCAATTCCTGCCCCCAGCTGATCCAGGAAGTGCTTCCAAACTCACCCATTGTACATGGAATCAGGAATTCCTGCACCAAACTACTTAACCGGAGCAAAGCAGCTGAAGTCCCACCAGAGCCCATTTGCAAAGAGTCTGCCCTATAGGTAGATAGGATACATTACTGCAGCCCTGTATTACCACATCCATCCCATCTCACCCTGTTCTCCATCCTGGTTAGAGCACACAGACTGGGAATGCAATAAATGCAGACAAATGTTTTCTTTTTGTGAAGTTAGTTTCCCAATTGATCATTTGGTATTAATAGGGAAGTTCTTGCCCTTTAATTGGGCTCAGTGAACTATGCAGGACAAGTTTATTCCAAATCCAACCTATCCTGTGGCTGACCAGGGAGCATATACTTGACTGAGAAGAAGCCATTTTGGCTATTGATTGATTGTCCTAGGAAACTGCTATGACTGTGTTTGGGTGTGAATCAAGTGCTTTGCTGCAGTGGAAGTTCAGAGAGAAAATTACTCCTCAGCCCCTCAGTATCTTTAAAAGATGAATGTGGTACTTTTATGGGTGGCAGGTGGGAGGGAGTTTGGGAGGAAGGGACTGACAGAAGAGGCAGGGCTCAGCTGTAACAAACGCCTCCTTGTGCCCCGGTTGCAGCCTGCCGACATCAACTATGCATCGCAACAGCAGGTGTACCGCGACATCGGAGAGGAGATGCTGCAGCACGCCTTCGAGGGCTACAATGTCTGCATCTTCGCCTACGGACAGACTGGGGCAGGCAAATCCTATACCATGATGGGCAAACAGGAGAAGGAGCAACAAGGAATCATCCCCCAGGTAAAGGGCAAGAGTCCGCAGGCTCAGCTCAATGTTCCGGTGTTCTTGTCAGTGAACTGTGTCTCACCGTCCCCCACACCCACAGTACAGGCTGTGGATCACTGTCCCCATGGCCATAGTATAGTCTGTGTCTCTCTGTCCCCCATACCCAGATTATAGGCTGTGGATCACTGACCCCACACACAGACTACAGGCGTGGATCACTGTCCCCCACACCAAGACTACATTCTGTGTCTCACTGTTCCCCACACCAAGACTACATTCTGTGTCTCACTGTCCCCCATACCAAGACTACAGGCTGTGGATCACGGTCCCCGCACACAGACTACAGGCTATGGATCACTGACCTCACACACAGACCACATTCTGTGTCTCACTGTCCCCCACACCAAGACTACAAGATGTGTTTTACTCTCCCCCACACAAGACTACAGGCTGTGGATCACTGACCCCACACCCAGAGTGCAGGCACTGGATCACTGTCTCCCACACCCACAGTATAGGCTGTGTATCACTGTCCCCACACCCACAGTATAGGCTGTGTATCACTGTCCCCACACCCACAGTTACAGGACGTGGATCACTCTCCCCACACACTGACTACAAGCTCTGGATCCCTTCCCCAAACCCACAGTACAGATCTTGTTCAGAGTGCGACAAATCAATCCTTGATAATTCCCAGTCTTTGCAGCCTGGATTTTGTCAGTTCATGTTTGTGAACACATACTCTGACCTCCTGCCTTTGGCTTTTGCTCCTGAAGTGATACCCTGCTGAGTTTGATCAGACATTCGATAGGTTTCCCTGGACTCGTCTGCCGGCCCTTTCCCCAGGCAGGAGATCAGTGGAAGCACAATGGCCCCACCTGGTGACACCACTGAGTGCTGCTGGTGTCTGCACAGTCACCCCTTCTCTCACCCGGGGCCCACCTCACGCCAGAGAAACACATCAGCACCTTATACTCAAGGAGCAGAGTGAGGACAGTGTTAAGTAGAAATCGTCATTCCATCTCTGCTGGCCTGGTTGAAAACCATTGCATTGCTAACATCCAAATTTCAAGCCCATCTCCCATAATAGCATTCTTCCCCTAACCCCACTACCGGCAGCCAACGAGAGGTCCTGGGATATAAGTAGCAGTTGCTGAATAGCCTGCCATAATTTGCATAATGTCACATGATAACACTAAAATAGGAGTGGGCCATTCAGCCCCATGGGTGGCAGCTTAGCGGTTAGCGTGACACTATTACAGCGCCAGCGATCAGTGTTCAGTTCCCGCCGCTGTCTGTGAGGAGTTTGTACGTTCTCCCCATGTCTGCATGGGTTTCCTCTGGGTGCTCTGGTTTCCTCCCACATTCCAAAGACATACGGGTAGGTTAACGTGGGTTTCAATGGGCAGCGTGGACACGTTGGGCCGGAAGGGCCTGTTACTGTGCTGTAAATAAAAGTTTATGTGCCTGCTGTCATTCATCAGATCATGTCTGATCATTTACCTCAGTGTCGCTTTTCCACACTCCCATATCTCTCGATTCCCCTAATATCTAAAAATATATTGAGTGTTTAGATTGAGTCCCCACAGCCCTACTGAATAGAGAATTCTAAAGATTTTCTAATTTCCAGGTGAAGAAATTTCTCCTCTGTAGAATGGCCCACCCATTATTTTGAGATTGGGGCCACTGGTTCTAGACATCCCAGCCAGAAGCAACACCATCCCTCAATCTGCCCTGCCAAGCCCCAAAAGAATTTAATACTTTTCAGTGAGATCACCTCTCATTTTCCTAAACTGAAGAGTATGGGCCCACCGATTCACTTGCACATCTTCCAATCAAGTACAGGGGGGATGGGCTGCTGGGGGTGGGGTGGGGGGGTTGATGGGCATGTATGAGAGAGAATAAGATGCAGGGGTGCAGGGCTACAGGGAGATAAGGAAAGTTTGAGTTGCTTGGAAGATCTGCTCTGCTGGGAAACCATCATGAATCCAATGGGCCAAATGGCCTCCTTCTGTGTTGTTATAAGTTTAAGAGCTGTTTCTCTGCTGCTGTGGATTCCGGGTAATGAAATTGCCATTCCACCAAAACTGGGAACTGCACTCAAGTGACTAGTACTCATGGAGTTTGGCTCCAGAGGTTATTTATGGGTTAAATCTGCCACGTTGCACACCTCTGGCCTTGTGCTGGAACACCGCCTAACTAATACAGAGAGCGGTAACTGAATGTAGCTCAATCAGGAGCAGATGGAGAGAAGGAAAGTGTTCAGAAGGGGTGCTGGTGTTTGAGGGATTTCGGTGCTCACTGGGGGCTAGAAAGGGCAGGGTGGGGTAGTGCTTTGAACCATGATCTTGGAATGGAGGTTCTGAAATTGGAAGAGGCTCTAAAACTGTCCAGAAACATGAGGGTTCTGAATTTAGGGGGCTCCAAGTTTATCGGGGGGGGGGGAATATTCAGTATTCAGAGAGTTTCAGCATTCCATCGAGGTGTCAGAATTGGAAAGTACTGCTGCAGTTGGGAGATCAGGATCTCAATTCACCATGACAACAGGTCCTATCCACTTCCAGCAGCCACTGCAGCTGGTGCAAATGCCCAGAATACCTCACCACCTGCCCGCCCAGATTGGCTGGGATCTCCCAGGCATCCTATAGGAGCCACAAGCAATCTGTTGGAAGAACTCCACAGGTCAAGCAGCATCTGTGGGAGGAAAGGAATTGTCGACATTTCCGGTCGAAACCCTGCAGACCCTACAGGTGCCACCTTGCTTTGCACAGGCTAGCAATGGAACAGATTCCGATGTAACCATATCCCTCGCTCATCGGTAAAGAACACCAGAACAGTGATAAACTGAGAAGTCCAGCGAATAGAAGATAAACCAAAATGATTTTCTACTGGCAGGACTCCAGAATTAGGCACGATTCAGAGATGATGCAGAAGGAGCATTACAGGAGAATTCGAGCATTTTATAAATAATAACACCTGCAAACAATGGACATTTACTGCAGCCTCTTAGCTGTCCCTAATTTGCAGGCACTCTATAACACTGGATAGACTGTGTAGTGTTACTGATTTTATACTTTGATACTGATTTTGCCTTCTTCTTTCCCCAGCTGTGTGAAGACCTTTTTGCCAGAATTAATGACAGTGCAAATGCCAATCTTTCCTACTCTGTGGAAGTAAGTATAAAGGAGGGCACTTCAGGGTGAATCTTTCAAGTCCATTTATGCTCCATTCAGGAACATTTCTGTGATTAGTTGTAGTGCAGACGGGGGCAAATACTTCATATTTGAACTACAGAATTAATTTCAGAACAATGTGGAGGACTGGAGAGGCTGGGATTGTTTTCCTTGGGGTAGAGGAGGCAGAGTGGGACCTGACAGAGGTATACAAAATTATAGGGGAGATAGTAAGAAACTCAGAGGGAATCTGAGGAAGCATCTTTTCTGTCCAGGATCTGGAACTCACTGCCTGAGTGCACAGTGGAGGCAGGTACTCATACAATATTTAAGAAATATCTAGACAAGCACTTGAATTGCCAAGGCACAGTAAGCTATAGACGAAGTGCTGGTAAATGGGACATGTACTTGATGGTCAGCATAGCCACAGTGGGTTGAAGGGCCTGCTTCTGTGCTGTATAATTTATTGGGTGTTGGTGACAAAACTGCCGTGCACTCACAGAACCTGAATGTAAAGCCTGAGCATAATAATTGCAAATGACTTTGTCTATTCCATTTCTAAATGTCCTTAATTCAGTGCTAGCTGGCAATTTAATTCAGGTCAATGCAAAGATAGAGTGGCATGGGAGAATGCCAAACTGGCATGGTAGTGGGGAATCTTAAGAGACATGTCATTGATGATAGACTTGAGGGAGCTGTACTGCATTGCGATGCACCTGACCACTTGTGTGGTGTCAATATTGGGGCCTGATGGAGGGACTATTGCACTCAACTAACATCCAGCACTTTAAGTGAGCATACTGCGCCTTTATATAGCACCTTTGACAATCAAAATGTTTCAAGATGTTTTGCAGAAACATTATCACACAAAATTAACAGAGGAGAAGATTAAGATTTTGGTCAGAGAATTAGCCTTTAAAGAGAGGTGACAAAGTTTAGGGAGGGAGAGTCTAGAACCGCCTAGGCAGTGATTGGTGGGACGAAGGGTAGGATATTAGTGCAGGAGGCCGGAGGTGCATAAGAACAGTGCTGCCAGAGATTTGTGAGGTTGAAGGAAGTCACACAGGCAGGGCTGTGCATTGTCAGTAAGTCAGTCAGCACGAGGGTGTGGGTCAACTTGAAGTTAGTGAGTTTGGGTATGGGCAGGTAGATTTGAATAAGCTGAAGTTTAGGAATGTGCAGGATAACAGGGAGACAGGGTGGTTAAGAAAGAGTTTGGCATGCTGGCTTTCATCAGGCAGTGCATTGAGTATAGGAGTTGGGATGTTGTGTTGCAGTTGTACAAGATGTTGGTGAGGAGGCTTGTGTACAGTTTTGGTTACCCTGCTGCAGGAAAGATGCCATTAAGCTAGAAAGAGGGCAAAGAAGATTTACGACAATGTTGCCAGGACTCAAGGGCCCGAGTTATAGAGAGAGGTTTGACAGGCTAGGACATTATTCCTTGGAGGATAGGAGACTGCGGGTTGACCTTATGGAGGTGAATAAAATCATGAGGGACATAGAGAGGGTGAATGCATACAGTCTTTTTTCCCAGGGAAAGGAAATCAAAAACTAGAGGACATAGGTTTAAGGTGAGAGAGGAAAGATTTAAAAGGGACCTGAGAGGCAATTTCTTCATGGAGAAGGTGATGCATATATCAAACAAGCTGCCAGAGGAAGTGGGTGAGGCAGGTCCAATAACAACATTTAAAAGACACTTGGACATACATGGATAGGAAAAGTTTAAATGGATGTGGACCAGAGACAGATTGGACTACCTTAGATGGACATCTTGGTCAACATGGACAAGCTGGAGTGAATGGCCTGTTTCCATGCTATATTACTCAAATACTCTATGACAAGCTGGTGAGGGGAGTACCGGGTACAGGGTGGCAGGCTCACCAGGAGGACACAAAAATAATCAAACTTGAAGGTGACCAAAGGCTCGAAGGAGTTTGTTATCAGCTGGCTGAGGTGGCACAAGATAGGTCGGTGATGAAAGTAGACACAGTGAAGGAGGAGTCAAAGTCTCGTACTGAGCCCAAAAGGATGTGAAATGTGACTGGTCTGGTTTACCCTGAGAGAGTGGCCAAGCTGGAGGAATGGGGAATGAATGGAGTTAAGGGAAGATGCAGAGAATTTATTGCTGGGGCTGTAAATTGCTGGGATCATCTTTAATTGGAAAAAATTACATCTTGTTCAGACACCCAGACGTCAAAGAAGCAGAGTGATAACACTGCAGTAGTGGGGTTGTGAGAAAAGTGATGAAGAGGGAACTCGTGTCCATGCAGTAACTGATCCCATATCCTTGGAAGTGGAAACATGTTGATGAGGAAGAGGAGGGACCAGCTATAAATGGAAGATTAAAATAAGAACTTACATTTAAAGTTGGTCACAAGTGCGGCCACACAACGTTGAACTTTCTCATACATGGCCAACACCACCGCTGCTCCAGCTCGTGTGGGTTACATTATCTCATGCTCGTCATCTCATTGTGTCCCAAGACCTTCCGTCCACTATCCCCCACATCTGTACAACAACCTGAAAGACCTCTCAGTCTGCCACCCCAGGCCAATTATGTGACTGCTTACTGAGTAGTACATAAGTGAGGTTAAAAGGTGCAGGTCAGTCACTGAGCTCTGACTTTTCACTCTGGAGCAGGGCACTTCAGGTTGATGCAGACATCCCCAGCAGGCAGGCTGTTTCAGGTCTGAGACAAATGAAGAGATAACAAAAGCTTCTTGAAGTTGTACAGAGGAACCATCCAAGCATTCGCCCTCAGTTGCTGTGGATAGATGGGAACATTCACTTACGGGGCATGAGTAGAGAAAGTTTTATTTTGCCTGTCACTGTAGGATCTGGAGTCTTGTTTTCTGTTTTCTAATCTTGTTCTTGTGTTGTCTCCCAGGTCAGTTACATGGAGATTTACTGTGAGCGTGTGCGAGACCTACTGAACCCAAAAACCAAAGGAAACCTTCGAGTTCGGGAGCACCCAATTCTAGGCCCTTACGTGGAGGATCTCTCTAAACTCGCCGTGACCTCCTATAATGACATTTCAGATCTCATGGACTCAGGCAACAAAGCCAGGTATGAGGAACCAGTTGACGCTGTGATAGGACTTGCTACTACATCCGAGTGTCCTTTGTCAATTGCTAACTCACTACTAAAGCCACGAGTCCTTCATCAGTACTTGTCTTCACTACCATCCCTCCCCATCACCTCTTTATACAGGCTATCTCCCCTTTACACTCTCAGTCCTGATGCAGGGTCTCGACCCGAAATGTCGTCAATCCCTTTGCCTCCACAGATGCTGCTTGACCTGCTGAGTTCCTCCAGCAGCTAATTTTTTGCTCCAGATTCCAGCATCTGCAGTCTCTTGTGTCTCCTGTGATAGGAGCACACTGGAGCAATGGAGCCATTAGGCAAAGAAAGACAAACTCCATTCAGTTCAATTTCTATCATCCTGGTGGTTACGTAATGCAACGATAATGTTGTTGATTAAGCATAGCTATCAATTCATGTTAATTAGCATACGAAGACCCAGATGTTACACATAGTGGCACAGCTGGCGGCTGCCTTACAGTGCCAGCAATCCAGATTCAATCCTGACCTCAGGTACTGTCTGGTTGGTGTTTGCACATTCTTCCTGTAACTGCATGGGTTTCCTCCAGGTGCTCTCATTTCCCAAAGATGTGCATGTTGGTTAATTGACCACGTTATGATTCCCTGAATTATGGGTAAGTGGTGGAATCTGGGGGAAGGTAGGGAGAATAAATTACAGGGGAAAAATGTGAGGAAACGGGATTGGCCTATGAGCTGGCATAGACGCAATGGGCCAAATGGCCTCCTTTCCTGTTATAAGTAGTGATGGAGAGCTTTGAGAAATAAAGATCCAGACATACCTGTTCACTCAAGCATGCTGCACTTAACATATGCCACATCTTAAACTGCTTCTGTTCTCAGTGTAACAAATCTCTGCATTTGAAGGAATCTATGGCAATTGCTTTCACTGACTCTCAATGAAATATTGTCTCCCTAAACTGAGCTGGAGGGAGATGGTGGGTGACAACAGTTGTGGATGGAGCAGTATTTGTTCAAACCATCAGGATGACAGAGAGAGCAGCTGTGCCCACAGTGAGAGGAGGAGGCTTGGGGTAAATTAAACCTAATCTGTCATGATGTTAGTGGGGAGTGAAATTGTGGAGATTTTGAATGGGAAGCTGATTGTGTCCCACCAGTCTTTCAATAGATGCCTTAGGTCAAAATGAAGACTGGTGGGACCCCTTTTGGTTGATCTCCCTATTGTCTCTGGTCCATTTCCTCAACACTATGTCTCCATGTCACCAACTGATGACTTCTTTCCTTGCTTTCACTACCTGTAGGTTTTTGCTCCCACTTTGTGTAGCCCTGTTATTACCTGCAGTTACCAGTGAAGCATGGGGTCTCCTTCAATATTACTTGTTAAAGATTGTTAGCTCTGTTGTCTTTCATAGAATATTTAGCTCATTATCAACTACTGTTAACTCTTATTTCAAATAAGCCACTGATGTGTAGTTCCCTGTCCCATTGACTGGTCACCTGTCCTCTTCAACTAGTACCCCAGATTTAATTAACTAGCGGTTATATTACCAAAGACCAATGTTGTTTCCATCTTTGACCAGTGCTCTGCTATCACTGGCTCGTGCTCCTCCTGTCGTTTTCTGGTGTTCACCATCATTGACTCGTGCCCTGCTATCATTGACTGCTGCTTCTACTATCACTAGCTAGTGCTCTGCCATCACTAACTAGAACCCCTGATTTCATTGACTAGTGCTCCTATTATCAATGACTAGTAGCCTGCTTTCATTGACTAATACCCTGCTATCATTCACCAGTGCCCTGCTATCTGACCAGTGCCTCTCATTAGACTAGTATTCCTGCTACCGTTGATGAGTGCCCCATTATCATTACCTACTGACTCGGCATCACTGACTTCCCCCTGTCCTTGATGGTAAGGTCCTCAGCTGCCATTTAAGGGAGTGAATGTCAAGAAATTTTCACTGATTCTTTCCTGTCTCCTCAGGACTGTGGCTGCCACAAACATGAATGAGACCAGCAGCCGATCTCACGCTGTGTTCAACATTATCTTCACACAGAAAACACATGACTCCAGTATAGACTCCTCCTCTGAGAAGGTAAAGGAAGGGAGTGGCGTGGTGCCTCAGCTAACCTGCTCTCCTATTTCACCTGGTGTCTGAAAGTGGAGAGCTTCTGCCTGAGGATTGTGTGGTGCAGAGGTGGAAACAGGCCATCCTCATCGGGTGATTGGTTTTCAATTCCTTTCCTTCAGAGAGGATATGGTCTTCGCTCCTTGAAAGAGATATGGCCTTTATTTAAACCTGAATTTAATATCAACTCAGAGATTGACTGAATGTTACAGGTGACCCCCGCGTTACGGAGTGGGGGGAGGGGATTGTGTTCCAAGAAAACGGTCCTTGTCGTGAGTTTCCGTAATGTGAAGCCGTGTCAAAATTCAAGTTGAAAAAAAGTTTATTTACTGACTTTTTTAGCACATAAATTTTGTAAGAGAGAATTTTTAATTGATATCCTAGATTTTTTGGTAGTGATTTGTGAATTCTGTTGGGATGAATTTCCACTACCCAAACTGCCATAACGAGGGTCGCCTGTGCTGATAACTGTTAAGCAAACTTGCTTCAGTTTGATTCTGTTAAACAGCAACCTGTAATGGTGGTGCATAAAGCTTCAGTCCCTCACTCAGAAGAGGACAGGGATAATTGAAGGGCATAAAGGAAGCCTTAAAGGACTACAGATACCTGTGGTCTTTGTCGTTAACCCAGTTAGAAGAACTTCTTGTTGGACAGTCTACCTGCTGTGTCCGATTCTTTCACCAGAGGGAGCTGTTGGCCAGACCAGAATGGAACTGTCACACTCAGAGATAGGAGGCAACAGACATGAATAAATGTTTGGTAATTGATGCTTTTTCCATTGGAATGGGGATGGGGAGATTATAATGGAGAAATCTAAAATTCCCAAATTTTTGAGACAGCACCACATGAAGAAAATCAGTGGTTGGTAGATTTTGAAACAACAAAGGTGTGTTGGTTCGGAGTTCCCACTAGAAGAGGGGGAAGGAAGAAACTAGAAGCTTTGTTTGTTCATTGTCTATCCTCGAAAACCATTGAAAAAAGCTTATCTTAGAAAGATAATAAAGATCAGGGTGACAGTGAACTTTAAAGGGTGTCTAAAAGAGGTGTGAGCTAATGTGCTGGTTATGTTCACTGCCCAATACAGACCCTTCTGTTTTATGCTCAGCACATTGCGGACAGCTTGTTATAAACCCTGCCTATTAAACACCCTTCCTGTTATATACCTTTTCTATTGTACACAGCGCCCATTATATACGCTGTACACCCAGGCTAAGATGTACCCTGCTTGATACCAGTTTTAACTGCTACATACCTTTTTATTGTACAAAGTGCACACAATTTACATCCTGCATGATGTATATATGCTTGTCTGTTGTATGCCCTACTGCATTACACACTCACTGTTATTATAGACCCTGCCCCTTACGCACTGCTCTAATTTTATCATGATGCAGATTATGTACTTCTTTCCTGAATTGACAAGTCTGTTTCTGAGGCGTGTTTTGCAGTTCTGAGGTTCAATGCACAGAGGGCTTCCCAGTTTCTTGGATGGATTTGATCCGGTTTACAAGTGGCTTTGGTTAATGTATTGGTGGAGAATTTTGAATGGACAATCTATTTAAGATATATAATACCATAGAGTTCCAATGAATTAATAATAGCAGAGCATTGGAAGGGGTAATTCTGGCTTTCATTGAATTACTTGTTTTGCTTCTAACATCCTTTTATTCTTAGGTGAGTAAAATCAGTTTGGTTGATCTTGCTGGAAGTGAAAGGGCAGATTCCACAGGAGCAAAGGGAACACGATTAAAGGTGAGGATTTGCTTTATCTGACCCTCTGTTCATTTGGCTCACCACACACTGAGACACAAACCTCATCACCCACCCACATATCCTTCTACCCACATGTCCATTTTCATGCACTGAGCTACATCCATCCAGCCCTCCATTTGTTCACAACCAATTATGCATTGACTCTTTGCTCCACAGAACTCTCTGTAATATGTGTTCATCTGTCCAGCCACCTCTCCGTGCAGTTACCTGATTCACCCATTGATGTATTGTCATCCATCCACTCACCTTGAATTACTTGTCAGCGGGTGATATGCTGTGGTCAGAAGCCTAACACCACGTGTCTCTCCTGCAGCAGTACACTGACAGTGTTTTAAATGATTCTTCAGGATGTCTCATCCCAGTTTGTGTTTGCACTTGTCCAATCTTAAACCATTTGGTTGGGTTTTGATTTTTGAAATAAAAAATTTCAAAACATTTTTTGAAAATGTTCTTTTTAAAATATATTGTTCAGCTACTGCAGATAATTTGATGGACTTGCAAAAGATACCCCTGATCCTGTATGGTCATATAGAGTTTGCCAAAGCATCATTTACTGGTCCTGATGCAGGGTTTCGACCTGAAACGTTGACAATTCCTTTCCCTCCACAGATGCTACTCAACCTGCTAAGTTCTTCCAGCAGATTGTTTGTTGCTCCAGATTCCAGTTTCTGTAGTCTCTTGCATCTCCATCTTTTTATCACCTAATCTTTGGATTTCAGAAAGCATTTTATAAAATGTCCAATCATGCAATCATTAAAAACAGAGATGCCACTGAGTTTGTGGGCAGTTAGACTAAATATTCTTGGATAAAATTGAACAATGTGTAAGGAACACAATGTCCCATTTCCATCCAGTGGATGTGGCTTCATTTGTTTAATACACAGCTCAATGTATTGTTGCATCTATTTGTTCAGTCTTCTGCCTGGTCCATTTAATGGCTTATTTCCTTGTATGTTTTAGGAAGGAGCAAATATTAATAAATCCTTGACAACTCTGGGCAAAGTCATCTCAGCACTGGCAGAAGTGGTGAGTGCACTTGTTGCTTTTATTGGGGCTCTTCTTGCGTGATGATGATGCTGGTGTCAATTTATGTTCAAGTAGATAAGCAAGATGGTGACCTTGGAGTCAGAGCACAGTCAATGCTGACCTTGCCCAGCCAGAACTGAGTTCCAAAATTAATTGAATCATAAGCTCCATAGCCACAGCAAGGTATGGGATTCAATTCACTCTGCGTAGATCCTACCTCAAGAACTATGTCCAACCAGGTCACTGAGACAAAAAGGAAACCTTCAAGCAGATGAGACATGGGACAAAGCTGGTCACTCATGTCAAATGTCCAAATTCTGAGGAAAGATAGGTTGTGTCTGGTTCCTTTAAGGATTTTTCATAAGACTCTTAATAGAAAAAAAGCAAATCCAGAAAGATGCAAGTGCAAGATAAGGACAAGAAGAATGTTTTGAAAGAAGTTTAGGATTGATTCAAAAATTCTTCCATCACCTTAAAAGTGGTCTGAATGGATAGATTCTCAGGAAGAATCCTGATTATGAGACTCCTCCTTTAAAAGAGGTCCTGTTGGTGAGGTCAGTCATCATTGTTGTCCTGATGTTAATGATAGTTCTTAGTGGCAAGTTCCTTGCTGATTTGTATGAAGTTGGCAGTGAGATAGTGAAAGAGCAGCATTGATGCATCAAGTGCCTCTAGCCCATTCAATAAACTTGCTTTTTCTGTTTATTACAGGATTCTGGATCAAACAAGGTATGAACAGCACCTGACTCCTTGACACTCCTGACAAAACGCAACCTGTTTTACCTCTCAGAGAAGATAAAGCTCAGGCTCAGCTGTGACACCTTTGCGGTGAAATAGCCTGCTGACTTTACTGCCTGGGCACACACAGGAATTTACCACTTGGTCCAAAAGAGCAGCTCATGCCAGCGGAGCTGACCCTTACCAAACTCAGAAGCGGGCAGGGATACAGTCTGCCAACAGATCAGGGTGTCTCCATTGCCTCTGAGCTTGCCTTGAAAGTCAGCAAACTGAGCCTTGGGTACAACATGGGCACACATTCCACACCTTACTCTACAGGGTAAAACCTCCAGGAATGAGAGTGGACAGCTAATACCTGCTGTTCATTAAGAACATAGAACTTTACATAACAGGCCCTTCAGCCCACGTGTGCCAACCATGATGCCAAATTAAACTAACCCCATCTGCCTGCACATGATTCATGTCCCTCCACTCCCTGCCTGTTCAAGTGTCTGTCACTATCATATCTGCTCCCACCCCGCTTCCCCCCCTCCCCCCCCACCACCGACAGCCCATTCCAGGCACCTACCACTCTGTGTGAAAATACTTGCCACGCATCTCCTTTATCTCCTTTAAACTTCTCCCCCCTCCCCCCCTCCCCACCTCACCTTAAAACTATGCCTTGTTAGATCTGGAGATGATGTTGTCCAGAAGGTTCTTCGAAAGTCAAGATTGAGGCTAAAATTCTATGGTTACAGCTGTTTTATAAGATGTCCATCATAGTACAGGTCAGACAGGGTCAGCCTGTATCAGCAAGCAAGGCAAGTAAAAAGAAGTAACAAAGAACTTGACCACATGCTCTCCCTTTATACTGCAAATTGGTCTGAACCAGTTTAGATAAGGAAACCTGTGAAAAGGTACTGTCTGAGTCACAGTTCCGCTTTGCAAAGGAACTACAGAAGTGTGGAGCCAAATATACTACATTACTAACAGTTTACAAACAGGTGATTATACAAATATATAAGCTAGCATAAAGAAAGATAAAACTACAAGGAAAAACAATAAAAACAACAATCTCACAGCCCTCTAGTATTTGACATTTCTACTCTGGGTGCTGGCACAGTTTGGGATTCGAGCGTGACTCCATGTGTTGCTATGCGGACCAACTATGGGATGCTGATGTACATTTAGCCATTTTTTTTGAGTTCCAGCTATTATTTTGTTCTGCAGTATCTTAGCACCCTGCTATACCAATCCCATTTTCCTACACTCACCCTTCTATCCCAGGTTTGAAATGAAGCAGAAAATGCTTCAAAATAGGCCTGGCAGTATCTGCAGTTTGGTAGGTACCTTATCAAATGCAGGAAGGGAAACTGAATTTAAATGCTGAATGACTGGCTGAGTGTTTCTGGTATTTTCAAAGTTCAGTCAGTCTGTGCAATTGTGGGTTGGCTGGAGGGAAGGGGCTCAGCCAGGAACATTGTTCCCATCGTCCATGTTCTGGGGGAGCTGGGCAAGACTTGGGTAGACCTAGTCTGTTAATACTCATGATTAGATAAGGATTAGATGAAGTACTGCTGGGACTGTATTCTGGCAAAGAGGTGGAGCCTTCAGGGCACCAATCAAACTGATCTGAGAGGATGACTGATGTTTAATCCAATTTGATTCTGTGCCTGATCTGAAATTATTAATGTGCTCTATTTATGAAATATCTTTGTTGTGTTCCACATTGAGCAGAACAAGAAAAAGAAGAAAACAGATTTCATCCCATACAGAGACTCTGTGCTGACATGGCTGTTACGAGAAAACCTTGGTGAGAGCTTCGTCTTCTGTACCGCTATTTACTGATGCAGCTAATAGTGTAGCATTTCCACTATAATTATATGTTAGTGTGGGCTATGATTAATAAAGCTTAGAAAAAAAACGACAGAGGGGGTTTGGATATCACCATGTATTGCTTACTGCCCTTCTATCCTGAGAACTGAACTTGCATTTATATAGAAACTACCACAATTTCAGGGTGTCCCAAAGTATTTCACAATGACTGACTTTTGCAGTGTAGTTATTGCAGTACCGTAGGATAATCTGTTTTTAGATGTTGATTAATATCTAAGTGAGGGATTAATATTGACCAGGACAGCAGAGAGAACTCCTGTGTACTTCAACTGGTGTTGTGGGGGTCTCAAGCTGAGAGGGTGGGGAGAGACCCAGTTTAATGACTCATCTGAAAGACCTCTCCTCCAATAGTGCCACAATAGTGTTCCAGTTGAGATTTTGTGATATCAGGCTTGATATGGGTTTCCTTGCACTTAACGTGGGATCCCCCTCAGCCTGCTCCCCTGAGGATAGGTTGATGGTGCTGGTTTACAAGGGGGAGTGGGCAGTGATGGGACTTGCAATGAAAGGATAATTCAGGTGGAACCTTTTTCCCAGGCTAGAAATGTTGAACGCCAAAGGCCATAGCTTTAAGGTGAGAGTGGGGAAGTTTAAAGGGATGTGTGGGGCAAGTGAGCAGTAGGTGCCTGGAACGGGCTGCCAGGGATGGTAGTGGAAGCAGATATGATAGTGGCATTCAAGAGGCTTTTAGTTAGGCACATGGACAGGCAGGGAATGAAGGGATATGGATCATGTGCAAGCAGAAGGGATTAGTTTAACTTGGCATCATTCTCGGCACAGACCCGGTGGGCCGAAGGGCTGTACTGTACTTGTGCTGTACTGTTCGATGTTCTAATTGCCTATCCAGATACACACCTGTTTCAGATGAAGGGTAGGAAGGGCCTGAACCATAGATGGTGGGAAGTGTATACGCTGTGTGGACGTGAGTTTACATCCAGAATGAGGGGAAAGTATTTATCTCTTCAATGGGGTTGGGCATGCTGGACAATGGTGCTGCTCAGCTCCACCTGCCTTCCTTAGAGTGCCCTGACATTGTGCAGTCAGAAGCATCGAGGCATTTGGCTGGGGTTGGGTAGTGTTAGGTACGTTAGGCTACGTTTAAAAAAAATGGACTGTTGAAGATGAGTAGAAAGTTTCGGAAGTGGGCCGACGATCTTGAACCTAACATGTTGCTTCCCTGCAGGGGGCAACTCTCGGACTGCCATGGTGGCTGCACTTAGTCCTGCTGACATCAACTATGATGAGACACTCAGCACCCTGAGGTAAGGAACAGCTGTATGAGTAGCACACTGGATGAAGGCAGCTCCTGCAGAGTGTGAGGTATTAAGAAGATAAGATAAAATAGCTTTATTAGTCACATGTACAGCGAAACACACAGTGAAATGCAATTTGTGTAGTGTGTCCTGGGGACAGCCCGCAAGTGTCATCATGCTTCCGGCGCCAATGTAGCATGCCTACAACTTCCTAACCCGTATGTCTTAGGAACGTGAGAGGAAACTGGAGCACCCAGAGGAAACCCACGCAGACACGGGGAGAATGTACAAACTCCTTACAGACAGTGGCCAGAATTGAACCACGGTCGCTGGCGCTGTAATAGCGTTATGCTAACTGATTAGGCTTTGGAATGAAAGGGCTGGGTTAGGTTTTGGGGAGGAAAGAACTGAGACTAGGGTTTGGAATGAGAGGGGCTGGATTAGATTTTGGGAGTGGGAGAGAAACTGGGTTTGGGGAGGAAGGGGACGGGTCATTCGGTTGGGGAGGATGGGTATGGGGAGCAGAGGGTGAAGCTTTGAAGGTATTGAATTATATCCTGGCATACCCTCCCTTTGCAGATCTTCTTCTGCTCTCTAATGCAATACACTGAAGGCCATCTGGTTTCTTTCATTCCTTAGGTATGCTGACCGTGCCAAGCAGATCCGATGCAATGCCGTCATTAATGAGGATCCCAACAACAAGCTGATCCGGGAGCTGAAGGATGAAGTCTCCAGGCTGAGGGATCTGCTCTGCACTCAGGGATTGGGCGACATTATTGATCGTAAGCGGCATCAGATCTCTGAGGCACAGGAAGAGTTAGAGCCCATCCCTTCCCCACCCCATAAATACCCATCCTAGCCCTGCTAGGTCTCCTATGCCAACGCTCACAGGTAATATCGGATATTCAAACAGGCCTGCACTTATGAGCCCGTGGCTCTAAGTGCTCAGCTTCAGACAACAGTTGCAACACATGGAACTGTCCTTGACAATCAATAAGCAGTCATGACTGCTTGTAGGTTCCAGCCTGTGGGTCAGCACTTCACCATTAGATGTGAGATGACTTTGCATCTATAACAAAGTGTAGAATCCCTCCTGTGATGTGCAGTGTGTGATAACCAATATCCACGTTTATCATGATCTGGTAGGTGTTGGGCACACACTGTATGCAACCCTTACATATGAAATAACATAGACCTATAGTAAAACAGGGGACACTTAGCTTAAAACAGTGTACTTGGTTCATTTTCTTCCCAGAATCCCAAGATCCAACTTCTCCCATTTCCGGTCCATTTGAAGGCCAGCCTGTACCTATGAAACTTACAGAACAGGCAGTAAAGTAATGATTCATCCAAAAGTTAATTTAAAATGCAGCATTTGTGGGCAAATGACTAGAACGCAGGAAAGCGGCGTTAAGTGAAATACCCTGGGGTGGGGATGTCTCGGGCTCCTGTGTGTAACCAAATGTGGTTAAGATTTCACAATTGTCCACTGTGAATTGTGATGTCAGTGCACATACAACAAAAGGAATCCTCTTCTACAACATGCTGCATCTGGTGTTGAAATAGGGTGGGACTCACAGTTTTACAGGGGGGTGCGTTGTGTGTTGTCATAAACTCCTTCCCTAACCCCTGCCTCTTCCTACTGTTTCTTCAAACCCTTTTCCATCTGTCTGCTGTCCTCTCTGAGCCAAGCTCCTCTCTGAGCCTGTTTTATATAAGCAATTTCAAGTTGTTTCTTTCTGTGATACTGTGGTTGTGAACTCTGACCTCTGAACCTTGTTTCTCTCCTTTCTCTGGTCTCTCAGTGACTCCGGTGCCCGATGACAAAGGAAATGGAAGAAAATGTGTGTAAACAGTTGGCGTAGCACAGTAGCAGCTTGTGATGCTTTCCTCATACGTGCATGCACACTTGTGCATGTGCACACATGGGTGCACACCCCTCACAACACAGCATGAGACAAAGAGCCTGTTTCTCCTGTTGCCTTTGGCCATGGGTCACCATCGAGTGTGTTCATAAGGCAGTCTGAATGGGCACAACATTGTCTGATGTTCTGCAGGAGTCTTTCCTTCTCTCTGAATCAGTGGGAGGTTCTCACCCACCAACATCAGTCAGTAGCCACTCATCACATGTGGAGCAAGATTTGGTGGTCATGTTTTTCAGTCCTTCTAGGGGATCACAGCCCTGTTTGGTCCTGACCCTTGCCCAGTATCCACACTTGCCCATTTCCAACAGGTCCTGCTCAGTGCAGGAACCTGGATTGACCCCTTTCAAGAATGGTTGTTCATTTGTACAAACTTTCCCCACAAAGACATCGGGGCTAATTACTTTCTATTTGGGTTTGAGCAGCAGAAGTGGCAGTAATGGGTGTAACGTAACAGACATCTTTATCATCCTTAGGAATCTGTTAGCACAGTGGAACTGATGCCCAGACTGTGCCCAATTTCAATGCTGTTACTCCAAAGAATACTTGTTAGCAACGTTGCAATTTGCTCTTTCTCTCCAGTCCACCTACCATGGCAAAATATGGCTGAGAGGGTGCCAGCTACTGGCAAGTGCCCTGGATTGCCACACAGCTGAGTTATCTGCTGCTTACAATCCATTGCTCCAGATCTGTTCTCACCAATAGACTTTGAGCCTTGGATGGTACTCTGTTACCCAGTATCCCTCACTGTCATCCAACACTGGTTGTATGAAGGCAGGTGGGTGGGTGATGGGGGGTGAGCTCCAATGTGGGACTCCAATCAGATTATTGGATTACCCATTGCCCAAAAACATCTAGTAGTGAATCTGATCATGCAACTGTCAAATTGTGATGAAATTTCTTGTAAATAGGAAGCTCTCTCTCACAATGTGCAACCCAGCATTTGGCAGGGGCCAGAATTAAATGTAGAGACAAGCTATATTTTGCAGATTAAAGAAAAATTTTCAGGATTGAGGAAAGAGTGAATCCTGTTGAACTGAAAGCATTGTCTCGGTGTTCCAATTGCCCTGCCTTTGTGCTGTGTGTTCCCGTGATTTAATCTCATCCATTGGCATTTCTGACCTCACCCCTAACTCCTTGGGACTCTTTCTCTCATGCTGTGACTGACAGGCTTCTGCACCGCTGCCCTGCTACACTTTCCTGGTTAGCTGATGCTCTGACTCATGACAATGGCTCATTCCTTTGCCTCAGGATGTGCCTTCCTTCCTACACCGCTGAACCTCCTGTATGGTTCCATGTTATTGTACTGCTAGATGAACATTAGGGTTTCAGTTTTAACCCAAAAAACTAATGAGTCTGTACATGGAAAGAAAATTTATTTCTTAGGCTGTCTAATTTATGCTAGAGCCTCTATCTCTTACAATCTTCAAAGTGGCTTTTTCATCTGTTAAAGTGAATTCTAAGTATGTGCTGAGTTTTTTAAACATCCTGAAAAGCAAGATGTAAGTAGCAGATTTATAAGTATTGAATGGATCTTGATATACAGGTAGATACAAATGCAGTTCATAGGAAGCTCTAAGGTCATAGTGAAAAGGGCGTCATAAAATGGCCAGTGGGACAAAAATAGCAGCATGCATTCATCCAATGCTATTAAGACAGTAACATTTCCGAAGTGCTTCACAGAATTTGGTTCTAGAAACCAAAGAGCAAGTGGCCAAAAGAGGTAGATTGTAAAGAAACAGTAAGATGGAGCGGGGCAGAGAGTATTAGGGAGGAAATTCCAGAGTTTAGGGTCTTAGCAGGTGGAGGTACAGTCATCAGTGGTGGGGCAACTAAAATTAGTGATGCACAAGAGCCCAGAACAGCAGGGGCGCAGAGATGCCAAAATGTTGTGAGAGTGAACCACCATTGCAGGCATAATAGCAAACATCTGCCCTCTAAAGCCCGTCAATAGGACACAGCAAGTCAGGTTACAGGCCTTTCACTGAAGGGGTCACCCCACGATTGCACCCTGTAGTTGCTGCAATGCTTCTGCTGTGCTTCACCCTCTTGCTGTGCGTGAGTGCGTGCTCCACTTTTGTCTTGCCGTCTGATGTCGATGTCGCTGATGTAGGACGCAGTGTCTGTTTACTGAATCCCTCTCAGTCATAATTGGCACATGTGGAGAATTGCTTTTCTGTTGGTGGATTTCAATGCCGTGGGGTTTTCCAAAGATTTTAGATTGGTGACATGCCAGGAATTACACTGCGCTACACCTTCAGGCCACAAGAGGGCTGCAGGGATAGGCTCTGGTGGAAGGTGAACCCTTAGATTTGCTGCTGGCTGAAGGTGTTAAGTTTGGAAGCCAGTCTTAGATTTTTGTTTAGATTTTCGAATCTCATAGGGGAGGGCAACACCTCAAGAAGAATAAATGAATGTAGAATGGTATGATGGGCAGCACAGCATAATTAGTGTTGCTGCTGCACAGTTCCAGTGACAGGGGTTCGATCCTGACTTCTGGTGCTGCGTGTTTGCATGTTTTTCACTTGGCTTGCTGCCATGTGCTCTGCTTTCCTTGCACAGCCCAGAAGATTGTGCTGGTAGATTAAATAGCTGCTGTAAATTACGCTTAGAGTAGGTAGGTGGTAGGAGAATCAGGGTGGAGCTGATGGACATGAGAGGGAAACTGGTTACAGGGAAACAAGTGGGAGAATGGGACTGATGGGAATACCCTGAGAGCCAACATAGGCTTAATGGGCTGAAGGGCCTGTCATAGTGTGGGAAACCAGATTAAGAAAGTTGAGAGGTAAAGATGACCTTACACGGATGTAAGGCATCATAACACTTCCTCAGATCACCTCCTGAAGCACATGCTACACAATGATTTACTGTGATTATATAGACACACCTAGCTCCCTCTTTGTGCATAGCAAGATCCCAGAAACAACTGTGATTGAGCACCGAGGTGTTGGCGGATGGGGGGTGGGGAGCAGGTTGGCCCTTTTCCCCCCAAATAGATCTTCAGCATCTGGTCACAGATGAAGCCTCTTCCCAGTTTCTCAAATAACAAACCCTCACTCTAATGCCTACTTATTTTCCTCTCAGTAGGCAGATCAGCAATTCTCCAAGGGAAGCTGGTCCCTGGGCAACTTGTCCACTGATAAGAGATGGTGCAGTTGTGAGGAAGTGTGTAAATCCACCAACAGAGAGCAGGGCACAAATCTTGGGGACACCAGCCTGACTTTGCCTTAAGCACTGATTCATTACACACATGTCCATGCTGTTGTCTGTTCTGTGGTTCTTTTCTAACATATATTTCTCATCCTGTTTTAGTTCGTTATATCCAACTTGCATTTTTCTTTCTTCCCTTTTCTTTCTCTCTTCCACCCTTCCCCCTCCCTCCTTCCGTCCCGCTTCCTTCTCTAGATGTGAAGGATTTAGAGAATAATAACCGTAACTGCAGAGTAGCAGCTGTCAATCAACGAGCTGACAATTTCTCCACAGTGTCCGGAATGGTGGCTGGAGTGAGCCCCTCGCCATCCCTATCTGCTCTGTCCAGCCGTGCTGGCTCTGTGTCCAGCCTGCATGACCGGCTGATGATTGCCCCTGGCAGTGAGGAAGCCATTGAACGGCTCAAGGTAAGCAAATGAAACTCAGTTGGCAATAACAAAAAGGGAAAAAAAAGCAAGGGGAAGTTGGAAATGCCACGGTTTAAGTTGAATGCATTCGTGCTGCAGCTAGTAGAGTGGCAGCACAATGGTGCAGCTGGTGGAGCCGCTGCCTCACAGCACCAGAGAGCCAGGTTCAATCCTGACCTCAGGTGCTGTCTATGTGGAGTTTGCACGTTCTCTCTGTGACCGCCTGGGTCTCCTCCAGGTGCTCCAGTATCCTCCCACATCCCAAAGATGTGTTGGTTGGTAGGTTAATTGGCTATTTGAAATTGCCCCTGGTGTGTAGGTGAGGGATAGAATCTGGGTGGGGAGTTGATGAGAATGGGGGGAAGAATAAAAAAATTGGGATTAATGTAGGAGTAGTGTAGATGGTCTGAAGGGCCTGTTTCCATGCTGTATCTCTCTGACTTTATATTATATTTTGAATTGCAGACCTCAGGATTCATTATTGAATTCATCAGTTTCAGATAACCAACCTTTCCTGTTTGTTCAGAGCTGACCAGCTCTGATGTAAGGTCATTCACCCATTCCCTTGACTGCCTGGTCTGCTGAGTATTTAGGCTTTTTTAAATTTAAGATTTAAAGCAATAGCATCTCACATTTCCAACATTGTTTTTGTTTCTCACCTCATTGTGATCTTTCATCTCCCACTGCTGAAACCCCCTGTAGTCAGAACAACTGGGATTAGCAAGCATCCATCACGTTCCCCTAGATGCATCAACAGCATTTGTATCACCTGGACAATCTTGGTCTCCACTCAACCACAAACATTCCCTCTGTTCTCTCTATTCCTCCCTCTCTCTCTACAACTTAAAACACACTTGTTTCTTGTTTTCTCACTTTGGTTTTCATCAGTTCTAGTGAAAAGTAATTGATCTAAACATTAACTCTATTTCTCTCTTCACAGATGCTGCCTCACCTGCTGAGTATCTTTAGCATTTTCTGTTTTCATTAAATTGAATGTATGAGTGCAAGATTAAACGAGCATGTAAAAGCAGAAGGGTATTATCAGCAGATTTTAACTATTTTCTAGGTTGGGCTGAGCAGATAAAAGTAAATTTCCTCAGTTTCCAGGGTAGCCTTTTGCATCAATATGTCTAGAACCAACAAGCAGCTGATTATATCAGATTTAGAAATTAGTAATGTCTAACAAACCATGAGTCAGCATCTATCAAACAGCATTTGTAATATGACTGAGTTCAATATAATGTTTGAAAGCAAGAAACATGAAATACCGACTAAGATTCCAGATTTTGATAAAGCAGATTTCCACTGGATAAGGCAATCTCCATGGTAAATTGGTAAATCAGATAATGCAGAAGTTCTGTAAGAGGAGCTCAAGTTAGACATGCAACAGTTTATACCCCAGAGGGTTAAAGTCTCTAACTACCTAAACAAAGGCTTGGGACACCTAGAGAGGTAAAGGAAAATGTTAAATTAGAGAAAATGCATACGAAATATAAAATAGACTTGGCATGGTTTCTGCCAAATAAATGAATACAGAGAGGGAACGTGACAAAGCTGTCAAAACAGGTTGAAAGAGATGCAGAAAATAAAGAAGCTTGGCAGGTCATTAAAATCAACAACAAAAAATTAAATAGTAATCAGGTTCATCAAACATGATCTATCCTATACAAAACCATGTTGTCTCTCTGATGGGCCTGAAGAAGTGACATTGTAAATGAAAATAAGGAGTTGCCTGGAATGCTGGATAACGACTGCATCAGTGTTACTGTAGATGAAGAGGGTAACACACAAGACTATAAAGAAACTTAAATTGAATCAAGGCAGGGAGAGACTTGCTAAAATTAATGGAAACAAAAGATCAGTAATAAAGTCTAGAGAGCAGCATATCCCCGTGACTAGATGTTTTCCCAGGATTTAAAGGAACTAGGGGAGATCATTTTTGATACCCTCGGTCGAATCTTCCAAAGATCTCTTTATTTAGATACTTTTCCTTAAGGTAGGAAAACTGAGCATGCCATGGCTATTTGAGAAAGCTAAGTGAGGAAAGGCAGGGAATTATAGGCTAATTAGGAAACTAATCCAAAACTAAGTCCAAAGTAAAAGAAAACAAACTGCTGCAGTAATTCAGGCAGCATATGTGGAGGGAAATGGACAATCAACGTTTTGGATTGAGACCCTTCATTTGAACTGAAAGATAGAGGGGAGATAGCCAGTATAAGGAGGTGAGGGGAAGGAGTGGAGCAAGAGTGATTAATCACTGCGAAAACGTTCAGCTCATCAGAAAGGGACAACATGGTTTTGTACAGGATAGATCATGTTTGATGAACCTGATTACTATTTTTGAAGACATGGTTAAAGTATTGGACAGCAGATGGCCTCTGAATAATTGATGTCGGAAAGGCATTTGATAAAGCCCTTCATATGAAACTGTTCATTCATTGAATTTGTGGCAAATTATTGACCTTACTAGAAAATTATCTGTGAGGTAGAGTGCAGCGAGTTGTTTATTGAGGAAGGTAAGAAGAAATGTTGAGAGAAATTATTTCCATTGGTGGGACATTGGGAAAACACCTTCACCAAGGAGTGCAGTGGTTCAAAAAAGCAGCTCACCACTGCCTTCTTAAAGCAGATAGGGACTGGCAATGAATGCTTCCCAGATCTCAAAAAATGCATATATTAAAAAAAATCTAAAAAGTAAATTCAGCACTTTTGGGAATTAGATAATAAACAGGTTAACATGCAAAGGGTTGTGGAACTGTCTTCCACAAACAGCCATTGATACTCAGTCAATTATTAATTTTCATTTAGATCAGCAGCATTTTCTTAATTAAAGTATGACGGTTTACGGGACAAATCCAGAAATGTATGATATTAGGTCGCAACAGCCATGACCTCACTGAATGGTGAAATATTTTTGCACCACATGTCTACTGCTGCACCTGTGTTCCTAGATTATGAAATACTATAAAGTAAATTAAGTGACACGTATTCTATTCGTTTATTCACCCACTTACACTAATCCTATATTAATCCCATTTTATTCTCCCACATTCTTCTCAACCCTCCCCCCCCCCACAGATTCTACTAATCACCCACATTAGGGTCAATATACAGTGGCCAATAAACCTACTAACCTGCATGTCTTTGGGACATGGGAGGAAACCAGAGCACCTGGGGGAAACCCACGTTTACATGTTCTCGGGAGAACATGTAAACTCCACACGGACAGCACCAGAGATCAGCATCAAACCCGGGTCTCTGGCAACTGTGAGGCAGCAGCTCTACCAACTGCGCCACTGTGTCTTGCCTCTTTATATATTCTCTCATGGTCAATGAGCCTTTCTTGAATAGGAGTCTTACCTGTTTGTACATCATGTAAACAGTTGACTTTTGTTGCAGCTGCCACACTAAATGTTGGTTGAACCATCTGTTCTGTTTTGAACCATCAGGGATTTCAATATGGGAATTGCATGGTCATCTGGAAAATCCCTGCCTTTCAACCAGAAGTGGGTTCCTGCCTCAATTGGAACTGCACTCATCTTTTTGTAAGGTAGTTTTCGAAATGCTTACATTGACATCTGTGCTTAATATCAACAGGAGACAGAGAAAATAATCGCTGAACTGAATGAAACATGGGAGGAGAAACTGCGCCGAACAGAAGCTATAAGAATGGAAAGGTAAAGCTCACTGCAGAATATGTTATATTAGCAATATGGTTTCATAAAACTAGCAGGAGGTTCATGTGCAGCTCTCAACTGCTTAGTTGGTATAATCAGCACATAAACATTGACCCAAAGTTTGCTATTCGGGCCACACCTTTTTGCTGAGTTACCTAATTGTGATCAGAGGCAACAGCATTAAATACTGGGGCGTTATAATCAACATGTTTTTCCAGGGACCATTGTCCAAGAGTTGAGACTTCTGCTCAGTAAAATGCTGAAGTGTCGATAAATCAGTGTGCACACAAATCACAAGTAGAATTAACTTGGAAAGACAGCCCTGCAGCTTTGTTAAGAACAAGCAGTCAGAAGTTTCTTTTAGTTGGGCAAGGGCTTTAATTCTTTTTCCTGCATCCTCCAGTTCACACTACATTGTTTTTTGAGTCATATATGGGAAGTGAGGTGTTGCTGGTAAGACCATTGTTTATTGTTTATCCACATAAAGGGGAACCACCAAGAATGTGGGGTAGGTCTCCAGGTGAGTCCAAGCCTTTTCTGTCTTGGAATTAGCCATGATCAGATTGGATGGTGAAGACCAAAGACTAAGTGGCTCACACCTGATCCTATATCCCTCTGATATTCTTAATAATAATAAATAGCTCATAGAGTCATACAGGAAAGTAATTGACCCACTGAGTTTGTGCTTGCTGACCATTAAGCCCTCATTTACACTATTCTTACACTAATCTCATTTCATCCTCTGCACACTCCCATCAGCCGATCGCAGATTGTTCCAATCACCTATCCACAAGGGCCAATTTACAGTGGCAAATTGACCCATCAACTCACACACCTTTGGAATGTGGTAGGAAATCAGAGCTCCAGGGGGAATCCCAGGAAGAACAGGCAAACTCCACACAGACGGTACTAGAGGTCAGGATGGAACCCAGATCTCCAACATTGTGAGGCAGCAACTCTACCAGTTGCATCACTGGGCCACCATTTTAATTTATTTTTGACAATCTTCTACTATTTTAGCCCAGGAGCTTTCCACTTCATTTAATAGGAGATAATGGGATGAGTTTTCAACTTGCAGCCATAATTCTGGTGTGTAGATCAGCATCTATTATAGAAGCCTAATGATTTTCATTGGGCTTGTATTCCTTGAATATGGAAGACAGAGGGGTGATATGATTGGAAAATTTGAAATATTGAAGAGATTCAAATGATTCCAGGTTAAGGAGGCACGCACAGTAAAATTAGAGCTGGGTAATTAGAGAAGGAAATGAGTAAGGGTAGCATGGAATATTGTGAAAAGACACCATAATGGATTGGATATGCATATCAGTCAGGGTCTAATGTAGTGTTTCAAGGGGCTGAATGGGCAAGTCTTGTTTCAGAAATGAAAACTGAATGTTTTCAACAAATGTAAGTCAATCCACAATGTGAGTCTAACGCTTGTGTTTAAGGATGAAAGCCCATCTCACTGTCTCTGTTGAAGCGGAGAGCAGAAGAATGTTATATGAACACGTTAATTATTTGCAACGAATATGGCAGCAGAATTTTCAGGCCTTACATGGAGCCTTGTGGCACCAATGTTTACTGTTCCAGTGACCTTTTCAATGGAGTTCTAACAGTTAGGGCTTCCTAGGAGTGGATACAACATTCACATTAGTGCAAGACCATCCCCACATCACTCATAGTCTCTTAAACCACACATTAATGCGTCCACTCTCTGCACACTCTCTAGTTTAATTGCATCGTTCCTATAGCACGGCAACCACCTCTGCACATAATACTCCAAGTGCAGCCTAACCAATGACTTGCACAACTTGTGCAACCAACAGTCTGTACTTCTCAAGGACATGCTGGTTGTTAGGTTAATTGGCTACTGTAGATAACTTCCAGTATACTGCCTGGTGGTTATAATCAAGGGGGATGTTAATGGGCATTTGTGAGAGGATAGGTTACCAAGAAATAATTGGAAAGGGATTGCTCTGAGAGGCAGCATAGATTCGATGAGCCAAATGACCTCCTTCTATGTTGATATGAAATATGAGCTTATTAGTACTGAAACTGATCATGTATGATGTATTTAATAGCAAGTGTAGATACTCCCAAGAACCATCTGACAAATATTACTCATATACTTTCTGCACAGATGTTTCTTTCTCTGCTAGAATCCCTATGCATACAGATCACTGTATTCTTCATAATCTAGGCTCATATTTTTAACTTTATTCCTCTGCAAAGCTGCCCTCAGACAAACTGTTCCCGGGCTCACCTTCCAACAACTGCTTATGGATTGGGGTTAGCTGCAGAATTACATTCAGTGCATGGAATTACGAAGCATTCATCCAGCCACTATTTTTTCCCTTGTGCTGGAGCCGACAGCCCAAATCATTTACTGTTTAGTCCTCTGTTAAATGCTCAGAAGCTTTGAATTTATATTTCAGGGAGGCTCTGCTTGCCGAGATGGGGGTGGCCATGCGTGAAGATGGAGGTACCTTGGGTGTTTTCTCTCCTAAGAAGGTATGTCAGGTTTGAAGAAGTTTGAATTAACCATTTCTATCTTAATTGCCCAGAGACATGGGAAGGCTGTTGTTGCTAAATGATGGTTTGGAATGGATGGTTTTGGTGAGCCCTTTGTTGGTTGGGAAAACTTACTGCCCATGCTCTGTAATATCTGTTCATAAAGCAAATCAGGGCTTTCACTCAAGGGTCAAGGCAAGAGGCAAACCTTCATCAATGTCATTGTTCTGCAACTTCGATGGAGATCAGGAAAATCTATCTGGCTTTACTACGTTGATGAGAAACGAACCAATAGGACATGTGTCCAATGTATGATGTTTACAGTCATTGTTCCTACTTATTGAAACGTGGTAGCAGAAACCCACAGTGAGGTACCATAAACAAGGAGATGAATGACCAGCTAGTATGTTTTTGGTTGGAAGATGAACATTGGCCAAGACAATTAGCAATCTTTTAACTGTCTTTCAACATTCAAAGACATGTAGGATCTTAGCTTAACATCAGCTTTTAGGCTGGCACCTACTGTCTTAAATATATTGAAGTTTTAAGAAGTTATTTGCGTACTAGCCCTGAAGTAGAGTCTTTAAATGAGGCGAGGTTGTACCTACTGTCGATTTAGACTTGAACATCTTGATTGGTTTATCAATTCTTCTACACACATTATAAGGAAAATCACTTTGTATTGTCTGTTAAGAAAACAAGATGTTCCAATGTACTTCATAGAAGAGTTTGACACAGAGATATTAGGGTAGAAGAAAGTTTGGTTTTCAGGATGTAGGTTTATGGAGGAAATTCCACAGGTTAGAGCCTTGGTAGCTGAGGACATGCAGCCAGTGGTAAAATGGTTGGATCTGGGATGGTCAAGTGACCAAAACTGATGGGAGTGCAGATCTTTCAGGAGGTTGTAGACCTGGAAATATGGAGGCATGAGGCCATTTGAAAACAAAGGTGAGAATTTTAAATCAAGGCATTGTAAACTGAGAGCTAATACAGGTCAGCAAGTACAAGAGTAATGTACAAAATGCATTTAGTGCCTTCTGAAACATGGGCAGTCAAGTTTTAGACAATATGAAGTTTACTTGTTGTAGGTTGAGTGAGAGCACTGGGAACATATTGGAATAGCTAACCAGTTGTAATAAAAACACAGATGAAGATTTCACCAGAAGGTGATCTGAGGAAGATACAGGTGGGCAATGAAATGGTGATGCAAATAGACAGTCTTTGTAATAATGTTGAGATAAATTTTCTGAAGCACATATTGGGATGATATATCAGGCATCAGAAGAATGGTGACCAGAAACTCAAGCATCCAAAGCATAGCTATCTGTTCCCAATAGAGGAATGGTGGGAAGGAGGCATATTTCCCTGTATGTGCACGTGTGTGTGTGTGTGTGTGTGTGTGTGTGTGTGTGTGTGTGTTTCTATTTGTGTGTGTGTGTGTGTGTGTGCATGCATGTGTGTGCACCAGTGCATGAGACTCAACCACGTTTGTGGTGATATACATTAACATTTATCCACATTGTGAGTCTGTGTAAAACACATCTGATTTAACTGTAGTCAGCTGCACACCTCTGTCTAAATTCCAACAGTTGCTGCTTTCTAATTTGTATACCAGTATCATTTGTTTTGTTTTCGCTATCTCCCCTACTCTTCTCCTCCCCTTTCCCATTGTTTCAACCCCCCTCCCTTCCCAACTCTTGCTCAACCCTGCAACTGTTTAATTCCTGTTAGATTGAACATAGAAGAGCTGCTCAGATGTTGCTGGAGTCTCTGGGGGTGTTCTCTCCCAAGGAGGTTTGTTCTGGGTGACTGTGTGTGAAGTGTTGTGCTCTCTTTGATTTGGTTTGCTCTGTCATTTATGAGATGGAATCCCTGATTCCATTGGCTGGTTCTGATTCATTTCTCAGCATCACTTCCCTCTCTTTAATGGCCTAGTTTCACGGATGAAAAGATTGTAAATCTGTCAAATTTTGAAGAGGTCTTTTAGAACTAACCCCTCCCACACCACAACCCTGCCTTCTTGTCTCTCCCTTTCCTGCTCCCTTTTTGCCTCTCTCCACCCCTCCCTCTACTTCTTCTCCCTTTACTTTCCTCTTGTTCCAGACATTTGCTATCCATCCCACTTCCATCCATTTATTTCTTCCAACTTCCTCCTTCTGTCCCAATTCTCCACTCTTCTCTCAGTTTCCTTCCTCCCCTCATTCTCTTTATCACCTTCTCCGACTGCTCCCTTTCAATGTCATCTGAGAGTTCACGAGAAACTGTGGCATGAGGAAATGAAGCTCTGTCCATCAAGCCTGCCAATTGCACAACCTCGTTACGGTTGGTTCATTTAACCAACTGGGAGAGTGATCTCCTGATTTCCTCAAAAGGTAAAATTCCTTAAGTATCTAGCCTTCCATCCCACATGTTCTGCATCCTTGTGGGGTGGCTTTACCTGTGCATGAATCCAGCATCTCTCTGCACCCCACGTTGAGATGGGGTATGACCGTTTCTCTTTGTGTTTCTGCTTTGTGTTTCTACACACTCCTGTCAGTATGGTTTCCATTTCGAATATCATTAAATCCCAGTATTTGTGCTGATTAAATGAACTGTCAGCACAGGTTCACAAGATCACAAGACAAAAGAGCAGAAGTAGGCCATTCGGCCCATCGAGTCTGCTCCATGAGCTAAAGGAAAAGAAAAAAAGAAAAGGAAAAAAATAGAAAAAGAAAAAAGAAAAGGAAAAAAGAAAAGAAAACACTATTCCTTTCTAGCCCCAATTTCCAGCCTTATCCCCATATCCCTTGATACCTTGACTAATTAGATACCTATCTATCTCTTCCTTAAACGCCTCCAATGATCGGGCCTCCACTGCTGTACATGGCAAAGAATTCCATAAATTCACTACCCTCTGGCTAAAGAAATTTCTCCTCATCTCTGTTTTAAACCTGTACCCTCTAATTCTAAGATTGTGCCGTCTGGTCTTGGACTCACCCACCAAGAGAAACAGCTTGGCCACATCTACTCTATCCAGTCCTTTCAATGTTCTAAATGTTTCTATGAGGTCCCCTCTCATTCTTCTGTACTCCAGTGAGTACAGTCCAAGAGCCAACAAACACTCATCGTATGTAAGCCCTTTCATTCCGGGAATCATCCTCATAAATCTCCTCTGAACTCTCTCCAACATCAGCACATCCTTCCTAAGATATGGGGCCCAAAACTGCACACAGTATTCCAAATGAGGCCTCACCGGTGCCCCTTAGAGCCTCATCAACACTTCCCTACTTTTATACACTATACCTCTCGAAATGAATGCCAACATAGCATTCGCTTTCCTTACTGCCGATCCGACCTGGTGGTTAACCTTTAGGGTATCCTGTTCTAATCATGTTGCTGGAGAGTGTTTCCCAACAAACTCCTCAATCCACGAAGACTCTTGAGTTCTACAGTTCACCTGCAGTGTTACCATTAGCCTAGTGCAGTTTGCTGGATTGCTCCAACATAGACAGTCTGCTTGCACAGAGACATGATGGGTGACTGGCTTCATTAACAGTGAGATGTGTGTTAGGTTTTCAGGTTTTTGGGATCAATGGAGCAGACTGGTATTATCATTAACATAGTGCTGCAGTAGAACAAATGAAGGGTAGATCCACCATTCACCATATTACTTCCCCATATTATCGATATAATCCCAGCACTGAAGAGGAGAAGTGCATTAATTGGCATTGTCAGAGGTATTTAATATGTTAGACACCCCAATATAGGCATGACCTGAACTGGGTTTACAGTGTGACTGAGTCTTACTACAATCTTACTGAGATTCCAAGAGGGCTAGAAGATATTCCAGAAGAAATCACAGCAATTGGTATTTACGCAAACCTGAGCGGCAAAAACGGTCGTTACAGTATATCACCCAGAAGCCTCTGGCTTTTAAATGCTCAGTTTATTCTTGAACAAGAGCAACTTGCATTTATATGCCACCATTAAAGCAGTAAAACATCTCAAGGTGCCATCCAGTGTCCCAAATATTATGGTACTCAATGGAGAAACTGAGCAATGTTAATCTACTGATAGTAGTGACTTAGCCCTGTTCATAGAACAGACCTCACATAGAGGGTCTCCAGAGAGAAGACCGGAGTATTAAAATTGGAATGTTTCCAGCTCCCTTATTGGGAACGAATGCTCTGTAGTGTGATACCAAGCCACAAAGATCACTAACATGATTCCTAATCCATCCTGAGTAAGTCTCAGTCAGAGCAACAGCAGTTGCACTGAAAGCTATGATCCTTTCTCAAAATAAAATACCAGTAACATCAGCCAGTGGTTCCGAGTGCTGTTTGTTACCCATTCACTAGTGCTGGAAAGTGTGCATGGAAACCCACCCCCAGCTCTGATACCTACACACCAGGGTTGTCCAGGTTCATGCACTCAGAATAGTTACTTGGGTGAACTCAAGACACCTGTAGAACTGGGACCATTCAATAGAATCATAACATTATATTAAAGGAGGGAGCCATTTGATCTGTGCTAACGTTTGGGAAGAGTTAACCTCTTGGTCGCACTCTTTCCCCACAGCTCTGCAATTATTCCTTCTGCGAGTAGGTATCTAATTCCTTCTGGAAAGTTACAACTGAATATTTTCCCACCACTTTCCTGCAATGCCTGTCACATCATGATGACTTGTGTGAAAAAAAGCCTTTACTTCTCCTCCAGTTTTTTTGAAAAGCAACATATCTAAGGATCAGAGAGACGGTCGGTGGGGGAGGAGGAGTAAAGTACTATGGCAGTGTCCCCAATTCTCTGGTAAAGTTAACACACAATCCCTTGTGGGGTAGTGTATGAATGTTGGTGTTTGCAACCTGAATCTCATTTGTCCATCAGCAAGTGATAATAAATCCTTTATAGTGTAAAAAAGTAGATTGAAATATCATCAACACAGCATCTGCTGTCCATAAATGCCACTGTCCCAAGTGCCACTGTTGAGGATGTGTTACACAGTGGAAGATGCATTGTTTTGGCAATGCATTCTGGGATATCTAAGGCATGCACCATCTTTTCCTTGCTGCCTCACCTGTGAGTATTAATGTTTGGATCTCCTGTGAGTAATCAACCTTGTGCTAGTTAGCTGTTGCATGGAGTTAACTGTTAATATTTTTTCTCTCAGAGTGACATTAAAGACCATGGATGATAGATGTATATTTGGCCTTGAACTGTTCCGACCAGTCTAACAGATATATGCGTGTGTGTGTGTGTGTGTGTGTGTGTGTGTGTGCGTGAGTGTGTGTGAGAAATGTTTTGTGCATCGCTGCAGCATCAAAGTCACAGCCACTGAACTTCAAAAAACAGAAACAGAGCACCTCCAACTTTTAGAGGTTATTGACCTCAAAGAATGAATCCATAAACATCAAGATCCTCCACATTTTGACCTACATTTTCTTTCTGAAAAGGGTCCTGGTAATGAAGATATCTCTTTACTCACTATTCTGAAGTTGAACATAGAACAGTACAGCACAGGAACAGGCCCTTTAGCCCATGATGTCTGTGCCAACTATGATGCCAGCCTAAATTAATTCCATCTACCTGCGCATGGTCTGTATCCCTCCGTTCCCTGCCTGTTTATGTGCCTGTCTAAATACCTCTTAAATGTTGCTATCCCATCTGCCTTCACCACTTCACTGGCAGCAGAATCCAGGCATCTACCATTTTCTGCGTAAAAAACTTGCCTCATAAATCTCCTTTAAACATTCCCCTCACCTTAAACCAGTGCCTTCTAGTATTTGACAATTTCACCCTGGGAAAAAGACTATATCTACCCTTTCTATGCCTCTCATTATTTTATTTATTTCTATCAGCTTTCCCCTCAGCCACCAACACTCCAGAGAAAACAATCCAAGTTTGTCCAACCTCTTCTTATAACTAATACTCTCTAATCCAGGCAACATCCTGCCGAATCTCTTCTCCACCCTCTCCAAAGGCTCCACATCCTTTCTGTAATGTGGCAACCAGAACATACTCCAAAAATGGCCTAACCAAAGTTTTATGAGGTGGAATGGGCGGGGAGCTGGACACTGAATGCAGGAATCCTTGGCACGTACAAAGTGAGTGGGACAAAGAATGATCATAGGTAAATCTTGCCATGCTTACTAAAAACTAACCAAATGGTAAAAGAACAATGAAAGCTTTGACCTATCCTTGCTACCCAAAGGATAAGAACTTCAATGGCCAAGAACCTGTTGACAAGAGGACCTGGGATATAATTAGCATTAGTTGCCAAATTGAAAGTTTGTGTAGTGTTGCCAACTTGAGGGTTTATGTAGTAATCTCATTAATGCAGTGAGACTGCACGGCAACCTCCCAGGTAGACTCTGATGGAGCTGGATGTTAATTGTTTTTCAGTTCATTGGGAAACCTTTACAGTGAAGACAGAAAATTAAAAAAATTGTGATCAGGTCCCACATTCTTAAGGAGCAGAGGTCCCTAGCTTCTTGTGACATTATCTAATCTTCCCTTACAGACTCCTCATCTGGTGAATTTGAACGAAGATCCACTGATGTCCGAGTGCCTTCTGTACTACATCAAAGATGGGATCACAAGGTGCAGACTCACTTAAATGTGGATCACTTCATCCCAGTTCTGGTTTGTGTGGTGCTTCCTGTAGATGTGGTGGAGCAAAGCCTAATGCTCAGGATGTGTGGCCAGTGATAGATTAGCAGCAGTGACTAACTCTGAATTATTTAATCAGAAAGAATGTTTATTCACAGAGCTGGCTTCCTTGATTTTCCATTCATTGTCCTTACAAATTTCTGTCTTTGACCCAGAAGGGGTTATGCAGACAAAGTGGATACACACACACACACGCACGCACGCACACACGCACGCACACACGCACACACACACACACACACACCAGCAATGTACTAATCAAATTCAAGATTTCTAGCCTTGCAGACTTAAGACAATACTTGAGCAAAAAAACATGTAACCCAGAACCTCTAAAAAGTTTAAGTGAAACTAAACTGATTCCAAGTGTTGAGATGTGCAGAAGAAGAGGCATTGGATTAAATGTAAGAGGTTTAGGTCAGAAGGCAATAGAACTGTTCATACTGAAGTTTTGCAAGGCTGTGGCACACACTACTGATGTTTGTTACTGTAGCAGCGACAATATTGACACCAGAATAAACTGGAAAGAAGGGCCAGGAGTTATTGGAACAGGATGACCATGTAAAATTGGGTCTGCTGTTCCCATAAGGGATGAATACCAACATGGGCTGATGGAGCCACCCAGCCTTTTCCATGGTGTAATTTCTGTGGGGTTTTATGTAACCTTGGACCAAGTGGACTGTTACATTTGTGGTTCTTTAATAACCCTCTTGCTCCAGATCATTTCAGCTGCTTGCTTGCCAGTTTCTGAGCCTCATTCCCATGGAGGCCCAAGGGGACCAATAAACGTTCCCCACAATCCATTTCAAATGATCTATTTTGCTCCTGTGCTGAAATACTGGCCAAACGCAGAATTGACAGCCTGTAGTGTGTTAGGAGGTGATTTAAAATCTTCAGGAATTAGCAGTGGCAGCATGAACAGGAGCCAGAAATGTTGATGACTCATCCTGTGAGCAGATGTTTGGCACCTACACAACTCTTGATATCTTTGGATCATTCCCAATACCTCTGCAAATGACTAACTTGGTCTGAAGTTGGTGAGCATTTAGCAATGTACCTGGGAAGCAAACAGCAAATGCTGCCTGGTAATTGCTTACATGTCTCCTTATGGTCTCAACTAAGTGCTGTGCAAGTGTCACATTAGGTATATTTTAAGTTTAAAACATCAAGCTAATCTACTTTACAAAAGATAAGCAAGTACATAAATAAGAACCATAAATATGATTGCAAACTGACAATAGACCATCTTCCACTCATCCACCAAGGCAGCACAAAACAAACTCAATGAACTAATCATACTCTTTGAAAATAACCTCTAGGTAATATAACGTTTGTTTTCCTGTAACATTTTTTAGCAGTCTGGCAGCTGGTCTGTATTGCTTCTTGGATACTAAAACTGATTTATCATTTTTTGGGAGGTTCAAACTGATTGGTCCCTTCTCAGGTAGTTGTATAGAGTTTCTTGTATTTGAACAGAGCAGCTCCTATTTCTAGTTGAGAAAAGTTACCAAGACATTCTTGGATTTTGAAAATCTGACCACATAAATTTAAACAGGAACTTTAGTCACATATAAACCAGATTTCAAGTTAGAAATTCTCCTCTTTCTAGGTTATAACTAAGATAACTGAGTAATATTGTTTGTGGATATGTTTTGATTGCTTGTTTAGTTCAGTTTTACCTGTGTGCCTCAGATTATGCAAATTTGAATTTATATGATGTCTGTCATGTCTCATAACTGTTCATGTGCAATCAATTGTATTTGCACATTGTAACCATTGTGCACTCTGTCATCTCCAGGGTTTCTAACTGCGGTTGGATGTATTTCAGGAGATTTCATCATGTAAATTCCCATCACCAGTCTGCCCCATCCCAACAATCCCACCTTTGGTTGTCCAATATGCCAGCTGCACAAAACACTACCTTCCTTTCGAACTGGAAAACAAATAGGGTCTTCATTTATTGAGTGAATATTTCTTGACTGTCATTCAATTTTGCTTCCCATCGCCAATATTTTATATACTAACAGTTGAGAAAATTCAAACATTTTTCAAACAAAAGCACACAATTGTTTTTAGTGCCCCTGTGAGTTTCCTCCAGTGTTGCCCAAACCAGGTTCTGGTAGTTAATCTTTAATCTGTGATTACTGGTAGCCCTAGAAAGACAATGAACCTGGTAACGTACCATAAATGACCAAGCAATCTGCTTTTGATGACATGAATAAAGGCTGACCATTGATCAGGACAAAAGAACTCACCACTTTCCTGCAGATAGTATGATGACATTTGGCTGTACTGACAGGACAGGGATATTACCTGTTATTTCTTTCCATAATACTACATCACTTCAGTATTGTTAGATTATTAGATAAATATTATGAAAAGCTTAGTTGTGTAAGGGCCTTGACTTCCAGGAATTGGGCCTTGACTTCCAGGAATTTAGATTGGAAATTTAGGGAACTGCCTTTCTTGATTTTCCATTTATTGTCCTTACAATTTTCTATCTTTGACTTAGAAGGGTGGTGCAGCCAAAGTGGACACACGTGCGCACCCACACACACACACGCACACGCACACGCAGTGGCTCTGTGGTTCTGTCCCTGCCTCATGTAGCTTTCATGGAAACCCAAGAGACCTAAATAGAAACCTAAATGGGTATTACCACTAATGCAGTGCTTTGGGTCAAAGATATGACAAGGGATTGGTATATGCCCATGGAAATTCAATCCCCTTGTTTTTGTTTGGCCACATTTCAAACATAAATCCACTCAGTCATATGCTATCATCTTAATAGAAGTTCCTGTGATCAATACATTATTTCCATTTTAATTAAGCTCCTGAACTTCACAGTGGACCTGGGTTTTGATATGTTGTTCAGTGATATTTTCATGTATTTAAAACAATTTAATCTCTTTCCTCAGAGTTGGACGTGAAGATGCAGAACGGCGGCAAGATATTGTACTGAGTGGACATTTCATTAAAGAAGAGCATTGCATCTTCCGCAGTGATGTCAAGTCATTAGGTGAAGGTATAGCACTTTGATTGCACTTGACCTTCTGAGTCTCAACTAAGTGATCTTCTAACTTACGAGTTGCATATTCAAGTGAAACATCATTTATTTGCTGTGATACCAGGCTGTATCTTGTGTGAAAACCTTAAATTTTCTCATGTTCGAGAAAAGTTTTAATTTAGACTGAAGGTCCTCACTTTTAGATGAATGATTCATTGCTTTGTATTCAAGGAATGACAGCTCACAGAAGTCCACTCACCCTATTGTGCTGCATGAGTCCAATCGGTTATTATAGTCCAATTGATCCACTCAACCTATTGTGCTGTATGCTGTACCCATTTAGTCACTCAGTGGCCTTTTGGTTGCCTTTTTCGTGAGTATTAAAGACAAGGTCAGCATTAATCCCCTACATTCATGCAAGAAGATGCTGTTGAGGTGCTGGTGGAACTGTTGGAGCAGTTTGGTATAATTATGCAGATTTCTACTCGATTTCCGAAGGTAGCTCAAAGTTAAATACAACTGGAGTCACGTATAAGTAGATGGTTGATTTTCTTCCCTAAAGGACAGTAATGAATGGGATGGATTTTCATGACAATGCAGTAGTTTAATGGTCACTAATAGTACTACTTTAAATTCCACAGCCTTTATTTTAGCAGCCTTTAATCTCCTTAGCTCCAAGTGGGATTTCAATTTACTTCTCTGGAACTTTGCTCCAGTTCTTGATTATATCTCCAAGGATTTCTGTCATCCCTGTACTATTTCAATGATCTTTACTTTTTGAAATTTATGATACACTGAGGGGTGATAGTGAGATAGTTATGATATTGTGACAGTTTAACAGCTTCATGGTTACCTTTACTAATGTCAGCTTTTTATTGCTGCGCTTTTTAAATGAATGTATCCTCATGGTGCCATTGTGAGGTCTGAGTGTTTTCTTTTGATTTTTAGTCCGGTATCATTATCACTACATTATTAAAAACCTTAAAATCTAGCTTCAGGTTTCTAAAAAGAGAGTGTGTAAGCCAGAGAACTGGGCAGGCAAGGTTAATGTGCAGTGCTGAAAGCTGCAGTTATCAGTATGGACTGCAGGGGGAGCATGGAGACCCATTGAAGATACAAGGTGATTTATAAAATTAAGCAGCACAGTTGTGTTAATTTTAAGAACCTCTCAGCATTTTTCTTTTGCTTTATAGTGATTGTCATTCTTGAACCATGTGAAGGAGCAGACACGTACCTCAACGGAAAGCAAGTGACCGAACCAACTGTACTTAGATCAGGTGCGTATCATGGCAGCATTTTTGGTCATAGAATCATACAGCATGGATACCGGCCCCTTGGCCTACCGTTGCCCATGCTAGCCATCAATGACCTGTCCATACTATTTCCATTTACCAACACTTGGGCCATAGCTTACTATGCCTTCGGAATTCTAGTGCTAATCCAGTCTTAAATGTTGTGAGAATACCTGTCTCCAACTCCTTCTCAGTGCATTCCAGATTGCACCCTCTGTGAAAACATTCTCCTCCAGATCCCCTCTAAACCTCTTACCCTTCACCTTAAACTGTGCCCTCTGGTCTTCAACACCAATTACTATCTACCTATCTATGGCTCTCATAATTTTATATACTTCTATCAGGTCCTCCCCCAGCGTCCTTTGCTCCAAGGAAAACAAACCCATCCTGTACAGTTTCTCCTCATAACTGAAATGTTCTATTCCAGGCAACGTGCTGGTGAATCTCCTCTGTACCCTCTCCAGTGCAATCACGCCCTTCTTACAGTGCGGCAACCAGAATTTGTCCTCAAGTGTTGGAATGGGTCTTAAATCCACTACCTACTCACTCAAGGTCAAGAGCGATCTTAACCAAAAGACCATATGAAGCAAGAGCTAGTGCCTGGAAAAAGAGGAGTAAAAAGAAATAAATAAAAACCTCTAAAGAGTCTACTGTTATTACCCAAGATATATGTTTGCATATGATTTCACAAACTAACTGAGAGGTTACTCTGAGTGTTGATATGGAACAAGACTTGATACATCACAACATAGTTTCATTCAGGAAAAATGTTACCAAGATAATTGCAGATGGAAAGGCCATTTACCGCAGGTGAATTATTGTTATGGACTGATCCTAAGATTGCTCCATTTTGGCACTGATTATTTGTAAGAACCCCAGGCTTTTCATTTTTACTATGAGTCTCAGTTGTGGCTCAGTGGTTGCACTCTTGCCTGTGCCAGAAGCCTGTAGGTTCAAGTCATATTTTCGATGGACTGAAGTTCCAGGCAATACTGAGGGAGTGCGTAAGTATATGTATCAGTGATATTAGTAATACATGATAAACTCATAAGCTTACCTTTCAGATGAGTTCTTAACTCAAAGTCTCACTCCCTCCCAGGTGGACACAACTCCATTCTGAAGAAGAGCAGGAGAACTCTCCTCAGTATCCCAGCCAGCATATTCCTCAAGCATTATCATTAAAACTGAGTTCTACGGATAACATGTTTATGGGAACTTGCTGTGTACATAGCTGTTTCTTTACTTTCTACATTACAGCAGTGACTGCACTTTAGCGAAAGTTTTTCTTTCTTTACCCTTCCTGTTCGATACATCGATCACCCTTTGTATGAAAAAAGGCTTCTGTCAATGCTCAGCCTTTTGATCAGTCATTTGGCTCTTCCATTTTCTCTGATAGAGGAGCACCACCTTTGATTTGGGATTTGGAACTAGATACAGTCTTCCAGCTACAGTAGACCACACTTAATGGCTTCTAAATGATGGACTTTCATAAAAGACAGACGCCCAAAATCCTTGGCAACTACCATAACTTTCTTATAATTGAGGTAATTTTTTTCCATTTCTCACCTTCAAAGGAAACCGTATTATCATGGGGAAAAGCCATGTTTTCCGCTTCAATCACCCCGAACAGGCACGTCAAGAGCGTGACAAGACGCCCTGTGCAGAGACGCCAGTTGAGCCTGTGGACTGGGCTTTTGCCCAGCGAGAATTACTGGAGAAGCAGGGCATTGACATGAAGCAGGAGATGGAACAAAGGTAAATGAGGAATTGTGGAAGAATAATGGTGTCCAAAGAGGGTTAAATGAAGGATGCACTGTAAAGTTCTTTGACATACAGTCGAATGACAATGACTGCATTTAGTCCAGCACGATGGTCTATGTTCGATTACATTCCTTTCTGAAACGGTAATGTCAAGTTTTGTTAGTTGAAGATGATATGGCTTTATTCAATGAAAATATTCCTTGGTTATGAAAACCTTAGTTAAAGCCTTGGGTTGGGCTGGTACCCTTAAAACTGACTGCCACAATCAGATTAGCTTCCAGTGACAACTTTAGATTTTGTACTTGAGTTACCATGGATTGGTTTTCTATTTAGTGACAACAAACCCAAGGGGATTCCTCATTTGGCATGTCCACCACTTCACTGTCTGAGTATTTTTGATTGCAATGCTGTAGTACACCAGATTTCCTTCTATATAAAAAAGGTTAGAGAGCCTTTACGTTTTTGTCACCTTATAGTAATCATTTCACAGTGAAGTAAAGGTGAATGGATGTGGCGTACGTCCAAGCCTTGCATTTCTTTACTGATGAATTTTTACCAGGAGAACAGGGTTAGTTCCAGGAGCTGTACACAAACCATTAAAAGCAACAACATGATACACCCTCATATCAGTTATCTTACAACCAGCATCAGAATAAGGTTTCTGTATTCTGAATTGGAAATACCTCTTAACTAATTAATATTTACATTTATAAAATTAGAATATTTGACATTTTTGAATGACACTGTTAGTTTAGACTAAAATTATGGACAGTTTTTCCACTCTGTGCAAGTACTTACAGATTATGATAAATGATTACTTCAGTCTTTTTATTATTTTAGATTATAGGATATCTGCCAATCTGTGATTTAATTGACATTTCTGTGAATTTCAATGCATGGATTATTAACCTCATTGGCACACATGCAATGCAGAGAGACCTTTAAGTTGATCTATATGCCTGATGTACCTAACCTAGGAGTGATTGATGGAAGAGCTTTATTTTCACAGAGAATAGAGTCAAATAGCACAGAAACACGTGATTCAGCCCATCATGCTGATAATCAAGTTCCTTTCTACACTAATCCCATTTTCCAGCAACTGGTTTATAGCCTTCTATGTCTTGGTTATTCAAGTGCTCCTCTAGATACTTACGTAACTAATCTGTTTGGTTCCTGATCTGGGAGTGATTAATAGGAGAGCGCTCATGGAACTTTATTCTGTATACAGTCCTTATTACACTGTACCCAGCAATATCATGGCCTAGTGTTGAATTTTATTCTGCTTTGAAGCGATTTGTGAAACTTCTGTAACTCAGTACCTATTTTACTTTATTGAATTGTTTCTCAGGCTTCAAGAACTAGAAACCCAGTACCGGAGGGAAAAGGAGGAAGCTGATTTACTGTTGGAACAGCAGCGACTGGTATGTGACATTTCACTTTCCTGAGACTTACTGAGCCAACAGCAGATACCAGATAATTTTGGTGACTTGAGACTGGCTCTCATGTAGGTAGAGTGGAGGCAAGGACCAGGAGGCAAAAATGTAATTGGCATCTTTTTAAAGATGAGACGGTTTGGAAGCTATCCATGCACACACCCACAAAGGGATAGGGTGGGTGGGCAGGAGGATTATAAGAGTTCCTGAGTGATGGAGTTGGCAAATAGGATGAAGACAGATAAAAATACAGAGAATGCTGGAAGTACTCAGCAGGTCATGCAGCATCTGAGGAGAGAGAAACAGAGCTAATCTTTCAGATTAAAGGCCTATCTAAAGCACTACTTTGGCTCCAGTGGGAGTGTCCAATGCATGTTACCAGGGATGAGGTGTACTAAAATTCTGATAATCCAGCATCTGGTTGTTTGGAAATCGTGATGGTTTGGCATCTGGCTCACTCATTATAGTCCGGACTGTGAACCAGGGGTCAGAGAGTGTGTAGCCAGAGCCTGGGTGTCTGGAGTGTGGATGGGTGGTGCAACCAAAACCAGGGTTGGGGCCAGAACACCAGGGGTCAGGAATGTGGGAAGATTTGGGAGCCAGAACTGGGTTATGGAGTGCTTGTACTTTTCCTGCTTCCTTTAAACTCCCTGGGTTCTTAGGAAACTTCATTATCCTGCTTTGCAACATGTCAAAATAGTGAAATAAAGTATGTTTAAGTATTAATAAGATTAATTTCCAAAATTCCAGAAAATTGGCTAGTTCATTACTACCAGAATCCTGAGGGTGTCGGATTATTGGAGTTATTGAAGTAAATAAACTATGAAGCAGGGATTGCTCTCCTGGGGGAAAGGAGAGTGGATAAGATTTAATGTGCATGTTTAAAAAGAACTGTTTCTATTGTCTGAAATCTATAACCAAGGACATAAAGTTCAGTTGATTTACAGAGAGCCAGAGGCAACATGAGAGAAAATACTTTAAGCAACACATGGTTAAAATTTGCATTATTTGCCTGATAGGATGGTGTGTGTTTAGTTTGTAACACCTCTCTTCTGTGTGCACTTGTTTTGTTGTACTCCAAAAATCCTGTGTCCTTGCTCCTTGATGGTGTCATCCAAGTACTGACAGCAGGCTGTCGGAAGTCTGGTAGCTGGCCCTGAAGAGATACAATTGCAGGGATATGAGGAAAGAGAAGCAGAGTGGTATTAACAAGATTGCTCTTTGCAAGAGCCACCACACACTCAGTGGGCCAAATGGCCACCCTCATTATTGAGATAATTCCATCGGGGCTAAATTGAATAGTCCCTGAAAATGGGCATTTGGGTCGTGTTGTTCAGTTCACATGTGGTCATTTATTCCAGGCTTCATGTCATATCAGGTTTGTCCTGCCAGCTCACCAGAATGTTTTCTGTGTCCATCAGTCTTACCTGAACTGTTAATTGACTAGATTTACTATTGAGGGACCAATATAACAAGTGGCAGGGATTCATTAATGGTAGCCCATGCTGCTTAATGCTACCCAGGACTTCTTAAAGGGGGGATAATTGTCTCAGAAACGGCGTTGGCAATGATGCAGGAAGGGATTCTGATCTGAGAAACATTAAGTCTAAGCACACCATGGGAGGGAGTAAGATCCAAGATTTTGGGGATTGCACTGGGAAGCTTTGTGAAAGTGGTGGAAAGTAGGAGAGATGGATTGGCAGGCGAGCAGGAGACCCTCCAGATACACAATCGGAAGTAACGGGGACAGAGAGCCTCAGTGGTCAGTGACAGAAGACCTTGAGGACCTGGATGCAGTGCTGCCAAAGATCTTGCACATTCACATGCTTCACTGCGCCACCTCGCTCTGCACTACTGTTAGCCTCGCATCCACATCTCGTAGCTTGCACAGCTGGTAGCCGCACTATCCAAAAACAGTGCACAGGACTCCCTCGTAGGAGGAGGTGGTGTACAGCCACAGGCTGCAGGAGATGACAAAAAGAGGACAGGCACGTATGCATGTCTTAGGAATATCCACTGCTGGGATAATGACCAGTCGTGGGACTGAAAACATGATGGTATCATCATACCTAATCCCCTTCCTCACTCCCAGAACCTCCTCAACTCATGCTTCCTTCTCCTCCATGGGCTCTTCATTATGCAACACTAATCCTCTTCCCTTTTCCCCAACTCCTCACACTCCATCACACACGCCTTTCTCATTCCAACTAGTCAAGAACTGCAACTTGGCCAGGTGTCGGAACATCGGAAAGAGAGTGATAAAAAAATGCACCCTCGCTAAATTTCACGTTTACAGTCATCAGCTGAGTGTTGGCCAGGCATGTAATTTAGAGGACAGCAGTTGGTGATCGCCAGGCAAAAGACTTGGTCTCAGTGCAAATAAAAAGCATCAGAAGCAAATATTATAAATTTAATCATTCCAAACTGAAAATGCAAGTATATTCTTGTGCAGTCTGTAACATCTGTCTTGTGTGTGCCCTTGTTTCATGGTACTCCAGAAATCCTGTTTCCTCCTTGCTCCTTGACAGTGTCCTTCAAGTGCCGACAGCAGAGAATGATGCAGACAATCTTGAAAGACTCTGCACCAGTTCCAGACACAAAACATCTCCCCTCCAGCTTGGCTTCAGTCAATGCTAGCTGACTTGAATTAGTTTTAATCACTCACAAAACTGGGCCCAGTAGAATTACACTAATTCCACGGCAATAAATGATGCTGGCTACTCAGAGAGGTCATGGTAACACATTGGGAGGAAGAATTTTGTGTGCATTAGGCACATAGGGTGTTGGTTAATTGGGCATCCCAATCTCAGCACCTGTCTTCCAGCGTTATTAATGTTGGCTCCAAAAGTAAAGAGCTTTTCAATGCTTCTTTTGTCTATTACTCCAGGACTATGAAAGCAGACTGGAAGCTTTACAAAGACAGATGGATTCCTGCTTTTACCCAGACAATGTACAGGAAGATGAAGAACCAGAGGAGGAAGGTGAGGCAATGGTCCTATCCATTTTTGGTTTTGTTTCACTTTAGTCCAATGTTCCTAGTGCTATCAGCAAGGAAGCTGGTGGATAAGATCAGGAGACTCTTGCAACATATGCAGAACCACCTAACTCGTGCAGGAAGTACTGTTCCTGTACCGGTGTGTACCATCATCCGGGATCTCCCACAAGTGAAGTACCCAGTTTCAGTTCTGGCCCACTGAAGGCAAAGAAACTCTGTCTCAGGGAAGGGGAAAATCATGAAGAGGGTTTTCAGACACCTGTAATTTCTCAGGGACCTATAATCCAAGCTTTTGTTGCTGTTAGCGCAGTTTTACTGCATCTTGTCAAAAATAGATGAAGACACTTTAATGGGATGACATGCTGCAATGTCCTTTCACACTCTGGGACTGGTTGGTACAGTGGGTGGAGCTGGGTGGTACAGTGATAATTTTCAGTTTCTACGTAATGTTGGTTGGCAAAAGTCTGTACTACTGCTCAGAATTTAGCTGTCATATTTTATTCCCATACCCACAGGTAGATGATACAGTTATTGTGACCTCTGGTGTGGTGATCTTGATGCACATTGTTGGGCTTGAAAGGCTTGTGCTTCAAGGTACCAGCCCTGACCCCTGAGGTTTTTGTTCTACCGTTTATTTCATCATTATCTTTCCACACAGTGCAATGGACAGAGCGGGAGTTTGAGTTGGCTCTGTGGGCGTTCCGTAAGTGGAAGTGCTACCAGTTTACCTCGTTGCGGGACCTTCTTTGGGGCAATGCCATCTTCCTGAAGGAGGCCAATGCCATCAGTGTCGAGTTGAAGAAAAAGGTAGTTGGCAATGTTTCAGGATGACAGAGAGATTCACACAGTGGTGTTGTCATTTAATCTGCTATGTTTACCAGCTGTGAATGGGTGAAGCAAAGGTTAAAACAAAATAACACATCTCCTTTGCAGTTGCAATGAGATCCTTATGTTTGGCAGATGCTGTGTAGGTAGCTCCAGGTACATCTACAGATTTCTGACAGCTGCATTGTAAACCTGGTCATCACTGTAACCAGTACAGGTCCAACCATAATAAAGGAAATCCAGAAATAAAGAAGATTGAGCTAAGTGCCCTCAGTGTATCTGTTGAAGCTGAACCCCTCAGAGAGGAATTGATCTATAATGAAGAGAGAGAGAGGCAAAATATACCTTTTGAGATGACCATACAAATGGGAGGGAAGCCATTGGTGGCAACATGGAGACTATGTTGGAGGAAGATTAAATTAGCAACTTTGCTGAAGACAGTTGAAAGGTCCTGCAGAAAAAGGAGAGAAAGGGAATTCCTGCCTCAGTTCCAAATTATGTCTTTTAACACCTTGCACACTGTGACTGTGATCACGTTGCAGGACAGAAGCTAGACTGAGTGGGCTTGAAGAAGGATTGGAGAAAGAATGCGAGCATTTTTATAAGGTGCAGGTGTTTTCAGGGACATGTGAGAGGAAGGAAAGCTTTCTATAAAAGGAGATGCTACCTGAAAGCAATAAAGCTCAGATATCCCATTAATCACAGGGTTACCAGATGTGTAAATGTTTGGAAAGAAGACCCTTTGAAACTTGCTCCAACAGTGTTGCCTTGTCTTCAAACAGGTGCAGTTCCAATTTGTGCTCCTCACGGACACATTGTACTCCCCTCTGCCTCCTGACCTCATGCCTCCGGATGCAGTTAAGGACAGAGAGAAACGTCCATTCCCACGCACCATTGTGGCAGTGGAAGTCCAAGACCAGAAGAATGGAGCAACACACTACTGGACCCTGGAGAAGCTCAGGTACGGGAAAATAACTTTGACTTTTACTTCTCCACTGTGGTCTCTTCAAGGTATGCCCACTTCGAAGAAGTATTCCTCCTGTCTACAATGGGAGTTCTGTGAGACTCTCTCCCACTACTCTCGCTTTGTGGAATGGGCTTGACCCAACATGTTTACTGTCCATTTCCCTCTACAGATGCTGCCTGGCCCACTGAATTTCTCCATCAGTTTTTTGCTCCAGATTCCAGCATCTGCAATCTCTTGTATCTCCATCAGTAATAAGGACCTTGATCATAAAAACCTATTGGTTTTACTAATACCCTTCAAGGAATGAACTCTGCTGTTCTTACCCAGTCTGGCTCATATTTCTTTTTTCCAGACTCACTGTACCATGGTTGACTCTAACAGCTCTCTGAAACATCCAGCAATCCCTTTCGTTTCAGGGACAATTATGGATAGGTAGTAAATAGTGAATTGCCACCAACAGCCACATCTTGAGAACAAATATCTAAAAACTAAATCCCTTCCTGAATTTTGGCAGCATGTCCACATTAAGGAGCAATGCACCCCAAACCATCCAAGGGCCCACTGCAAATTTTAGCCTTTAATTTTAATCCACGGGTTCATCTTACCCTGCAACCATCCACATTAAAAACTGTTATTACAATCTAATTGGCTTTTCTCAGCCTCTCAATTTCCTTCTATGTTTTATTGTCCACAGAACTTTATTTCATTAAGTAACTTAATTGTGCTGCCTTGGTAGCATCAGTGTTAAGAGGGGAACATTTATAAGGAAATTAAAATTACTTAAGCTCAAAATCCACCAGTAGACGTCCAACAGGGGCCATGCATTAAACATGTTTACTTTTTTCTGTCACCTTACTCTGTATTAAAATCATTTGTCCATGATTTAGCCCACCTCCCTCATTGGTTTGTTGAATTCTATATATCTCTGCCTACATAAATCACTGTCTTGCTGCACCAGTGTCCTCAACAAGGGACATAAAGGAAATCTCCATGGAGCTACGTTTACCTCCTGCAACTTGGATGAGCCCTTGTCTGTTTGTACCTGTGCCTATGCGGATGTGGCTCAGATTGGTGTTGGACTTTTATCTCCTGCAGGCAGAGACTGGACCTGATGCGTGAGATGTATGACCGTGCCGCCGAAGTGCCTTCCAGTGTGGTTGATGATTGTGACAATGTTATGACGGGCGGAGATCCATTTTATGATCGCTTCCCATGGTTCCGGTTGGTCGGAAGGTAAGAGTGCAATGAAGTTCTTTTTATAGCATTGTTTGCCATGAAAACTAATAGTTGTAGTGGTATATAGAGATGAGCAGTGAAGCCAGTGGAAACCCAGGTTAATTTGAATTTCCAATTCCAGTTTCAATTGATTTGGTTGACAAATTAGCTTTCCCCATTTCATTCGGATGACATGATAGAGCCCAGAAGCAATGTATCAATATTTAATGACTTGCACTGCAAAATAGTTCTGTTCTTTACAGTTGGTAATAATTTATACCAGTGCATTTGGATCCAGATGTGAAAGCATACTGCTCATCCCTAGCATTGTCTCCATGAAAATAGCAACGGGAGGTTGAGAGAGAAGTGGCTGTCCTCTCCAGACTCTGACTGTATGCTAATTCTCTTTGGAGTCCCAATATGTTTGCACCTGAATAATGCTGAAGCTTTCTCTACAGTCCAGCCTGTAGTATGGGTCTCTTCCTTAGATCAGAAGCACTTGACTAATCCAAGTGTTGTCATCCTAATAGTCAGGATGGCATCAAATGCTACAATGTGCCACCACCAATCTCCAAAGTTTTGCTGTCAGCTCCAGGTTGTGATTTGAGAAGGTAAATGGTCTACCGTACATTCTCTAAGGTTGTACAGTGGTTTCATTGGGAACTTGACTATCACATATATTTTCTGTGTATTTTATTCATTCTCTGGATTTGGGAGAAGCAAGGAAAGTTGCATTTATTTCCCTAATTTTTCTGAGAAACTGTTGGAAACTTTCACTTTGAAATGTTGCACTCCTTGAGAAGCTGCTGTGATGTTAGGTAGGATAATTCAGGATATTAACCCGGAAACAACAAAGATGATGGTATGCTTAGTAGATTTTGAGTTTAGTCAATATATGTAGGAAGACATTGTGACGCTAATGTACATTCTCTTAATCCTTTCTATCCCCCATTACCTTTCATCGACTTTAGGATTTCAGCCTTTCTACATTATATTACTACACCAATATCTTGGCCCACTTCCTCATCACTAGGGAGGTTGCTAGTTCACATCACCTCTTGAGGCAGCAAGTTTGTTTCTCCAAGAACATGACACCCAATCAAGGACAACAAAGGAGAGGCCAGGAAATTGAGACACATATCTTCCATTCTGCATATTGAGTAGTGTGGTCACACATACACATTCACATACTCGCTCATTGTAGGCAACCATTATGCAACTCTGACTTTATGCCTACTTTTCCATATTGATCTGTGACCATCTATTCTGTGACCATTCATTAACCTTACTATAGCATTGGGTAGAACCCCATTTACCTGTACCAACAGTTCCTCCCTAACCACTAGTCACATGCCCTACTAAAAGGAAAAGGATTCTTAACTGTTTAAATTCCTTCATAGTCTTAGTAATGAGTAGCAGATGAAGACGTTTGTTAGACCTGTTCTAAGTGAAACTCTTCAATGAAGGTAAGACATCTGATAGGCAGTGCTGACTTTTGTGTGCAATAATTAGGGGCTTTACTTGCAGCTTGACCAGGTATAGGAGAAGATGGCCAACAGTTTGCAGAGAAGGTAGAGGGGGGGGTGGGGGTAGAAACCCTCAGAGATCTTAAGCTATAAGTGGAACTGTGGGACATTGTCATTTCCTTGCAGTTTTGTGGGATTGATTCCCCAAGGAGGAGTTCAACTACTAATGGCAGAGTTGTGTCTGGGCTGCTCTGCCTGTGGCCCTCCATTTCTTTGCCTCTGGCTTGTTCCAGGAAGAACGTTGGTCTCTCTGACCGACAGGCAGCAGCAAGAGCAGTGGCAGTGAGAGTATGAACCCTGTCATCCTGAGAGAGGACTGCTGGTTCATGCTCCATTGGGACACTATCAATACCCCACAGTGCACTTCATCAGTGCTAGTAATCTGCTACACAGCAGTAGGTGTTAAAACATGCTGTAACACCTATTTGAACACGAGAATCTTCATCTTCTTAGACAGTCCCTTGGGGTCGAAGATGACTTGCTTCCACTTGAGTTCTGTGGTGGTGGCTGATGAGGCCAATGTGGGACCCACAGACTGCCTCAGATGGGGCAGGAGTTGGCCGAGGACATGGCCGGCTAGATAGTATATGAGGTGATGAACCCCTTCCTTTTGGGTTTCTGTGTGCTCCCATTACATCAATGTAAGGCTCCCAGTGCCACTCCAAATGCTCCTTCTCCACTTTGGATCTGAAGTTGGTTCATTTTTTCTTATTCTAAGGGATGAATAACACAGAACGATGTGAACGATGGGAAATGGGTTTTGTTGATATCTTCACAGACTGACCAAACACGAGGCTATTACATTGTTTGGGTTTCTGTGTCCATATCCTGGGTGTTTCTCTTCTGGCATTGGGCTTGTTCACCACCAACCATCAGTGGCAGTGTCTAATGGGTCTGCAGGGCTTGCAGAACCTGTAAGTGTGGGGGACTTCACAACCTACAGAACACCTTCAAGATATCGGACTGCCCACTTTCCTCCGTACTTTGCCTTGGCTTCCTCCAAGTGCCCAAAACCTGTTAAACAATCCCCATCTTCACTTGCAGATGAATAGTCCTTCCATATTAAAAGGTGGAGTCACGCCTTCAGTCAGTGCCAGCCAGCTTCATCTGATGATCCAGTGAATAAACAGGGTAGATCTCAATGCAAGCCTCTCCAATTACAGTGAGATAGCAAGCACAAGTTAAAGCTGTCATTTGAACTGGGTCAGACTGGCGTGGATTACTTGATTGTTGCAGTTCCAGTCCACATTTTCCAATTTGTCAAACTGATTTATTCCCCAGAGTGTTGGAGGAAAGCTCACAATCCCCTGGGATCACAACCTTCTGTGTGCATCTTCTGAGCAGTAGCAGATCTAGATTGCAGTATTTATACTTATTAATATTCTCATGTAAAATGCTTACCTTGTACCCAGTTACTACTAATATTATGCTCTTAAGTTTGAGCATATAATCTAGACCTATGATACTGAGGAACTGCTCACTTGTCAGAGGTACTATCCTTTGGATATGATGATCTGCCTTGGAAGGTTGAAATCAAATACTCATTTCAAAATACAGACTCTCTCTGAGTCATGACCAACAATTACCCCCCAGCCGACACTAATAATCTTTTTCTTTTTATAAAGCACATAATTTGATCTTTTACTTTTTGAAGGTGCTTTCTGCATGCAGCTTTTCTTTCTTCCTTTTCTCCATCCTTTGCTTTCATCCTTACTTTCTCTTTCTTATTCCTTCCTTTCATTCTCCCTTCCATTCACTGGGCACAAACCTTGTCCTTACTCTAATATTGAGTCTCACTCTGTCACACTTACATTCCTGTATCTCCTGACTCAAATATTAAGGACTCCATCTGACCCATATTCCTTTGCTGATCTCCTTGCATTGTTTACAGTGTTAAAATGTGGTAAGGTGACAGTCAAAGAGTACCTGATTGGAGATGAGGGATGTATCCTGTGAATGGGAGATCAGAGCTGAACAAGCTCAGCCACCTCACCCAGCTCAGGTCCTAGCTTCCCACTGGGTGCATTTCATCCAATAAGATAGAATACTTGGGACACACTGGGGTCAAGTACAAGAAGACACAAGAGACTGCAGATGCTGGAATCTGGAGCAAAAACAAACTGCTTGAGGAACTTAGCAGGTGAAGCAGCATCTGTGGAGTACTGATGCAGGCTCTCGACCCAAAATGTCAACTGTCCCTTTGCCTCCACAGATGCTGCTTGACCCGCTGAGTTCCTCCAGCAGTTTGTCAATTACAAAAGGTTGCCTAGGTTTGGAGGGAAGTCCTTGTGTGAGAGGGAGAGTGATGGCTCCTGTGTGGCAACTGTGCATTCTTAATCAGTTTACTATTCTATGCACCTCTGTCCAGATGATATCATAAGTAACTGAGATAGGAGGAGGCCACTTGGCCCTTTGCTACACAATTCAGGAAAGCCTTGGTGGCTGATCCTAGCTCTTTTCTGCTGATCCACACCTCGCTTGATTCCGCTGGTTCCCTCAGAGTCTGGAAGCTGTCAGCCTTGAAAATAATCATCCACCCAGCCCTCTCGTGTGCGACTTAGTACACTGGATATGGAGGAGCTCAGTGGATAAGTTAGTGGGCTGTTAATCAAGGGAAGCTTTGCATTAGAACAAGGGGATTTAAATACAATTAATGAAGTCAGATGGTCATAAAAACCTATCTGTATAACTAATGTCGCAGAGTCATACAACACAAGAACAGGTCCTTCAGTCCATCATATCCATGCCAACTATTAAGTACCTATCCACACTAATCCCATTTCCCAGCTTGGTCCGTAGCTTTCTATGCCTTGGCAATTCAAGTGCTCATTTACATACTTTTTAAATGTCATGAGAGTATCTCAGGCAGTGTGTCCCAGTTCCAACCAACCTCTGGGTGACAAAGTTCTTCCTCAGATCCCTTCCAAACCTCTTACTCCTGACCCTTACCCTGTGCCCTCAAGTTTTAGAGACCTCTGCTATGGGGGAAAGTTTCCTATCATCTATTGCATCCATACCCCTCCGACCCTTCAGGGAAAGAAATCTGATCTGGCCTGGCCTATGAATCAACCAATCAATATGGTGACTCTAAACTGCCTTCTGAAAAGGTGCAGAATCCGCTTCTCTCATGGGGCAACTCAGTATGGATTATAAAGTGAAGACATTGCCAGCAAGGTCCACACCCTATGAACTAACGTATTTTTAAAAAATGCTGGGTTTGAGATCCCCTCAAGATGAAAGAACTTGCCCCTATTGTGGCTGACCCCCCTGAAACTTTGCCTCCTGGTTTTGGACACCCAAGCCAGGACAAACAGCTTCCAGGCACCACTCTGTCAAGACCTCAAAGAATTTTCTGAGTTTCTAAAATCACCTCTTGTTCTTCTAAATGGCAGTGGATGAAGGCCATCTAGATGACTTGTTGAAGCAGCAGGACATCCCACAACCTGTCCCAACCACAAGAGCAGCAAGGCTGCTACTCACGGGTCTAGGCGGTGGCAGTCGAAGGTTCCGCCCAAGCTGATTGCCCGCTCCTCTTCTGGGGTTACGTCTGTGCCCGTGTGTCCGTGGAGAAGGAGCACGTGGTGTCCACGGATACAATGGGGGATTTCCGGGAGTGGTGGGCGCCACAGGGGCTCGAGTGCATTCTGGATAGAGATGACCATGTTATAATTTGAAACTGTAAATAATGTGAACTGTGGAGCACTGTAAAATTGTAATAATATGATGCCATCATCACTGAATAAATCTCCTTTGGAAAAGGAAGAAAAAAAGGAAGCAAGACTTGTACATGAAGGAGACACTGAAGCTAATATTTGTTTGGAGAAGGCAGATGAGGTCTGTTGCTATGAGAAGGCAGGGACAAAGCTGAGTGGTGTGGAATTCAATGCCTGAAGATGGATAGTGGGTGATCACAGCAGAATGAGAAAACAGACATGGCTAAGGGAAACAGCACAGTAAAATTCCAACCTGGAAGAGGGAGGGAGAGTGCGGGAGATGGGGGGCGTTCAGCTTCTAATGCAGGGAGACTTTGCTGGGGATTCAGGCCCAGAACTGGAATGATTGTTCCAGAGACTGACCACGGCAGACATGCTGGACTGTAGGAGAGAATCTGTCATTTTGAGGGATGTCACAATATCACAATGTCAGGAATGTTTCTTTCCATTGTTTCAAAGTGTCACTTGCCTTGAAGCAGATGCTGTTGTGGAGAAATCTTACTAAAAGTTTCAAGAAGTTTTACATCCTCAAGCATAATATTTAAGATTTCAGAGTCCAGTTCATAGAACTTAGCAACAAAATAAATGGTAGAAAATCACTGAGCCATTGTGTCACCAGTTAGTGAATTCTGAGTCACTGCAATGAAAAGGTGGGTGTTATCCTATCAGTGTAAGTCAGTCACTGACACTGTGACACAAGTTAGTGTAAACAGTGATACTGACACAAGTCAATGCAAACTCTGACACTGTGGACCAGTCAGTGCAAATACTGTCACTGTGAAGCAAACACTGATGCTGTATAAGCAGACAGAGCAGACACTCACATTGTAACACAAGCCTGTGCAAACAGTGACACTCTCGTCAGTCAGTGCACTCAGTGATACTGTGGAACCAATCAGTGTAAACACTGACACTGATGTACCAATTAGTGCAAATGCTGACACTGTGGCACCAGGCATGACAAACAGTGACATTGTGGAACCAATCAGTGCAAACAATGTGATTGAAGAACCAGTCAGTACAAACACGGACACTGTGAAACCAATCACTGCAAATACTGATACTGTGGAACCTGTCAATGCAGATATTAAAGCTGTGGATGTGGGCAAGGCTCACATCCATCTTTTCTGTCAAGAGTATGCAAAGGGGCTGAGCAAGGGGCAGGTCTAAAATCGAGTGGCCTGAGAGGGAAGTGTTTAACTTGGGGTCTTGTCTGGGTTGAGCCACTGAGGACTCACTCCTGTGGCAGTTGTACCAAGAGAAGAAGGAAGCACTGAGGCATTTTCAGCTTGAGGGGCCGCGAGATACATATGCGAGGTCGTGGTTCAGATGCTATGTGAATTAGACTGTGCCTCACCTACTGGCTGGAAAAATCGCAGGTTGTTCAAAGGCAGCTCATGGAGCTGCTGGTTATCAATGATTCCTTCATCACAGATCTGGAGAGAATTGGTGCCTCAGTGTGCTCCTTTTACAAGACTGTCTTCACCAGATACTTCCAGCAAGGATGCATGTAGAGTTTTGTGGGAGGACCTACCGAAAGTCAGCCCACAGGTTGCTGAGTGTCTGGATCTTCCCCTGATGATGGAGGAGCTGACCTGTGCCCTCCACCAGCTCCAGAGGGCACGGGTCAGCTCCTCCACCAACAAGTCCCCGGGGCTGGATGGTCTGACCGTGGAGTTCCTCAGAGCCTTTTGGGAAATCCTGGGAGGTGACTATGTGAGGGTCTTGGGGGAAAGCCCGGCGACCAGTGACCTAGATAGTCGTAGACCTGCTGCCTAAGGGCAATATCCACTGCTTGAGAAACTGGCACCTGGTCTCTCACCTCAGCACGATTATAAGGTCTTTGCCCAGGCAATGGCCAATCTTCTGGGCTTTGTGCTAGCCCAAGTGATCCACCCTGACTGGTCCTACATGGTCCCATGACGGTCCATTGAGGACAACAGCCATCTGGTCCGGCACCTTGTCTACCTGTCCCAGCGGGCTGGTATGTTGGTTACCTTTCTCTCTCTTGACTAGGCAAAGGCACTTGACAGGGTGGATCACGAGTATCTTTTTGGGATACGTTTGGACTCGAGCTGCATTTTGTAGCCGAGTCTGACTTTTGTATGCTGCTGTGGAGTGCATTGTGAAGGTAAATGGTCCTTGATGGCCTCCCTTCACTTTGGGAGACAAGTACGTTAAGGACGCCCCATGTCTGGCCAGTTGTATTCCATCTGCTTAGAACCATTCCTGTGTCTTTTTTAGAGACTGGCGGGTCTGTCTTTGCACAGACCGGGCATGGAGGTGGTCCTTTCGGCCAATGCTGACGACATGTTCCTCATGGTCACAGACCCTCTTGACCTGGAGTACCGTGCACCTCCTCTACCTGGGAGTCTACCTAAGTCCCACTGAGGAAATCTAGCCAGTGAACTGGCTGGACTTGGAGACGAAAGCTGTTGCCCAGCAGATCGCTGGTCATAAATCAACTGGTGACCTCCATGTGGTGGTACTGGTTAGTCACTTTGGTCCTGCCCTTTGTCTTTGTCACCAGGATCCAGAGGAAGTTGGTGGATCACATTAGGTGTTGAGAGGGACATGGTTGTGGAATGATTCTAGCCACGCTAATCCTGGCTCGGCCGGAATTACTCCTCGGACCCAGGCCCCAGAACTTTTCTCGGGAGCTGGTCCCACATAATGTGAGCCATTTCTCAGAGATGCCCTTTATGCCGTTCCATGATGTGCAGGAAAATTTCCTGTACAGACTGCTCCTGCACACTTTACACTTCCTTGCCATCATCTGCCATCTGGACATGTTGTGGAGGTCGGTTCTGCCACCTGGCAGCAAGGGGGATCCTCAGTGGAGGTCTATCTTTGCAGGAGTCCTCCCCCTTTACATCGGGTACCTGGGGAGGAGATTGTTGCAGATTTTTCAGCCGGTTTATGAACATACCTGTTGCCTGTCATTTCTACAGCCTGAAAGAGTCCATGTTCCATTATATATTGAATGTGAGAAGCTGCAGCTTCCATTTGCATATTTGAAGGGCCTGCTCCTTAAGTTTTGGCTGTACCTTAACCCCACATTCCTGATCTTTGGACATCAGGTGAGGGGTGGGGAGTAGGGTGGTGAAAGGGGATAGTTGTCCGTCGAGGGATCTCCTCGTGGGTCTGCTCCTGGGCCTGGCCAAGGTGGCCATTCACAGGTCCAGGCAGCGGGCAGTTGACGGTTCTGCCCAATCCGACTGCCAGCCCCTCTTCCAAGGTTACGTTGTGCCCAAGCGTCCTTGGTGAAGGAGCACACGGTGACAACAGGCATCTTGGAGGCCTTCAGGGACCATGGGGCACCCAACTGCATCCTGGATGAGGATGACCATGTACTGATTTGAAGTTTGGTTGAATATATATAGAGTGTATTGAAGGTACTGCAGTACTGTAATGTTTTGAATTTATAACCTTGTAATAAACTTTTTTAAAAAAGCATTGATATTGTGGAACCAGTGCAGACACTGACACTGTGGCACCAATTAATACCAGTGTGACACTGTAGCACCAGTCAGTGTAAACAGTGACAAAGTGGAACCAGTCAGTGCAAACACTGGCATTATGGCACTAGCTAGTGCATTCACTCTGACACAGTGACACCTGTTAGTGTAAACACTGATATTATGGAACCAGTCAGTATAAATACTGGCACTATAAACCATTCATGCAAACACTGACACCGTGACACCTGTTAGTTCACACATTACACATTGGAACAAGTCAGTACAACCACAAGTGCTATGGCACCGGTCAGTGCAAACACTGATACTGTAGCACCAGTCAGTGCATTGACTCTGACACATTGACACCAGTTAGTACAAACATGACACCAATCAGTTCAAACACTGTGGCATCAATCAGTGCAAACGTTGCACCGTGGAACCAGTCAGTGCAAACACTGATACTGTGACACAAGTCACTGCAAATGTGACACTGGCAACAGTTAGTGCAAACAGTAAAACTGTGAAATCAATGACATTATGGCGCCAGTCAATGTAAACGGTGACAGAGTAGAGCCAGTCAGTCCAAACAATGCCACTGTGACACCAGTCAGTGCAAACACTGACACTATTGCAACATTCAGTGCAAACACCGACACTGTGGAACTAGTCAGTACAAACACTGACTCTGTGGCACCAGTCATGCAAACACTGACACTATGGTACCAGTCAAATCAATGTATGAGATTGGCATCAGACATTGCAGTTACTGAGTGAATATGATACTGGTTGGTGCAGTCATTGGGCCACTGTGGCAATGTAGAGGTTTGAGTTAGTATGTCATTGGATCATTGTGACACAGTGTTATGTAGTAATTGGGTCAGTATGACACAGGGGAGTGTAATCATTGGATCGGTGTGACACAGTGTTGTGTAATCCTTTTTTTCCCTTATCCAAAGGTGGTTTATTCAGTGATTACAGGATAACATTAATACAATATTACAGTACTTCACAATGCACACTGTTTACAGTTTCAAATTATAACACGATCATCACTATCCACAACACACTCGAGCCCCTGAGGTGCCCCAGAATCCCCCATTGTACCTGTGGATACCGCGTGCCCCTTCTCCAGGGACACACGGGCACAAATGTAACCCTGGAAGAGGGGCAGGCAATCTGCTCGGGCAGAACCCTCGACTGCCCGCCAGCTAGACCTGTGAATGGCCACCTTGGCCAGACCTAGGAGCAAACCGACCAGGATATCCCCCGACCAATCCACCATCCCCACCCCTCCCCCCCCCCCCCGCACCGGGTGACCAAAGGTCAGGAGCGTGGGGCTGAAACTTGAGGAGCAGCCCCTTCAGATACTCAAATAAAGGCTGCAACATCTCACATTCCGTATATACATGATATACTGTCTCCTCCTGGCCACAGAAATGACAGGCGGGTGGGGAGTCCATAAAATAACTTAAGAATCTGTTACACGGTACTGCTGTATGCAATACCTTCCACCCCAGATCCCCAATGTAAAGGGAAGGACTCCTGCATAAAGAGACCTCCACTAGGGACCTCGCTTGTGTAATCCTTGGATCAGTGTGACACAGGGGAGTGTAATCATTGCATCAGCGTAACATGTAATGTTGTCATTGGATCAATGGTTACATTGAACAATGTAATCATTGGATCAATGTGAAGAAGGGCAGTGTAAAGGGCAGTGTCATTGCCTTAGTATGAAGGCATTCAGTATAATCATTCAGTCAGTGTAACCCCAGTCAGTGCACTTACTGGGTGTGTGTGACACCAACCAATGCAATAATTGAAGCATCGTGAACATAAAAATATAAATAGATGAAACTTTTGCAGAAGTGACCATTTGGCAACTCGTGCACTCTTTCAGTCAGTCAGAGCATTGCTGAACTTTAACTCATTGATATTTTCCTGCACTCACCCCATTTACCTCTTAATAAGTAAATATCGATCAATCTATGCCTTGACTATGCTCTGTGACTGCATTTCCACAGACCTCAGATGGAGAATTCCAATGATTCACTATCTGAGTGAAGAAATATATCCTCATAGTATTCCTGAATGGCCAACCTTTTGTTCTGAGACAGCTGCCCTACTAAGCCTCTGAATGTTGTACACTTCGATGAAATAAACCCTCATTCTTTTAAAGTCTGGAGAATGTAGGTTCAGATTCATTACTATCTTCTTTTACAACAAACCTGCCATCCCAGGAATCAATCCAGTGAATCTTCGCTGAACTCCCTCTGTTGCAAATATATGCAAACCAGATGAGGTCTCACCAGGATGCTATTTAATTGGAACAAGATGTATTTTGTGCTCAAAGACACTTGCTGTTGATACCAGTCTATCATTTGCTGCAGCTGCCGGTTAACTTTCAGTGACTTGTGTATGAGAACACCCAAGTCCTGTGAACACCAACACCTTTCAACCTCTCACTATTTAGAAATGTTCCACCTTTGTATTTTTTTTGGGAGTGACCTCACATTTTTCACATAATATTCCATCTGAAATGGTGTTGAACATTCACTTAACCTCTCTATATGCCCCAAAGCCTCTCAGAAGCCTCCTTGCAGTCCACCCTGTCAGCCAGCTTTGTACCATCAGCAAACATGGATATATTACACCTTAGCCTTTCATCCAAAACACTGATAAAGATTGTGAACATTGGGATCCCAACATCTTTCCCTGAGGTACCACACTAGATGCAACCTCCCACACAGAGACTAATACCTGAAGTGGGCAGGTTATCTCATGAGGAAAGGTTGGTCTGTCTGGGCTTGTATACTCTGGAGTTTGGAAGAGTGTGAGAGGATATTTGATTGAAATGTATAGGATCCTAATGGGTCTTGACAGGTTGGATGTGGAGAGAACATTTCCTATTGTGAGTCTTTGAGTACTTTTAAGACAGAAGTACATAGATCCTTGACAAACAAGGGAACAAAGGGTTAGATTGGAATGCAGAGCAGGCTCAAATGGTCAATTCCTGCTCCTAATTTGTAAATTCATGTGTTTCACCCATTTACTCCTGCAGTCTGTTTTCTGTTGTTAACCAGTCCTCAATCTATGGCAATATTTTATCCCTGAGACCACGCCCTCTTTAATTTTGAATAATTTGTTGTGTGGTACCTTATCAAATTCATCCTGAAAGTCCAAATGCACACATCTATGCATTCTGCTCACTGCAATCTCAGAAACAGAAATAGATTTGTCAAATACTGTTTCCTTTTCATAAATCCATGTTGACTCTACACAATTATATTATTAATTTCCTGGAGCCTCCATTGTAGCATTTCCTAATTATAGATTCTAGCATTTCCCTACTACTGATCTCAGGCAAACTGTGCTCTATCTAGTTCCTTGTTTTCTCTCAACCTCCTTGGTTAATGGTTGTTTGCACCTTTTCCCTTCCAATCTGTGGAAACCATTCTTGAATCTATGGAATTTTGGAGGATGACAACTAGTGCATCCACTATCTCTGTAGCCGCCTTCTTCAAAACTTCAAAACTCCTTCAAATGCATGTCATTGGGTCCAGGTGATTTATTACCTTTCAGTCCCATCAATTTCTCCACTAGATTGTTACTGATACTGATTTCTTTGAGCTCCTCATTCATTCTAAACCTCTTTTTTTCCATTATTTCTAGGTTTTCTGTATCCTTGTCTGCAAAGTCACAAACAAAATATTTAATTTCTCTGTCATTTCCTTATTTCTCAACACATTTTGTCATGCTTCAGTTTGGAAAAAAAGCATATTGACTTCCGCTGATCTTTTTCCTTTTTACGTACAGATTCTATAAAAGTTCTAGCAATCTGTTTTTATGTTTCTTCTGAGGCTGCACTCGTATTCTGCTTTCTCATTCCATATCAATGACTTGGCCCTCCTTTGCTGAAATCTGAATTTTTTCCAGTCAAGTTTTTTGCTTTTTTTTTGGCAACATTGGATACTGTTTTCCTGTGGTCTAATCCCATCAATGTGTCACCACTCAGTGTAATCATCAGGTCAGTGTAAAACCTGTCATTGCAATCGTTGGGATAGTGTGACAAATGTCAATGCAATTACTTGGTTTTCATCAGTACAATCATTTGATCTGTATCACAACAGTAACACTAGTCAATGCAATCATTGCAATCCTACCAGTCAGTGCCTTCACTGCACAGTATAACACCAGTTGGTGCAATCCCCAAATCACTGTGGCATCAAGCGTTTCAACCATTAAGTGAGTCAACAATCTATTCAATGGATCAACTTCACAGAAGTCAGACCAATCAGTGAGTGGCTGTGATACTCATTTGTACAGTCCATAAGTCAGTGTAACACCAGTCATTGCAATCATTATGTCTGTGTGAGATGGGCCAGTGTGGTTATTGGGTGATAAGATAAGATATTTTTATTAGTCACATGCACATCGAAACACACAGTGGAATGCATCCTTTGCATAGAGTGTTCTGGAGGCAGCCCGCAAGTGTCGCCACACTTCTGGCGCCAACATAGCATGCCCACAACTTCCTAACCCGTACATCTTTGGAAAAGTGGAGGAAACTGGAGCACCTGGAGGAAACCCACGCAGACATGGGGAGAACATACAAACTCCTTACAGACAGTGGCCAGAATTGAACCCGGGTCGCTAGCGCTGTAATAGCGTTACGCTAACCGCTACACTACCGTGAGTGAACGCAGCATCAGTCAGTGCAGGCCCTTGGAAAGTGTAGCCCAACCCACTTCAATTTCTAACTTCATGTGCCACATTGGTAGAGTAATTCAATGGATTCCCCAGAGTGATTTACTTTGTTGATGTTGCAGCACCGTCTCAAAGATCTTCAATCTCTCCCATTTCTTCTCCACTTCTGCATTGGTAAGGTAGGGGCTCAATCAGTGACGTATTTTCCCACATGCCTGGCCAATACATCCTTTCTCCGGTTGTGCATAACTATAAGGAAATAAGGAAGAGATGACTTCTGTAGTGGCTCTAGTGGCTAATTGCACAGCTTATCATTTTGGGCCCTGTTCTCCATGTCTTTCAGTTCAGGTGATATTATTTGCAAAAATGTCAACTTGATCTACTGTTATTTGTTCCATGTTACTGTTCACTGGATATTGAAGGGGTTTTTGCATGGGGGTCATCATCTGGGAAGTGCCCAGTACCCAGATTTCCCCTGCCTGCTCTTGCCAATGGTTGGGCACTCATTCTTCAGGTTTTCCCCCTCAAACTGAAACATCTCTACGTTTACCCCAACAAACTATTCATAATCTGAAAGCTTTCTATTGAGTCAAGAGGCAAGAGCCCCAACCCCAAATGTTCCTGCTGGGTATGAAATCGGTAACATTGTAGTAAATCTTCTTCCCCAACTTCTCACATTGCTTCTCTCACTTTTTGATAATTTGGAGGCCAGAGCTGTTAATAGTCCCCCAATTGTGGTCTAACCATGGTTTCCAATCACTTCTTTTCAATTCTCTTCCAGAAGTACAATTTTTTTTGTTTAACTAGTCTTATTACATTGAGTTGTTGATTTTAAATTACTTCATTCCCAGGTTCCTTGTTCCTCTATAGGCACATTTTTCAGAATGTACCTAATTGCTTTATTCTTCCCACCACTATGTGCTTGTTTTGCCAGTCACATGGCACTCTGCTGGTGTCTTAATGTTTCCTGTACCTTGTCACATCCCTCCTCTGGATTAATTACCCGTCAACTTGATGCTATCAATTGTACTTTCAATTCCCAAATCCAAATTATTTATGTAAATTGCGAATAACAGCAATTGTGGAACATCATGCCCCTGCATGTGCCAATTCTGGATGACTGTCTTTAACCTATGATCTCTGATTTCTGTTTTGTTTGATGGAGATTATTAAATAATTCAGTGGTAAGGAATAGAGTGTTTACATAGCTGCTTACAAACTGAGTTGGGTTTAAGTCTTCCAGTCTCCTCCTTAATGCAGAATGTAAATGTTTTGCATGATCCCAATGTGATGCATTTCTATGATGGGCAGATATCTCATTCTGCAGAAGCAGTGGTGCTGGTAGACAGTCCTGACAAAGCCCAGTATATGCCTTGTTCTCACTATGTACGTTCTCCATCAGGAATCATGTACAGTGTTCTGTGATCAGAGTGGTAGCACTTTCACTGCATGTTGGCCTTGGAGCTGAGCTGTTGTTGGTAGTAAGCCATAAGAAGCACAAGGGCGATACATTGAACCCACTAGTCAATGGACCCTGCTGATTTTCAGTGGCTTCTGTGTTAATCATGTTTGCACATCTGCAGGGGCCCAGTGCCAAAAGATCCAATGGTCGGACAGTTCACACAATCCCCATGCCCATTCTACTCAATTGCTCGTGCTGGAAACTGTGAATTGGTCTTTCCAAATTCCACATCCACCAGGGATCAATCCCCATGCTACATACTCTCTACTGTTCACCTCTCCTCACTGTACTGGGTGTCCCATGCTGTGCACCGTGTACTGCACACTCTACGTAGCCAGTGCTTTTCATGCTTTCATGTTCCTCATCCTGTACAGGGCACTAACTGCCCATGGTCCATCTTCCACAATACTCTGAGGTGTAACAGCTGTAATGTTTGGATAAGTGGGTTAATTATTTCTTACTCAGATAAAGAGAAGTTCCTCTTCTGATTCAGAGAGTGATATAAATGAGTGGTGAATACTGCACTGTAGGAGTGTCATATTGTGATATCCCTATGAAATGATTGATATTGTTTGAAACATTTCTGTGATGTATTTTTACACTTCCTATGCATTGAGTTGAAAATGCTGAATATTGAAGGTTTTTTGTAATCTTGCTCTGGGTATCCACTTCACCGATCGATCCACGTGCCGGCTGATTCTGGTTTTTGTCCACAGCTACAACCAGTCATGGCTGAAACAGTGTGTGCAGTAGAAGAACAAACAGGCCAGGCTGACATTCACTGAGGGCTGAAATGAGCTACTGGCCCTATGCCTTTACCTTTTCCCACTGTCACACACCTCACATATTGGACAAAGAGCTGGATGCCAAATAGACCTCCGTTTTTAATTCTCCTATTAGTATCCATTTTAAAATCATAATTAACAGGTTTTGAGAAGGGTAGTGGTTATGGTCCAGTCGGCAGTAGCTACAATGCTTAGTTGTTCACTGCCTAAATCTAGCCTCCAACTAGCATTCTTATATTTACACAGAAAGAGTCCATTTGGCCTATCAGGTCCATGCTGGCTGCCAGAGGAACAATCCCATCAGCCCCCTTCTCCCTCTCCTTATTTCCCTGTGGCCCTGCAACTTATTCTCACTCGCACCTGGCCACCAACTCCACTTTGATTCTTCATGCCATTAACATAGACTAAGGAGTAGGTCACAACAGCCAATTAACCAGCTGGCAAAGCTTTGGGATTTGGGAGGAAAGCTGAGCATCGGGGAGGAAGCCCACGCTGTCACAGGAAGGATGCGAAAACTCCGCACCTGGGTCCCGGCAGCTGTGATTCCACTGAATGGCCGCACCATAAATAATTGTTCACTCAGTGGGGAGGGAGGGGTGGTGAGGGTATATTGTTAGCCAAGTGGTAGGCCCATAGCATTCACCATGTTTACTTATATGTTCACACGGGTATTGCCTTTTCTAAAATGTACCAGGAAAAGAACCAGTGCGGAGAGAGAGAACTTTATAAATAGAGATCTGTCATGATCTGAATGCACTGTTTAAATGGGGCAACAAAATAAGCATCAGGAGGCAATTGGATGTATAAAACGGAGCAACGCCGCAAGGAAAGGAAAGAGGTGGGCTATGATTATTTCATTGAGGAGGTGCATGAACTAAGGTCAGATGTCTCCTCCTGTGCTGTGTGATCCTGTACCCCATGTAAGCACAGTGAGGAAGGAAACATGATGATGGCAAGGCCGTGTGACTGTCCGGTGAGGTGGATGCCGAGTGCAAGTTCTATGTGAAATACTCTGACGGGGTAAAGGATTGAATTGGGGTATTCTGAAGCTGGTCCTCAGATCTGTGAAATCAGTAAGATATTGGTCAGAAGTGATCTGATTGGCTGGCTTGGGAATCTTCTGATTCTGCACCAGTGTTGCAGCCCTCATTGGGTAGAGTAACACCATCAGGAAGTGGTACCAACCAGAACCATGAGCCATTGCCCGAGTCTTTGTCTGTTTTTAACTTTTTAACTGTTCTGTAGAATTATTATGTTTGAAATCGGCTCTCTAACTGTTCTTTAAATAAAACTGTCAGATATCTGTTGCTACTCAGCTGTTCCTACAGAATGAGGTGCACATTCCTTACGGGCCTCCCCGTGTGTGAATGTTGCCTCCATTGACAGCATGATAAGTTATTTTGACAAAAGATCTTTAAATAGGAAACAGCTTCTGACCAAAGCTTACTGACATCAGGTTACTGTGGAGCAAACTTATCAGAATCTTAATGAGCAGTGTCAGTCAGAGAGTTTCCTGCTGATTGTGGAATGATGAGGTTTTTTTAACATGTCTTTGTCTTGTACTAACCCTAGTTCCCCTGTCTCTGGCTGTACTAGTACTCCCATTTTCAACACTTGCATGACTGAGCGCATGGCTGATCTCACCCCCTCCCCCACCTTCTCGAACCCTGACTCTGACATCACTGAGCTCGCAGATGAGCAGCATGATGGGAAGGAGGAGGAGGAGGAGGATGAGGAGGAGCTGGACGATGAAACCTTTCTGGATGATCCCTTTTCTGACCTGGGGGGAGACGAAGGGTACCAGTTCCACCATGATGGCCAGGACCCGTTTTACGACCGCTCACCCTGGTTCAGTTTAGTGGGAAGGTTGGTGAGGTCTCTAGAGCATGAAGGGAAGGGACTAGCTCTTTCACACTGAGAATAGTAACCCCTGTGGCAAGTGGTCACAAGAGATCTTAATGCTGGAGCCATTATCCATTCACCATCAGTCCCAGATTTGCCTCAAGGGCTGCTGCTTCACACTGAGGGAGATCTCATTCAAGATATGGACTGTAATATTCTGCAACAATAGTGGAATAACCATCCAGAAGAAAAAAAAGGAAAGCTAAATAACACATTGGCATATATGTTGCAAGTGCCAAACCAAAATTCAAGTTCATGTTGTCAGATAGAGTGGAATCCTACTGCATGCAACAAAATGGTGAAAGTCATGCCATCAGTGATTATAACTTATCTGGGAATGCTGAAAGTTATATAATCATATTAATCCATTGGCAGTCCACTGTTGGGGTAGTAAGTTTCAAAAGCTGGGTATCTTACTGAAAATTCGTCCTTTGCTCTACATGAGAAAGGCGACTCTGAGCAGAGATTTCTGCAAATAATATTGTGTTATTAGCTCATAACTTACCGTGGTGTGGGCTAATAGGATGCAGAACGCCCAATGGATCCCCAGGTGGATTCCCCTGTGTTTGGGGATATACTGACAGCAGCATTTTACCTATTGAGCTGCGTGTTCCCTCTTGTCAGAGACCTATTCATTCTAGTTGACAATAAAATGCTTCAACTGGATTTTGGATGGGAGGATCATGAGCACTAGATTTGGTCTTCTAAATCCAATGAGTGGCTAGCCAAAATGCATTCAGATAAACTGGTTAAATCTTTGTGCCTTTGCATCATAGTTGTATACATATGGATTCCATTGTATCTCTCAAAGGAAGACTGCTTTCTCAGTGGCTTCCAACATGGTTGACAATCGGGCACTGCAGTGAGACTTGCATTAATGCACAATTTACTACTCCTTTTTGTTAACTTACTTTAAGAAGGATTGTGCATCTTTTTATTTTGGAATTGTTAGCTCTTACCAGTAAAGCATTTGACATGCACTTGATAGAACTGGAGTTTTCAGGAGAAGCAGAAGGAATCAGCTCCTGCAGCAGAGATGTCCACTGCCTATGTTTAATCTCAGAGCCCTGTAACATCCAAGCAACAAGTTGAACATAACCCCTTACCTTCTGACTAGATAGTGTTCTAGCTAGGAAGGAGTAAACTCTGAATTAGGAGAGAGAGCAAGGCTTCTGATGTGATAGAGAAGGGTGTTAACCAAAAGCACAAGTGAATGACCAGTTTAGTGGGAAAAAAAGCAGTGAAGATGGACAATTTAGAAACATAGGAAGTAGCTGATGTGGATGACGTCTCTTGAACTAATGGAGTGAGCTGGAAGGAGGCATAGATCAGGACAAAATTACAAAGGTAACTTTGGGAAAGGCCACGAGAGTTACAAAGAGGTGAATATTTTGAATTCCTGGAGTTAGAGGAATGGGAGATTACTGGAGGTGAGTGAGGGCAAGAGTTATAGGTGAGTGCACCTTAATGCAGGGTTAAGATGCAAGGAGTACAAATTCAATAAAGTTCAAGTTCAGGAGGCCAACAGTAAAAGTCTTGGTGAAATATGTTTTGGTGGCAATATACATAAGATGAACTGGGGCAGGGATGGTTATAAATGACCCTGGAAATGGATAGGAAACACCCAAGAGTGTGGGTCACTCTGCCCACTCCTCACAGTTCCAGGTGTGCAAGTTAGACTTAGCCCACTCCTCAGTTTCCTTGGGAAGGATTACTCTTTTAGAACGCCTCCTGAACAGCTTGATAGTAAAGGTAATAAAATCTTCTGACCAACATCATTATTGGGGTGTATAAAATATTTTTAAAATTATTTATTTTCTATTGCATTTAATGAATATTCATTGCATTGCTTCTGGTTTAGAAGCGTTTGTTTGAATTACAGCATTATGAATGTAAACCTCTCTAATAACTTGGAGGATTAGTCCAGGTGTCAATGCAGTTGCCTTGTCAGTTTTATAATTCACAGCCCATTGACATTTATAGTCTCATCTGAGATCTTTTTTCACAGCTTTGAATCCTACTGTTCTCCCGATGAAAGAGCTTGTCCCTTTACCAGCTCATCTCAATAGGGCATGCCAGACTTTCTGAGTAGGTCATGCCAAGGCATCGCAACAAGGCATGCCAAGGCATTCAGTTTCCAAACATGTTACAGTTAATCTCAATTGGCTATCCCAGCACAGCGGCTTTGAAAAAATAATAAAAATAATTTTATCAAACTGTGCACGCACATTGGCACCACTGTTTTGCAACCTGCTGTGCCGCCATTTTGAAAACCGCTGCACCAGATGCTGGGTATCTTCTGTTAATTTTACAGGCGCTACAATAGAAGCTGGCTCTACCAATGTTTAGCCAATGTTTCCTTTCAACTGACGTTTATCATTTCTTTGTTTATTGTGTTGAAAGCTTTGTGTTCTGAGCATGCCACCTTTGCACCTCACCAATCTTGTTACCAGCTCCGTTGCATTGGGCACCGTATATTCAGTCTGCTTCAAGTGTCTTGCCATGCCCAGGGTATCTCTTTGTGATTGTCGCATGAGTCACACAGATGTTTTTATTCCTGTTTATCCATTTTCGGATCAAACCTGTGCTCAGCTAATCAGTACAACATTGTCACTTGCCCCTGGAAGTAGTTGGACGAGGCGGGGGATTAATTTTGTTAAGAATCTTGTAATTTCTCTTCAGTAGAAATGCATTTAATTAAATATATTTCCATAATTATTTCTGTGGCAGCAGAATCAATATCATATTTTAATTTCTCTTCACAAGGTTTGAAAGCAGATCTTGTACTAATGTTAACAGTAAACACAATCATATTTTATGATAAGCCCCTCCCAAAAATAAGATTAAAAATCATAAAATTCATTCTAAATGTCCAAAGCTCAGCTGATAAATCATTTAATTTTGGTAGAACACTTTGGAGAGTACCTGATGCAGTATTAATAAAAACAGAAAACTTTAGAACACAGAGCAGGTCAGGCAATATCTGTGGAAAGAGAAACAGTCAATGTTTCAGGTCCATGACCCTTCATCAGAGGTGTCAGTAGCCCCACAGAGCAAGACCCAGGAGGCACTGTTGGTGAAGATTTGATGGGATCTCAATGATAACACCCCTGAGAATGTACTGACTTCTGAAATTCTGTGTGTGTATAGTAGATGGTAAATTCTGCTCTCCAGACTGTGGTCTTCATGGTCTCTGTTGAGAACTTTTGTAGAATGAAAATTTGGAAATGACGGACATGAAAATAAGATCATGTACCACCACCATCAGAGGCACCATGTGGAAATGAGTAGAGTAAGCTACATTCTGGTGATACATGCAACATATTGTCAATTCATTGAATGGCATATGGCATAATTATTTTTGTGTGACATTTCCAGTCCTATCCACTTCTGAAACATACCTGACCAGAAGTGGGGAAAAAATAATTAAAATGTGCAAGTCCAAGCATCTTGGAATATTAGGACATTTATAAAACCCTACCCCACTCCCAAGAGCAACCTCTTCTCCCCCCAGTCTACCACCAGGCTGTCAGGTTGAGCACTGACCAGAAATCAGGCTCATCTGCAAGGGAAAACATGACCCTCTGCTTCTCTTGTAATTCTTCCCAGCTGGCTGGATGGTAGTCTGGTCAGAGGTCTAGGCAAGATTGGCATTCACCTCTTTGGCCACATGTGAGCGATTTGAAATGTGGGGAGGTGCAAAAGTGAAAGGATGAAATAATCTAATGTCAACATAAATCACTGAAATTAAGATTTCAGGAAACTGTATTTCACTCATTTAAATCAAATGGTCTGCTGGACACCAAGTGTTGGCAGGAAGACTAGCATTTCCTTAATTCAGCCAACTCTGATTCCAACCCAATGGAATTCTCAACTTTAATTATCATGGAATTCCCCTTAAATCAGCCTTCAATGTGGTATGTATTTAAATATTATAATGAAGTCTTAGGGTAGAATTACCACCAAACCATCTGGTGTATCTCGACATCGAGTTCACTACTGCTGACACAGAAAGTTCCTGACCATTTCACAGGAGCATGAAGAACATAGTATTGATTACCCTGGGAGCCTGTTTTCCAAAGGTGAGCAGAATTGTCAATCACATGGCATTTTACAGTGGTACATGGAAGTGTAGTGCACTGAACCAATGCAACTTCAGTAGTGTTGCTCATTTTCCACTCTACAACAGAAAGCTTCAAAGACAGATTACAAAAGTGTTTGCTCTTCACCGTTCTCCAGATGACTGAGTGTCAGTTTCTGGGCAGTGGCGCTCACACAGCTAACAGTCATTGGTTAGAGGGAAATAAACAATTTATCTCACATTGTTTGAAATGTGAGGTCCTCCCAGCTTATGCCCACAGGATGCATTGGAGAGGAGAAATGCACAAAAGGTTTGGATCTGATTGTCCCTTTACTTCTTGTTAGTTTAAGATTTTCAGTGAACTTCCTCCTTCCTGGGAAGTTGCATTGTTTTAAATAACCACAAACAATGAAGTTTATTCAGGTGAACACTGACCCTAGTATATGAAAAGAAATAATCTCTGAATACCCTTGGAAGCAGTTGAGTGTTTCAACTTCAACCTGTGCTGAAGGTGACACTTTGAACACTTGGTAATATACTACCATATTTAGAAATCCTTAAAAAGGATGAATTCAGGCTATTGGTAGCGAATGATTTGGAAAGAGAAGCACAGTTCACTTTTAATTATAAATGCCAAATTTTAATTGCTGCCTATGAATTCTGGGCCATGACATAATGTTCCCCCGAGATATGCAGGCAGTAGCTTCGCATAATCCCAGTATAAAATCTGGGAATGATTACAACATAAGGGAACTTGCAATCTTGATGTAACTTTGGTTAGTTGCCAGAGATTTTTAGCTTATACAGGAAAATGCCCTCTAAATGTCATGTCATGGCTGCACACAGCAGGTTGTCCCAAGACACCAACCCTCATAGGGGCAGGACATTGTCTCCTCTACCTTCCTCCATTTCCCACTGGGTTTGTGAAAATTGTGACAGAAAAGGTCAAAATGCCTGGTAAAATTTTAGTATTTATCTAGTTGAGTTCATGACAAGTTTTGATCTTCTGAGTATTATATTCCATTTTTAGTGGAAAATTTACAGATTAGGCAATGGAAACTGGGGGTTAGTCCCATTTGGATTTTGTTCCTCTTGAAGCAGACTGAATCCACTGGATCCAGTATGGTCGCTCATATTTAATGCTACTGAATATCTTTTTTCTTTATGTTCTTTTATTACAGATGTTTTTATGTCCACAAAGTTTGCTTGATTGCAAGGCAGCAGTGACTCCCTCCCCTTCCATGCTGATTGTGACTTGTTGATGAATCTTTTGGTGGTACATGTGTGGTTGTCTCCAGTTACTCTCACCTGGCTGGCTGTGGCTGGCTTTCGATGCTGCTTTGTTTTGCTGCTTTGCTTCCTGGCACTGTGGCGTGCTGTATATGTTGGATGAAGATTGCAGGTGGTTCTACTTTGATCTCTCAGGGACTTTACTCTTTACTCCCTTTCCCATACTTGAATACAACCTATCAATGGAACCCTTTTTGCCAATGGCCAATCAAGGGGCCTTCTTAACAAATTCAATAGTCTTTACCTAAAATTTAGTGAGTGAGAACAAATAATTCACTTTTCCTGTCACTCTAAGTACCCATTTACTGGGTTGCTTTGTCATTTCCCTATTCGAGTTCATGGCTGTTGAAAAATTTCTCTGTCTATTGTAAGCTGTTGCAAGTTGTCCAGTGAGGAATCTGACTAGCTCAGCCTCCATGAATTCATTCATGGTTAAATCATTTGAGGACGTCCAACAGTTTGTTGTGCCTGACCACGTAAAGTTATTGAGGCTGCTGGATGGTGGCAGGATTATTGTGGTGCTTCAGCCAAAGAGCATGGCACTGCTCTGCACATCACCTGATGATGGAGATGAGCACAGAAGCCCGTTTCATGAATGCATCGCTGTTGAAGTTTGTTTCGGAGCTGGATGCAAAACTTCCAAAAGCAACAAAGTTCAAGTTCTGACAACTTTAATGACATTAAACATGAGTCAACAGTTCACGCCAAAGCAATATCATCTTGAGAAGATGCACCTAAGAAAAGCAATCCAGTTCACTGTTGGTATCGGTTAAAGAAACCTGAGATGGTTATTTCAGAGACTTAAACAGGCCATCAGTCAGAGAATGGCTGATTACAGATCCATGGTTTTCAAAGAAAAATAAATGTTCAATTTCCGGCTTGTCTTATCAAAGGAGAATGCATTCTCATGGAGAGAGATTGGTTGGTCCATCTATGAAAAATGTTTGTTCATCACCCCTTACAATTCTGGCCCATTTATTGCTGTCCCCCTGAGTTTGTTTTTCATTTCATGGGAATTAGGATAGCCACCAACCTAAGGAATCCTGGCAAACTAGCACAAAGTGTCTTTGTTTCTCCCGGCTAAGATTTTCTTCAGAGCTCGGGTCAGATTCTCCATGATCTGGCCATTCTAGTCAGTGAGTATCAGTAATTCACTTTTCCTCTCATTCTTGCTGTGTTGCTTTGTCAGTTTCCTGGTCAGGTTTATACTTGCTGAAAATGTTTTCTGCCTAACCAACAGCCCAGACCAATTCTTGATAAGGGCTGCAGGCTGTCCAATGATCAGCAGGAGTCTGACCATTTCTTCTAAGAGGTCACCAACATAAGGCTCACTGCTATCTCCCCTGCCTCTCCTTTGCAGTTCACTCCATGCAAAACACTTCAGAAATGTAGGCGCCGGCTACTTGGCAGATTTTGCTGCAACCCACCTGGAGCTGCTTCCTTCCTAGTACTAGCATATGGATGGAGTCTTATCTCTCTTTCTTCCTCCTTTCCATTTAGGTGCATTTATTCTTTGAATTCTCCCTGATTCTGACTTATTTTCCTGGGTCAGGAATCTTTATTTATCCATGAAACATTGCCCTTTGGCAGTGAGATTCCACATTGTGTCAATGTTGCCAATGACACAGGGATTTGAGTCGTGCTTGGCTGGATTTGAAGAGTCAGTGAATAACTCGTCCCACTAGAGTTCTACCCCAGGAAGAACATATAAGCATATCCTGGGCTGATCAACACAATGTGCTCATGTTTACCTCTTCTCTGAGAAGGAATAAACAATGGGGCAACAGTTACTAAAACTCACTGCCTGAGTGGGCTGTGGAGACAGGTACTCTCACAATATTTACAATGTATCTGGGCGAGCACTTGAATCGCCAATGCACAGTAGGCTGCAGACCAAGTCCTGCTGAATAGGCTCTGTATAGAGAGGTACTTGATGGTCAGCATGAACGTGGTGGGCTGAAGGGCCTATTTCTATGCTGTTTGATTCTATGACTCCATGTTAGGAACAATGCTCTCTTGGTTAAATGTCAGCTGTGGTTCTGTCGATGCCACTCTTGCCTTCAACTTAGACACTTGTACATTGAAGACTTCCTCCAGAAACTCCAGTGATGTGAGGAAGAACTGCAGCATTAAGGTGCTCTGTGATGAATCAAAAGATAGTCCATAATGAAGTTGGATGCTGTACCTTCAACCCAGAACCATGGACCAGTCATGCACTATCTTGTCTTGGAGAACATGATTTATTTTAATTGAAGAATGAGATCATCGCAAAAGAATCGCTTGGTTGGCCAGTTATTAGGCATCCTATTAGGAGATTTACATCTCTTGGCAGCTTCTCCTTTATGAAAAATTGTCATACCAGTTACTGCCATTGATTATCCAAAAGTAAGAGTCATATTTACTTGAAGTTTCCCAGAAGAAGCAGGCGGTAGCCCTAATTAAAGGGCAGAGGTGGTGTTGGATGTAGAACATAATGCTTTTAATTTTGACTAGATCCATTCACAAAGTGAGCCAGCTGATAGCACATGACCACTATGTTCTCTGTTGTGGGATCTGAAGTCCAGTGTCAGGTCCCATCAGTATCAGCTCAGGCTCCAAATCAAGCCAGTATGCCTCTACGGGCAGATTAAACTATTCCAATTCTGCAAACTATCAGCTACACATGGCCAGCTGAATTCTCATTGCTACTTCTCCACTTATCCTCCCCACCCCCATTTTCAATATCCTTCAAATCTTCCAGGAGGTACCCTTCTCCAAGTGGCAAGCAGATTAGATTTTGCCATGACACCTTCTGAACTAGCATGAATCCATCACCCAGTGGGTTAGTACAAGACATGATTTGAATGGTGGAGGCAAAGTGAACAGCAGTCTGCTGCCCCCCACTCTGGGCAATGGGACAATCTGACTGAACTCAATACATAATTGAACAGTACAACCAAAAACTCCTGATGTGTGGACACAAAGAGCTAGGGATACTTGCTACAGAATCCGAGCACTGCCACCAGCCCACTGGGTTGGCACATGATGACTAGAAAGAGCAAGGACTATTTGGGCCAATCAAGTTGGTGGTTTCCATGGGTCTGTACTCAATTCATGTGGGGAGAGAGAGAAAACCATTAATACCAACTACCAGCAAAGTGGAGTGACTTTAAATAAAGTCAGCAGCAGATCACGTCTGCTAAAAAAAAACATTGGAAAGGCTAAAATCAAATCCAAACCTTCGTTCATTCCTATTCTCTTAGTATCTGTCCTTTCTCACAGTCCTATGGAGTGGGCTCTGTCTTCAAAAAATCTTGGCTTAACCAATTCCAGTTGTAAGAGAACCAACCATTGATGCCATGTTTTCTAATAGCCCCAGCTGTGAAGTCCCTGAGCCAATGAGGAAGTGTAGAACCACCTAAGGGTAAAGCTGCAGTTGGGTGGATTGGCTGATGTGTTTTGTGTTCTTCTTTTCAGAGCATTCGTTTATCTCAGTAACCTGCTATACCCAGTGCCACTAGTGCACCGTGTGGCAATAGTCAGTGAAAAGGGAGAAGTCAAAGGATTTCTACGTGTGGCTGTCCAGGCCATTTCTGGTAAGCGAGAAAGTGTGAAGACAGTAAACATCAGGATAAGGTACAGTGGACACACACTGTCCTTTCACACTCTGGGACTGGGTGGATCACTGGGTCACACACTGTCCTTTCACACTGGGACTGGGTGGATTAGTGGGTCACACACTGTCCTTTCACTCTGGGACATGTCAGCATCAGCAGACTGAGGAAGAACATAATAAAGAACTGTGTGAAATGTGTTTGGTCACTCGGGGACTAAATCTATCAGAAGTCATTGTTAGTTCAGTATTGAAAGTGAAACCAGGACAGGTGATTACTCCGATCCTTCGACATTTCACTTGGCATGTGAGGTTAAACTGATCTCCTATGACTTGTGCCTTCATATTTAATGTCATATTTTTAACATGCATTAAATTAGATCATGTTAATCTCCTTATCATAAATCAAGCACTGTTAGAAAAATTATACCATGGTCAGCGGCACTATTGCACATGTTAATTGAGTAATATTTTTATTTTGTCTGTTTTCAGCTGATGAGGAAGCCCCAGACTATGGTTCTGGGGTTCGACAGTCAGGAACAGCTAAGATTTCTTTTGATGATCAGCACTTTGAGAAGGTAATGCTGCCAACGAGTTCCTGTTTGCATACTCACTTCCTGAACCATGTTACACCTGGTTTACCAGATGATTTTATACTTTTCCGTCTTTCCTTACAACATTGAGGGGGGGCCACTTCAGTCCATCAAGTCTATGCCAGCTCACAGAGCAATCCCATTCCCTGCTACCCATTTTCCCCTCATTCCCGTCTTCTGCTCCCAGATTCTACCACTCACTACACACTAGGGGCAAATGTACAAACTCCACACAGGCAGCACCAGAGGTCAGGAATGAACTGGGGTCACTGGAGCTGTGAGGCAGCAGCTCTGGTGGCTGCACTACTGCCATCCTAGAATAGAACCAGAATGGAGTAAATAGATAATTTACCAACAACATAAATATGTGAGGATAAGTGAACAGCATGAGATTATTTTACGAAGGCATCCGGAAGACCCAAAGCAACAGCATAATTCAGCAGAAAACACTGAGTAACTTCTAACCTTGAGAAGGCCTGCAATAACTTCTAACCTTGAGAGCACCCATGCTAACCTCTAACCCTGAGAATTTCCATTGTAATCTCTCAGCCTAAGAATGCCCCAAATCACCTCTAACTCTTGAGAATGCCCACACTAACCTTGAATGCTGGAAATGCCTACAGTAATGTCTAACCCTGAACAACACCCACTAACATCTAACACTAAGAATACCCACAGTAATTCTAACCCTAAGAATGCCCACAGTAGCCTCTAACCCTAAGAATGCCCACAGTAGCCCCTAACCCCGAGAATGCCCACACTAATCTCTAACCCTGAGAATCCCCACTGTTAAAACTCAGAAAATGCCCACACTAACCTCTAACCCAGAGAATCCCTACTGCATTCTTTAACCTTGAAAATGCTTACACTAACCTCTCACCCTGAGAATCCCCACAGTAACCTCTAACCCTGTAAGTACCCACACTAACCTCTAACCATGAGAAAGTCCAAAGTAGCCACTAACCCTGACAACACCCACAGTGATCTCTAACCCTGAGAACACCCGCAGAGACCTCTAGCCCTGAGAATATCCACGTGTCCCCCAACAGAAGGACTTCATGGTATTTAGAATTATATGCAGAACAGTAATATACATCTTCAGCTTCCACATGATATGGGAAAGGAGGTTCTTTTTAAGTGGCATAGAATCCATGATAACATGGTTCTGCAGAACACTCAGCTTGATATGTGAAATGATTCCATGCTTATCACACTTTGTTGCTTTCACTTCTAAACCTAGTGGCTGCACGTCACTGTAGGAAGATTTAAGCTCATTCATGGTATGACAACAAGGTGTGGCTGCGATTTAATTTGGAGAGGTGTGGGGCAATACATTTTGGTGAATAGATGAGGTGTTCAGGATATGCATCAATTAGGAAGAGACTGAAGGGCAAGGCTAAAGGGACGCCACTGATTAAGGGTAGTATGTTGGCACAGATTGTAGCCCTGCTGCCTCACAGCAGCCTCACAGCTTCAGCAGCCCAGGTTCCATCCTGACTTGTAGCGCTGTCTGTGTGGGGCCTGCATATTCTCGCTGTGATCATGTGGGTTTCCTTAGGTTCTCCGGTTTCTGTCCGTATCCCAAAGACGTGTGGATTGGTAGGTTAACAGGTCACTGTAAATTGCTGTTAGTGTGCAAGTGAGTGATAGAATCACGTGATGGGGATGTAGGGAGAATAAAAATGGGATTACATGAGTATGAATGCAAAATGGGTGCTTGATGGCAGGCATGGTCTCAATAGGCCGAAGGGCCTGTTTCTAGGCTGCATGACTTTGACAAGCATAGGTCATTGGTTCACTGAATAGCTGGGAATGGCAAATGAAAGCAATATGAGAGCTGGGATTCTAGGATTATTTCCACCACAGCAGTGAAGGTCAAGAAGCAACTCTATGGAAGATTTTAAAACCATGAAGCATGTACATAACAGCAGACTCTTTCCTATGATGGGGAGTCAGCATTGAGGGGCAATCATTTTAATATTGTCGGTGAGAATGAGAAGTGATATTGGAAGACATTGGCTCATGCCGTGCCTTGCCACCCACAGTGAGCGAGATGGAGAAAGTGGACAACTACATGAAACAGAGGAAAGTACAAGCCTTCAGACTATATAGTTGGCTTAGTTCCAGGTTGCTCCTGCACAATAGGCTAAATGGTCTTTACTGCTGTTAACATGACTAGCTTGATTAACATTGTCACGAATTCTTGCAAGAATGATGAAGGGTATTGCAGTGATGTCACTCTGTGATGCTCTCTGTTGTGTTTAGTTTCAATCAGATTGTTGCACAGCTGGAATGTCTCGCTCAGGCACATCGCAAGAGGAGCTACGTATTGTTGAAGGGCAAGGTCAGTCGAGCGATTCAGGCCCTTCAGCTGATGAGGTTAACAACAACACCTGTACAGGTATGTACTGCCCAGTCAAACCCAAAGCACTGTATGTTATCTGGTTTGAATTGTCCGGGATATGAGTGCTTCAGAAGTCAGGAGCTATTTGAGAAAAAGGATATTATCTTCTCGGGATATTTAAGTGCTAGCTGGAAGGTCATGTGTTCACATCTGGTTTCTTCCCAACTAAGTGAAATCAGCTGACAGAAGGTTCCCATCCCTGTCATCCTGTAAAACCGCTTCAAATTCCATGCCATCATTTCATACTTGCTTTTATTTCTAAAACTATTGACTGCACAGCAATATAGTACAAGGCACTACACTGGATCGAAGACTGTCAACACATTACTGGAACCATTTAGTTTGGAGAGGTGTGAGGTAATACATTTAAAATAGGCTTTGGAGAACCTTACATGCAGGCAAATTCCCAGACCCGCTCTAGAATATAAACTTTACTTTGGATGAGCATTAAAGACAGACGATATTGCTTCAGTCACATCCTTCCCAAAATGGTCCAATTTTACTCGAACACTGTACAAAAGACTGGGGTTGATTTGGGACCTTCTAGCTCTCTTGTTTAATAGTTCCTGGAAAGCTTCTTTTGATGCATTAGCCCTAAAACACTTGTAGTGATGTTCCTCAGGGAAAGGAAGGGATTTCTTTTTTAACATGACAAGTTGTTATTTTCAGAATGCATGAAACTAAAGGCATTGAATAATGACTTTCAAAATTTAATTTGATATCTATCTACTTTAAAAGGAAATATACAGCACAGTGGTAAAAGATCAGGTGAGTAGGACTAATTGAGTAGCTCATCAGAATGACTAGCGTCAATACAATGGGCTGAATGGCCTGCTTCCATGCTTCAAGATTCTGTGATATCCTCCTCTTGATCCCTTTCGGGATTGTGGTACATGGACAACAGATAGAGAAGGGTCACACCTAGATACGATGTTGTCCATAGATTCACAGGCCTAGAAATTATTCCAAGCCATTTTTGGCTTTAAAATGGTGTTGTGGGTCACCTTAACATTGTCTGTGAAAGTGAAAGAAAACTAAAACATCAGGTGTGAGATTCTCAGAACAACATTGTCAGGTTTCCCTGTGTAATCCCACAGTGAAACTGACGTTCCCTGCTGATGTTTTGTAACTTCTCTCAGATGACAAAGTAATCCCACAGGTGCGATCAGTGCAGCCAGCCTTCAAAGGGGCTGACTACAATTCCATAAGACATAGGAGCAGAATTAGGCCATTCGGCCCATCAAATCTACTCCACCATTCGATCATGGCTGATTTATTTTCCTGCTCAACCCTATTTTCCTTCCTTCTCCCCATAACCTTTGACGCCCTTACTAACAAGAACCTATCAACCTCCGCTTTAAATATACCCAATTCAGACAGCACAGGGCAGTGTTGTTACTGAATGAATGGATGTTGCAACAGTGGGAGGGTGGTTAGGGTTAGGGTTCCCAGGGAATCAGGGGGTCCTGCAAAGGCTGGTAAAAAAGGGTTGTGTATGGGAGCCATGAAGATCCATAAGGTTGTCTCGGCAGGAAGGTCCAGGGAGGTCTTTGTAAGGACATGACTTATGCAATGTAGGCAAATCCCTGTGTATTCTCTGCCTTGCCTGTGGGCCAAAGGAAAAATAGTTGAAATCTCCTTTCCTTGAGTGTGGATTTTAGATGGATCCACATAATACAGAGTGTAATACATAATGTCAATGGCAGAGGTGACTGGTATCAGTCTGGAATGGTCCTGAGGCTAGGATGCTGAGACTAGCTGTGTTACTGACCTCTTTGGGAACAATGGGAAGTGTCCCCACCAAGGTCAATAAAGAATGAGAGGGAAGCAGTCAGGACAGTTTGTAATCACTGGGTCGGGGGGAGGAAGAAGCGCAACCTATGTTTGGAGTTGGGAGTTATGTTGCTGCATCCCTGGTCCACAAGGATACCTAGGCTTCCCACAGTCTACTGTGCTCAGGATCTTGGCGGCTGCAAGCTTTTGCAAACAGTAGTGCAGGATTTAGTCGGGAGCGTGTTTAAAATTGGCTTGGACTTCCTAATGACTGCCCCACTCCACAAGCAAGAAGTTTCTCCTTGTCTGGTTAAAATGGTGATGGGCAAGATTGAGGCATGAACCTTTAGCCCTTGCCATTTTAACCCACCTACCACCACCCCCCCCCCCCCCCCACACACACACACACACACACACATTCCATCACCACCAACTGGTTTTCAGCTTGTGTGAGATTAGGGGTTGTGAATGCTTCTGGTTTTGTCTCCAATCTGCAGCCACCCAGGAGGAGCTGGAGAGTCCAGTGAAGTCACCGGTAGATGCACAGGTAGATGGGATAGTAGAACATCTCAGGATTGGCAGCAACTTCACTTTCAGAGTGACTGTGTTACAGGCATCGAGTATCTCAGCTGAATATGCTGATATCTTCTGTCAGTTCAAGTAAGTAAGCCATCACCATCCTGTGTAAGCCCATTGCCATGCCTATGGAAGGTGTGATATTTCCCCATTACGAAGAGACCTGCTTATCCCATTGAGAGATCCACCTTATTTATATTTATACCAGTGCCACACCTTACCCACACCCCATTGCCATCATCTTAAACCAGTCTCAAGAGTTTCTGCTGGCAAGGTGGGGGGGTGGGGGGGGCTGTAAAACAACCCACTAAAGATTTGTAGTTTAGCCTATATTCTGCAGCACCCCAAGAATCTGATATATTGACCCAGTACTATGACTAAATTGTACATAATATATAGAGTTTGGCAGTTAGGCTAAATCAATATCAGAACTGCAAACAGAAATGTAAGGAACTTCTAACCAAGGTCCAGCTGTGATTTTATTTCTTTATTTCTCTTACAGTTTCATCCATCGCCAAGAAGAAGCCTTTTCTACAGAGCCATTAAAAAACACAGGCCGAGGACCCCCACTTGGCTTTTACCATGTGCAGAATGTGAGTTGGTATTGCGGATACAGCTGTGATTAAACAGGACTAGATAGAATGCCCACACATTACTCAACCATACAAACTGTACAAGGCATTAGTGAGACCACACTTGGAGTTCTAGTCGTCCAGCTGTTGTAAGACAACCACACTGATCCTTAAGGGGACGTTTTCTCTCCCTAGTTACCCTTTTGATGTTAATGTACTTACAGAATCTTTTAGGATTCCCCTTTACCTTATCTGCCAAAGCTACCTCATGTCCTCTTTTTTCTCTCCGGATTTCCTTCTTAAGTGTACTTCTACATCCCTTTCATTCCTTAAGGGACTTGCTTGATCTCAGCTGCCTATACCTGACATACACCTTTTTCCTGACCAGAGCCTCAATATCCCTCACCAACCAGCATCCATAATCCTGCCAGCCTTGCTCTTTACTCTAACAGGAACATGCTGTCCTTAAACTTTCCTGATCTCACTTTCAAAAGCCTTCCACTTGCCAGATATTCCTTTACCTGCAAACAGCATCTCCCGACCACCCTTTGCAAATTTCTGTCCAACACCATCAAAGTTAGTCTTGCCCCAATTTAAAACTTTAACTTGTGGACAAATCCTATCTTTTTCCATAACTTTTTTAAAACCAATGCCCCATTTAAAGACCAGGAGAGAGGGAAACCAGACAACTGCAGGCCAGTTAACCTAATGGTAATAGTAGGGACTTTGAGAGACATTAATCAGGCCAAAACTATTCAGACTGTGGGAAAGTACAGGTGATTAAATGAGAGTCAGCATCGATTTGGCTAAAGGTAAATTATATTTGACTAATTTGATTGGGTGCTTTGATAAAGTAACAAAGAGGGTTGATATTGGTAGTATTGTTGATGTTGACCAGATTTAGAAGAGATGCTCAACTAGGTACAACATAATAGGCTTGTTAGCCCTTGGGATTAAAGGGGTAGTGACAAAGCAGCTCAGATCCAGGAAACCGAGAGTAGTGGTAAAGGATAGCTTTTCAAACTCATCTAAAGTGGAGACACAAGGGAGTGCAGATGCTGGAATCTGGACCAACACACAAAAAGCTGGAGGAATTCAGCAGGTCAGGCAGCATCAATGAAGGGAAATGACAGTCAACATTTCAGGTTGAGACCCGTAATCTGGAAGGGATTCTGAGAGACAGGATCTATCTGCATTTGGAAAGGCAAAGACTAATTAGGGATAGACAGCATAGCTTTGTGTGTGGGAAATCGTATCTCACCAATTGATTGAGGTTTTGAGGAGGTGACCAAGAGGACTGACTGTTTACCCTGGAGTGATGGTGCCTGAAGGGTGACCTTATAGAGATTTATAAAATGATGAGGGGCACAGATATGGTGGATGGTCACAGTCTTTTTTCCAGGGTAGGAGAGTCTAAAACTAGAGGGCATCGTTTTAAGGTGAGAGTGGAAAGATTTAAAGGGGACCTGAAGGGTAAGTTTTTCCACACAGAGGGTGGTGGGTATGTGGAACAAGCAGCTAGAGGAAGTGGTAGAGATGGGTACAATTAAAATGTTTAAAAGACATTCAGAAAGGTACATGGATAGGAAAGGTTTAGAGGAATATGAGACTAGCTCAGGTAGACAATTTGGTCAGTATTGATGAATTGAGCCACAGGGCCTGTTTCTGTGCTGTTATAACTCGATGACATCTGCATCCTCCAGTCCTCTGACACTGCCACTGTATCTAAAAGGCATTGGAAAATAATGGCTAGAACCTCTACAGTTTCTTCCCTTCCAGTTTCCATTAACTTGGAATGAATTTTTTCCAGACCCTGAGGCTTTCAACTTTGTAAGCAGTTGCAATTACACTGTCCAATTTCATCACTGTGCACTCCTGTGTTGTTACATGGGCAGCACCCTCTCATGTAGATCCACATGTGATGTGCTGTTTTAATACCTCACCCATGCCTCCTACTTCTGAGAGAATTTTGGTCTCAAATAATTGGCTCATTTTTTTCTTGACACCCCTTTTCACTATTCATTTGATTTGAATAAGTCAGAAGCTTAAAAATTCTGCAACAATGTAATTTAAGGGGGCCCTGCATGAGTAGGTTCCAGACTAGTTCTGGCATCCTGACTTATGTGGGTCCCTTTAATTATTTACCTCCAGTGCTTGAGTTCTTTCACCCCACAACGTCAATTACCCCCCCCCCCCCCACCTACCACCCCACAAGATGATGACCATCCATATCTCCCTTGCCTGACATCTCCAACCACATTCACTCAATCACAGCCTCCCCTAAGCCCTGATCTGCAACTCCTCTGGACTGTCAGACCGCAATCAATATACAACCCTTAACTGAACTTCCAACCCAACTCCGTCCCCACTCAGCCCCCCTAAAGTGTGCAGCATTTGCAGGGCTAAGCATGAAATCAAAGGCTAGTTGTCATGTACTCTGATAGATGTGTTTTATGGGGTTGTTGAATTCGCCTTCTGTATCAAACCACCAGACCCAGGGCTGCTGATCTGCTGTTATACCACTGGGGGAGTTCGGGAATTGGAAGGTCAGGAGCAAAGAGGGCTGGGCCAATTGAGGGTTGTGAGTCATGGGTTTGGAGAATTTGGGGGTGGGGGCAGGAACAATCAGGATTTGAGGGAGTTGAGGGTGGGTTGGCCTCCCAAGTAAGCCAGACTTCTTTAGTTCTAAAATCTCTGCACTTCTAGCATTGTAGAGTCATGCAGCAACCCCGTACATAGCAGTGTGCCCTGCCACCTGTCCTGTTAATGGCTGCAGCAGATTGGAAGCATATGTTTTTTTTCAATATTGAAATGTACTTGAAGGATTTATTCTCTTTACAGATTGCAGTGGAGGTGACCAAATCGTTCATAGAGTATATCAAGACCCAACCCATTGTCTTTGAGGTATTTGGACACTACCAACAGCACCCGTTCTCACCACTCTGCAAGGACCTCATCAGGTAGACGCTCCTGTTGTATATTGTTTATAGCCACATTACTCAATTATTCTGCTGCAAGCTCAAAAGTACCTCACTCTTTATAGCAATAGAGGTTCTGCATCAGTCTTCAGTTTAGCTTGTATTGCAGTGGGTGGGGAGGATCTAGAATAAGATAAACTATTCAAGGATTTGGAGGTGCAAATGTAAGTCAACTAAAGAGCACAATATCTGATTGAGAGAGAGAGTCCACCCTATGTGCCTGTGCTGTCTGTTGTTGGTATTTCAATTGGCATCCAGAATTTATCACAGTGATATTCCTGACCCAGGCAGTTCACAGAGGCCAAACATTGGTTAGAAGCCTTCTTCTGAGGCACTGCCTCAGGATTGAAGATGACTTGCTTCAATTTTATTGGCTCTGAGGAAATGCCAACTCTTCCAAAGATAGAGGTGCCAAATGGGGCAAGTGGATGGATAGTTTGTGAGATGATGCGCCCCTTCCATTGCTTACACTGGTCTTTTGGCATGATCCCAGTGCATGTAGTCAATGTTGTCAATGCCATCACAAATGCTTCTTCTCAATGTGGGGTGGTCATGAGCCAAGGATTCCCAGGAGTCAGTAGGGTAGTTGCAATTTTTTTCAAGAAGGTTTTAAGTACATACTTCAGTCTTCTCTTGCGCCCATCTGGTAATCTCTTCCCTTCACACAGCTTAGAAAAGAGTGTCGGTTTCAGGAGGGTCTGGTAGCAGGCTTGTCAATGGCATGGCCTGTGCAATGGAGACAACTGAGTATAACTAGGCCCTCAGTGCTGGAGATATTGGCCTTAAAGAAGACAAATGGTTCTCTTATCCTTCTGTGACTTTGGAGAGTTTTGTGGAGACATCATTGCTGGTACCTTGAAGTGCCTGCAGTAGGTAGTCCAGGTACAAAAAGTTAGAGCACTGTTGGTATGCCTGGTTCTGTTCTGTGCACCACACACTGGAAAGATATATTCAACTTGGAGGGATGGCTGAAATTTCTGAAATGATTCTTGAATTCTAAGGCCAATTGTAAGAATAAGTAACAGAAATCAGAGTTCATTTTCACTGGAACTTAGAATTAATCGAAATTTTGAAGACATTAAGAAAGTCTGATAGAGTGGATAGAGAGAAACTTTTCCCAATAATTGGCAGCCTAGTACCAGACACATAACCAAAAGAATTGAGTTAGACCTTCTAGGAAGTTAGGAAAGTTCCTCAAATTGGTGGAAGTTTGTTCCTGTCTTCTGGAAATTCTGCTGAGGCAGAGTCAATTATTAATCAGAGATTGATACATTTTATTAATAAAGGTATTAAGTACTGGGGGCAAAAATGGGAGGATGGTCACAGATCAATTAAGTTCTCATTAAATGGTGCAACAAGGAAGGGACAACGTACCCTTTTCCTGTTCCTATGAACAGCAGTTTAATTGCCACGCCCCCATTGACAGCCCTCATTCCTAGAGAAATAGTTTTTTTACATTTTGTCAGACTGCATTTAACAACTAAACCAGGAATTTCACTGTGCAAAGGGATCCAATCATCTATTTATGGTATAGCATGCTAATGAAGTCTAGTTGGGGATCTGCTCTCAATAAATATCCAGCTTCATTGTACTAGAAGTGGTTTCATCTGGTCTTTTTCCTTTCTGTTCTCAGCCCCTTAAGACCATCTCGCCGGCAGTTCCCTCGGGTGATGCCCTTGTCTAAACCAGGTGAGATGAATAAACTTGTTTCATGCTTTTTTTGATTCACATAATAACATAGAGGCTAGAAATTAGGTGGGAAACAGCACAAGGCCACCACTTTTGGTGTGTAATATCCTCTACCCAATCATAAGCCATTTTACTGACAAAGGTGGCTTTTCTTGTATCCTGGGTGAGCACTTAAAGTGACATTTGACCCCTTACTTTTGTAGACTAGTGGCTGAATTTCATTGCTGTCACCAAAACTGATCAACTGGAGGTGTTGGTCCTGCCACACCTGGGTCCCTTACCTGATCTGTGCTCAGTTTGCTTGTCCTTCAGCCAAAGAGTAGCCAGTTGCCTGAGGGAAACCACTGAGTCAGCAACCTCAGGATAGCAGGAAAAAGAAGGAAGCAAGTGTAATTGTAAAGATCTTGATTCACATGCTCAGAGGATGGATTTCTGAATGTCAGGAAGATCAAAAGTGGATAATCAGTGGTCAGCATAGCAGGTTTCAGACATGATCAAGGCTTCTCATCAACTCTCTCACTCACATTGTCACTTCAATGCTAGCCTCTCAACATTACCATGAGAGCAACCTTCAGCCTAAAACCCCCACCACCACATATTCCTTGGTGTCAATCTCTGACCTTGGACTTTCTACTAAGATTGATACTAGGGTAGAGTAGAGAAGTTGAGTTTCAAAGCATGAACCTTAAAACTCTACCTCTCTACTCTGGCCTGGTATCAATCTTAGCCTCAATATGTCTACATCAATCCAGTGGCACATTTTAACTTCAGCCTTTGATCATTATACTAACCTCGATCTTGATCATTATACTAGCCCTGAACTGCTCTGAAATGAACACTTCGGCTTACATTGGTATGGTGATATGCCATTGGACTCATCATCCAAAGAACTGATTATTAAAAATCAATCTTTGAGCATGTACAATCTGAGAAACTGGTCTCACAAGATACAGTTTCCATGTACTGCTTTCCTCACTGGCCCTTATTGCTGAATGACTGGAGTTACATGGGTTTGATTCTTAACTGTCCTCAATTAAAAATACACTAAGGATAGGATCAGACAGACCACCTGGCATCAATCTTCTCACCAGATTCAACAAATCTGAAGTTGCAAAGGAAAGATACACCACATCAATCCTCCACACCAGCAGCACTAGATGTGGCAGTGATGGCAGAGCTTCCACACTGATGAATCACGCAACACCTTGACACAACCATACCAGTCAGACAAAGTTCCAGACTCCTCCCTCATGATCCTGGACGTGCACAGTTCCACTGCAGGAGAGCGCGATTGGAGATGATGACACAGTGGAATATGGTCAAAAGAGAGTGCCAGGAATGGTCTTTACTGACCATGTTAACCAACCCTTGAATGACTTAATTGCCAGACTGGTGACAGCAGCTGTTGGTGTTACCCCATGTGATATAAGGGCATGGTTCATTGAGCTACAATGCCACCTTGTCTGAAAGGTGCACTGCTTTTACCAAGTACTGTCAGGGCAGAGAGCTGGGTGTGGCTCTGGCCTCAGTTCTCAAAGTATCAGCGCCTGAAATCAGAGATGTTTGCCAGGGCTGGATAATATCCAAGGACAGCACTCAGGTTTTCTCTAGCGCACGGAGGGGTGGGAATACTAACATGTTTTCCTCTCTTCATTAGATAATCTGTCGGAGTTGGTGCAGTGTTATGATTTATGTTGTTTTCTGTTCCCATTACACACCTGGCAGAGAATGAGAAGGCACTTGTCTTGATTAGACACCTGATGCCTAATGGATTGAGCCTTCCGTTCCTGGACTCGCTATCCATGCACGCCGTGTCTGCTGCTAGTGTTGCTGTTTCCTATCTCTCCGAGGAGGAGGATTGTGCTCCCTTGCCCCTTCCCAATTCCCCTGGCTGTGCTGTCAGGAAAGCCCAGACACATGGTTTGTAGTAAAGGAACCTGTTGGAAGTCTCTTTGATTGGATACTTTGCCCCTTATAAATCCCATATCATTGGCTAATTCATCTCCCAATACCCAAACTATTAGAGTGCTCACCTTGGTTAGTTGCATTCTTCAACCTGCTTTTAACTCTTTGTTTTACTGGATGTTTTAAGTGCTCCTCTCCACCCTCCTTATATGTTCGAGGATTTCACCTGCAAAACTCCCTGTATATTCAGTAAATTATTCTCCCAAACCTCATATACAGTACTTGGTATTTCACACTACTGTACAGTAAAACTCTGACAATCCAGTGTCCTCAGGGCTTTGCTGGTATTAAACAGATTTCCCAGATGATTGCATATTACTCCTTTTACTCCAGCACACTTCTAATTCACATTTTTAAAAATCAATTACACAATAATGCATTAAATTTTCTAATGAACTCGGTGAGTTTAAGCAGAGTGGGAAACAGAGCCCTGGTGAGTTTAAAGGCCCAATGAGTTACAGCTTAGCAAAAATCAAAACGAGCTGATTCCTGCAAGCACTCAGGACCCTGGATCTAGCTGCAAACCTATCCTCAGGTATCTGACTGGGCGTTCTCCATCCTGACCAGGGCTCCAGTTGCACATCCAGCCAATGCATCCAGTAATAAACAGCCAATCTCACATGCATGGGGATGCATGAATAGTAATTCCATGAATACTGAGGACTTAATATACTAACCAGTGAAACAGATGCTGAACTATTGGGATTTCCAAACAACTGGATACCAGCTTTTTGGACTTTTACTGTACCTAATTCATCTCTTCCATGTACAACCTTCCCGACTTCCTGTCTTTTATGAATGTGAAATCTAGTTCTCAAACACACTCAGGACATCTTCCTTCCCACTGAACATACATTGTAGTGGCTTACCATGGCAGGGAGTAGCTGGAATTTGAAACTGCCATGGTTTATTCAGCAGGTTATGGATTCTTCCTTTCCTCTTTTCATTTCTGTTCTTTGATTTTGGACTAGCTGAAGAAAAATAATATTCTTCTGGTGGAACCTCGGTCTGTAAATTTCTGCATCCTCCCTGATGAAGAATCTTACTGCAAGTCCCCAAATATTGATCTGTGTGGAAACATCATTCTGTCCGCTTGAATAAAATGGTGATTCCCTGGTTTATCTCAGTCACTTCTCTTGCCCCTGGTGATGTAACCAATTCAAAGCCACTTCCCATAGGAGACAGCAGTGTGTCACTTCTCAGTCCTGTGCCCTTGTGTCTCACTCAGTAACAAACAACAGTGGATAAGAGTGTGCAACTAAATTGAAAATAGATATGACTTCAGAACAGATTTGACATAATTGATATTGACGCCAGTATTGTGATTCACTTACATTTGAAAGTTGGCAAGTCTTGGTGGAGCCTAAGATGGAAGATTTCCCCAAGGTAAATAAGGCTGAATCAAATTGGTGGTGAGATGAAGTTAAGGTTTGTTTTTAAAAGTAACAGAAGAGAGATCCTCAGTGGGTCTTCCCAATGGTAAGCAAGGCTGAAGTGACTGTTAGAAGGCATCAAATTCACAATTGAAAACCAAAAATGTGCAGATTCACAATTGAGCTCTTTTAGAGCCAATCAAATTTTGTAAGACAATGCACACTTGGTCCATTGCTGTTATTCAATCACACTCAATTGTTGACCTTTTATTTAATATTTATATGTTAGTTTTAATTCAAGAAGCCACACTTAACAACTGAGTGCTTATGGTGCATTGAACAGTGGCACTTTTGTGGTCAGGTATAAGAATGCCTGTTCCAATCAGCTTCCAGTGTGATTGAATCTTCTATCGTGTGAGATACTCTTAGGAAGAGGAAGTGATTCTTTCAGGAGAGAAGGTTCAGCTGCAGGGAAACCATAAAACATACAGATCTGCATTTTCATACAGGAAGGAATACATCCTTAGGGGTGGGATTTAGCATTTTGGTTTGTTGACTGAAGAACATGGGTCCCAGAGCAAAAGCCAAAATTCAGTGGAATTTTCTGAATTTAATTCCTGTTCAATGAAGTAAGAACTAGAGAGGAAGGTGGAGTGTGATGTCACAAGAGTGTGCTACTACAAGAACTCATTTTTAGTTCTAATTTAAATTAGATTGTTGATTCTAATTTTTTAAGTGACTAATTCAACAGATAAAAATGTGGAGCAATGAGCTTCTCAGGTTTGATGGCCCCTTTGAAGAAAATCATACAATTTTGGGGGAATATTTGGCACAGCTTTATTTATCAGTGCATCTCAACTTCTGCCCCCAGATGTTTAAAAAAATGTATGAATCACCTTTATAAAAGTAGAACACATTTAGAAAGATAGAATATATCTGAATATAGGTGAGATTGGTCAGTGCAGTGTGCTGTGTGGTCTTTACTCTTAACTTTCCTGCGTGTCTGCTGTGTTTTGTTTCATTTTTATCTTCCGTAAGACATTGAGCTTTTGTTTGTCAGTAGCATTTTGTGTGGTAGGAATCTTTCAGCCCCATGTGAATCTAATCTCTAAACTGCTGTAAAGTCCAAAGAAATGCCTGTCTCCTTGAGCTGGCCAATTATCGTATTTATGCCACAGAAGGAGACACTTAACTGGCGTGCCCATGGACTTCAGGTTAAATCCTACCTCCTAGTCCTTGGTCCTTGGCCATGCTGGTATTTCAAGTGGCCATCTAGATAATTTTTAAATATGATGAGAGTTCTGCCTCCAACAGCCCTTATGGATCAAAATATTTTTTCTTAACTCCCCTCTAATCCAATTAACAAAACCATCCCCTCATTTCCAAACTCCCTGCTAAGAGAAACAGGTGCTTCCTGTTTACACCACCTATAATTTATACGCTGCAGTTAAATTTCTCCTCAGTCTCCCTTGTTCCAAGAAAATAATCCCAGCCAAGGTACTTTCTCCGCTCACCTTGTGAAAAAGAATGTTTGCATAATGTTAGAACTGAACCTGTCACAAATTGAATTTTGAAAAATAAAGTGAAGATTGTTGCCTATTTTGCATGCCAACTTTTCCACTTAACAAACCAGCAGCTTTTTGAACAGATATTGTTGGAAGCTGATAGTAGAATCAGTTGCAAGCTTTGGACTCACACTTAGGCTGCTTCCATTGCCCTGACTAATGATTCCTGTATTTACAGTGCCAGCAACTAAGTTAAGCACCATGAGCCGACCCACAGCAGGGCAGTGTCAGGGCAAGTATGACCTGCTGGTATTCTTCGAGATCTGTGAGTTGGAGGCCACTGGAGAGTAAGTATTGTCACCCATTGCAGTATAATCTGAAAAACATCAATAGCCAGTCTTGTTGGGCTCAAGTTCAGGCAGTAAAAGTTACCCATCATACCTGATTTATGAGGCTACATGTCAAAGTAAAGTTTGTTGTCATATGCACAAGTACATGTATGCATAGGTGCAATGAAATACTTACTTGCAGCAACATCACAGGAACATAGCATTAGAGACACAACATTCATGAGAAAAACATAAATTAAACATAAACATAAATTATACAAGGAAGAACACAGTTAGAACAAAACAAAACAAAGTCCATCGTAGTGCAAAGTGAACATTTCCTTCACTGTTTGTTTGATTTAGGTAAGCAGCAGACTAGAGGACACATAATGTCTCCCTTTTCCTTTTGCAGGTATATTCCCGCTGTAGTTGACCATAGAGGTGGAATGCCCTGTCATGGAACTTTCTTACTGCACCAGGTACTGCTGTATACAGTCTCGAATGAGTTAGACTCTTGCATTTCTGCCTGTTGTCTCTAATAAGACTTCTTCTTTTATGCATGCCTTTGCTTTGAATAAAAATTGTTCAGTGTTAATAAAGGCATGTTAAACTATCAGGTCACAGGTGGCCAACAATCATCTTATTTGAGTATTCCCCCACTGGGAACTTAAGCACTTTTCAACAGAAACTTATAGATATAGTCAGTAATTCAGACAAAGTCAGAGGAGAGAGAGAGAGAGACAGCATTCATATTTCACATCACTCACCTTTCATCTGAACTGGGAAAAGCTAGAGGTCAAAAGTTTTAAGTTGTAGAGAAAGGGTGAGTGAACAGGGATGGTCTGTGGAGGGCAGGAGAGATACGATAGAAGTGGTGGTGGAGGATATTCAGAGCTAAAGACAAGTGAATAACAGAAGGTGTGTGTGAGAAAACTGCAAACAGGAGGGGACAATAAAATCTGAAAATACCAGAAGAGAAGAGAGAAAAACTGTAACTGGAGTTGTGCGACAGAAGGCTGGAATGGCTGAATATCTGAAATTGTTGAATTCAGTGTTGAGCCCAAAGGCTGTAATATGCCTGGTCAGGAAATAAATCCTGATGCAAGATCTCAACTTGAAACATTGACCATCCCTTTGCATCCGTAAATGCTGTTCAACCCTCTGAGATCTTCCAGCAGTTTATTCTTTACTGCAGAAGGTAAGTACTTTTCTTCAAGCTTACATCGAGCTTCTTTGTAACAGTGTAGAACATTGAAGAGAGGACAGTCTTTGCTCAATCAAGACAGTTTCATTCATATGCTCTGCCATTTCCAGTTCTGAAGTACTCTGGGAGGGAGGGAATCGGGCTGGAATCCTACTGCCAGGAATTAGCGGGAGGTCTGGAAGGAGGTAGTCATAGGTGGGTATAATTGATTGTCAGATAGAGGGTCAACAACTTGGTGTGTTGGGGTCAGGGGCTGATGGCTGGATTACATAGTCTGGGGTCATTGGGGAAATGGAGATGTCAGTTGTCATGGAGTGTGATGGGTAATTGGTGAGATTGGTTATAGTGGGCTGTAATTGGTAGTTGGGGGAACCAGTTGTCATGAGAGGTACACTTGGTAGTGGATGGTGTTGGTTGTCATGGAGTACCATCGGTAAATTGGTAGTGAGGGGCGTCGATTGTCATGGGGTGCGGTCAATTGTTGGGGTTGGTCAAGATGAGGTGTGATCAGTAGCTAGGGGTTGTGAATATCTGAGGGTATTTGTGTTCAGGACTGTACCTGTACTGGTTAGTATTTAACAACAAGATTTAGAAATGTCATTAACTGACAGTAACAATAGGGCTCTCTAGCAATTTGAACTGGATTGTAAATGTTTTTTCTCTGATTTCCATTAGTTGTTCTAAACCCCTTCACAAAGCTGATGGAATATGGGAAAATTTGTTGGATGAGTCATTCCTTTCTGATCTCTAGCCTCTATTCTGTCCCCTCCATTCTAGCCTGTCATGTGCCTTCTTCATCTGTACGGTCAATCTTACTTTGCTCCTAGTTTTGACCCTCCTCTCTTGTTCCATCTAACCTCCATTTTCATAGTGGGAGGGAAGGCCACACCAGGCTCTTCTTCTTCCCTCTTATCCACATTAGCCTGATCCCCATTCCAGTACGTGACCCACTGGCAGATCACTATGAGGTGTACTCATAGTGTCGGTGAGCAGAAATGTGGGAGCAGTGAAGGTTGAGGTGCACTAACTGGATGAACAGTGAGCGGTGAGAGCTGTTGTGAATTTCCCATTGAGGGTAACATAAGGGAAAACCCACTGAACAAATTCAGTCTTGCAATCAAGTAAATAAGGATTGAGCAAGGAGCAATATGAACTGGTGAGCTTGAATATGCTTATAGACATAACTGAGTTGCATTTTGCAAATTAGGCCCTCCAACACAGAGCTTTGTCCAGTAGGAGCACATATTCCAAATACAGGTGCTGTCGCATTCCATGTAGTCTGACACTGGGGGATGTTATTAAGGCCTGGTGTTGTAAGGGGAGTATGTAATTACATGCTTTTATCAGATCAGTCGAACATTCAAAGTGTGATTCAATCACTTTGTGATGGAAACATTCTAAAGTTGTACCAGACTTACTGTATGAGATTGAATTCCTCTTACATGGATATGCTTACCACATCTACAGCAGGTTGTTATAGTTGAAAGAGAAGGTTTTTATAACATGGTCATAATAACTTAATGTTCATGTATTCTTTTCTTCCTCTACCCAACCCTTCCATGTACAGGACTGTCTCAAGCCATAAAAGCTTTGTCATAGTATGATTGGAATTAAGTGGCTCAAGAAACTAATGTCATCCTTATTGTCTGTTATTGATAGGGAATCCAAAGGAGGATAACAGTTACTATCGTGCATGAGACCGGAAATGACATACATTGGAAGGAAGTGCGAGAGTTGGTTGTTGGTAAGTAGGGAGGAAAGCAATTAATGCAAAGGTCAAGTTATCTAATCAGCTTTACAAATCAAAAGATACAGTCTGAATCCAAAAAAACCCACAAATAGTGACAGCAGCTTGTATTAAATAGTACCTTCAACATAGGAAAGCATGCCAAGGGACTTTGCAGAACCATTGTCAGATAAAACTTGGCATCAAAGAAGAGGACGTTAGACTAGGTGACCAAGAATGTTAACGTTGTGTGGAAACTCTGCTGCCTAGTCTCCTACCTTGGTGATGACACTCAGCTGCCTGTTAACTACTCTTGCTACTCTGGGGCAGATTTCTTCTCTAATGGAAAGGCTGGGGTGATTTCTGGGGGCAGTGCCACTGACAATCAAAAGATAGTATGTCATCAGCATTGGTCACTGGGGCAGGGATTAATACTGTAAAACAAGATGGACAATGCCTGTCCCAGCATTCAAGGCCACGCCCTTCATAAACCACAAATGCATGGTCGAATTTTGCAATGGTGATTTTATTTGTGTGTTGTTTACCAATTGAGATCACTGTGCACACCTAACAGCCTTGGAGACAACCCTACAGTTTCATTATACATGCAGGGAAATGCTTAATTAGGTTTCCTATCAAACCATCAGTGTAATTTTCAATAAAATTTCTTGGTCAGTCTGTTTCCCAGTATTGTTGGGTAAGGATAAATATTGGTCAGGACACCAGGCAGAGTTCATGTGCACATCTGGGACATAGTGTTGTGGGACCTTCAGAACTATCCAAAAGGGGAGTCAGACCTTTGTTTGATGCTTCACTTGAAGAAGGACCTGTCCACTGGCTCAGTGTTCTCTCCACTAACCTGATTACATGTCCAAGTCAAGGTAGTGAGGCTTAACCCCACATTCATAGAGTCTAAGCTAAGGGTACAACCACTGGGGCACTGCTGAGAAAGCCAGTGGAATGGTTGACCTTCCAACCATTTGAGCTTTCACACTGTGGCAATACACCTAATGGATTGTATAGGTAAAAAAGGAAGAGATGAACATAAATTCCAAGATGGGGTAGGCTTGTAAAGTAATCGCAGGACTCCACCGCTCAGTTGAAATCATGCAGATGGGGGAATGGGATGTGCTTTCACTGCCCTCAGTAACCAGGCATATGTTGTCTCTTTCTTAGGTCGGATCCGGAACACACCAGAGTCAGATGATTCTATCATCGATCCCAACATCCTGTCCTTGAATATTCTAACAGCAGGCTACACACATCCATCCCTGGAGGATCGGTAGGTTAGACACTGAGCATTAAGCGGGAGAGTCGCTTGTGCCCACTTTGAAGCTGCCAGCGTTTAACATACTGCAAACTGATTTCCGGGTCACTCCTCTTCTCTTAGATTCCCAGTGCTCTTTCTTATGGCTTTTCCCCCTAACACCCCACATCTCTACCTGTGCCTCTTTATTTTGTTATGCCAGTCACACATTCTAGCAGTTAATCCCAGTCCAGAACGGCCCTGTTTAACTTGTCTCATTTCTTGAAAGAGTGATTACTGCTCCATAAGGTACAACATAAGGTTAATTGAGTAAAGCATTCCTCAGATTAAATACAGAAAGTGGTTCCCTAGACAGTGTATCATCAGATGGTCCCAGGTACTGGATAGATATGAGGGAAAGCTCACTCTACATTGTCCCAGTTATACTACCATCAGGTACACAGCAGTTGAATACTGACTAAATCTCCCTCTAGTATTACATCACCTAACACTTCCAGATCAGACTCAATATTACATAGAGAGTAAAAATCCTTCTTGCATTTCCCCATTAAACATTTCCACATTGGATGTATCATGAATTAAAGTTTTGCATTAAACCTCTGCTGTTCCTTACCTGAGAATGATGGGACAGGAATTCTGATACCATTTAATGACTTGCTTTAGTAGAGTAAATACACTTCAAAATATGAAAAATGTAAAAACAAAACAATGGAAAAGAATATTACTTAACACATAAAACAATGGGCACTTTCAAACCTTTATTTAAACCATTATTGCCATTGCTTTGTAAGTTTACCTTAGCTCATTGGTTGCAGTTTAGTAGATGACTGGATGGTTTCTATTTCTCAGCATGTTGGGGATTGGTGGCTTCCCAGCGCTCCCTTTGCAAAATTGGATTGTGCTTTACATTCTTTGGCAGCAGTTTAAAACAAAACAGTCGCATTATTTTACTATTAATGAGACCAAAAGTGATTGAGAGCCATTATGTTGGGCTGAAGAACAGTGGAACTAATAATTCCACCAATTTTGCAACCAGTTGCAGGGTACACATTCTCCTGTCCCACCATCACCACCATAGAGGAAAATCTAGACACACAGATCCCAGGAAAACAACAGGACCTCCTACTCCAATCTACATCTCTCCTTGTGTTGTCTCAAAGTATTCTAAAATTTAACGGTGGATAACACCAGTGCCTGAGTTGCATGTGTTATAGATTGAAAATGTCAGAAAATCTCAGCAGGTTGAGCAGCATCTGTGGAAAGAGAAACCATTAACATTTCAGGCAGAAAGCCCATCATCAGAACTGAGAAAGACTTCTCACTTTCTTAGTTGTCAGCTCTCTTTTTTAGATCTGATGAAGGGTCTTTGACCTGAAATGTTAACTCTGCTTCTCTTTCCGCAGATGCTGCCTGACCTGCTGAGTTTTTCCATCATTTTCTATTTTTATTTCAGATGTGCAGCTCTGTGGTTTTTTAAAATTTTCATCATGTTACAGAAACTTTGAGTTGAAATCTGAGAATATTTGATATTATTACAGGTGTATTTTGTACATAAATATGTCGATATGTTCTTCGTGTTGGATTAATCCAGCATATCATCTAATCCATTCAGATACAGGCTTTATATACTATAGAGTCTAGTTTTTCTAAAATTCGTCTAATTGTCCTTAGACCCAACTGGTACAGGAGTATTGTGGTTAAGTTTCCGAGCTCGCACCCAGTACCTGGTGCCTTGGTCCAGAATCCCACCAAGGAAGCTCGGAAGTTTAATTGTAAATAATTAAGTAAAGTTAAAAAGTAAACTAGTATCAGCGACATTGACTATGAAACTACCAGATCGTTTTAAGAAAACCATCTGGTTTACTGATGTCCTCTAGACAAGAATCTCCTTACGTAGTATGACCGTCACATGACTCCAGACCCACCAGAGCGGTTGATTGTTAACCTACTTCTCAGTTAACTGGTGATTGGGGATGGGTTATAAATGCAGTGATCAAAATCTAATTAGGCATATAAATGGTGGTGTGGGCTTGAGGGGCTGGTGGCCAACTCCTGCTCCTATCTTGTATATGAACAAGTAGATAAAATAATACATAATGCAATGTCCTTCTATGCTGGCTTGTTGCTCATGCAATTTCTGTTCAGATGGAACAGTCTCTTGCCCAGTGTCTTGGTCCCAGCATGCTCGTTTCTCTCGTGGCCCTTGAGATTTGAATTGTCCCTTCCACAACCATAGAGGCAGAAGCAAAGGGATGTGGGAAATTAACACCTCCTTTCAGAGCACTAACTTGACAGACTGTGAAAGCTGTCACACTGCTTGGCTAGTAGACTAATTAACAGTACTAATCATTACATTAGAATTGTGCAGTTTGTGGAAACATCTGCATATGTAACACGTTTGTAATGGTATTATTTGATATTTTCTCTTTATTTCAAAACTTTAAAAATCAGTGATTATGTGTGAGTCTTTTGAAATTTCATTTTGTCTTTTACCCCTTCATTCTACAAGGACCAGGGAAAACCAATGAGATGTGAATAGAGCCTTGACTGAATGGCTCCCAGTTGGAAGGAGATCAGCACCAATGAAAGGCTCCTCAATATTTAGAACCAGAAATAAAAATGGCAGAACCTGCAGTGTTCTGCAAGCAAATTAATATGATTTGTTTAGAACAATAATAGGTTCCTGAACACAATGTGTAGTTAGAATATTTTTGGTAGCTTTTTGGTGAGAGTATGAGTTGTCGTGATCTCCTGCTGAGCTTAATTCCAGGTTCCTATTTAATGCCTTCATGAGATTTTCCTGTAAGCCTGACTGACTCAATACCCGCCTGTCTGGCAGGGGAAATCTGAAGTCGAAGGTCACAGTTAGGGAACAGGGAGAAGGGAACAAAGAAGTGATCATGGGATGGACTGGTTTGATGACTGGGAACCAGACTGTGTTCACATGGGAGTGATAATTGTCAGGGCAATATTGTGGCTGGGGCTGGGATATTGTGGTCTGGGATGAGATCATTTTATGTGGGGAGAGAATGCAGTCCAGGGCCAGCAGCGATCATGGTGTTTCAGGAGTCAGTGATGGTGGAGAGGGACCAGTAGCTAAATGCTGCATCGGGGAACAATTCTGTTTCTCATGGCACACATACAGCACTGTTAAGGCATTTATTTTTCCTTCTGGCCCTTCTTAAGACCTATTACCTACAGGAAACATGAGTTTTAAAAAAATCTAGTTAAAATGAAAGTTCACAAAATCTCTTACCACTTGTCATCTCAGACTGGATTGGTTCTCCACCTTTATGAATACTGGAAGTGAACAGACTCAGATTATTTCATACTCTTAACATTTTTACTTCTCACCCACTTTCAACTTGCCTATTCTTGTTTGTAGAAATTACAATTCCATCCCAACTCTAGGATCTGTAACAGCAGGGAAGTGAAGGGAATTAAGTTCAAGAAATTGGAGATGAGCAAGTGATGCTACTGAATTGTTAATTTAATCTGCATGGTTACTTCTAATGGCCAATAACTCATATACACTCCCACACCTATCTGATAAGAATACAATTTTTAAAAAAAGAATATCTATATAATTAGAAAAAGAATAACTGCATAGATAGAAAGTGGAATCGTTCGTTTGAAGGAAGATATGTGTGAGTTTGAATGAATATTAATGAGCATGAATGAGTATGAGTGAATTTCTATGTGCAGGAGAAACTGTACCTGGGAGAACATATGAGAGAGCAAGTTTGATCATAAGATTGTGTGATTGTGTTTGTATGCACACAAAAGTGTGTGAGTGTTACTTGCAATTGTTTTTTTGTACTTGCTGCTGCAAAAAATGTGACTAATCATGAAAAAAACAAAAAGTTGCATTCTGCTTTGTCCACATACTCATGATTTCTGCCACAAGCATAGAAGGTCACTAAATACCTGTGGATGGATGCAGCATCCATCACAACATTGCCAGCATACATGCCTCCCAGAACAGCATGTGCTTGGGGAAATAAATTGCCTGGGATAAGCAGGTGTTGGATTGCACTGCTAGCCAACAGTTGTGAGTTAATACCAACCAGATTTGCACTCCATCCAAAAAAATGGCTGCCAAAGCCAAGCAGAACTCCAAGTGTGGTTGCTCTAATGTAATATTTGTTCTCGCAATCTATCATTCTAAAAAATGCATCTGAAGCTTTTAAAAAGTATGCTACAGAGAAGGACAGCCTTTAGCTCTGTAAATCTGATCGCCCATTACTTTTCTCTCTCTTGAAGTGCAGAAATCAGTCCCAGTTCTGACAAAGGATGACCATCCTCACTTGTGCAAGTTTGTGTTCAGTGATTCACTTTAGACATTCTGATCCTTGGTCTGTCCTCAATATGAAATGTAAATTCTTTTCTCTGAGTGCCATCAGGTGACAGATTCTGAACTGGAAAATGAGACCTGGCTTAGTGCTGGAGAGAAAGGCACAAAGCATTCGATTGTTTTGGTTTCACTCATTATTCCTGAAAGCTCCATTTACTCTGAATTAATAATTTGGCTGATATCATTGCTTTAATAGGCTAGAAACTTGAGCTTTCACGTAAGATGGCCCAAACAATGCTGCTGAATGAATCTTAGTGACCTTCTATCTCCTAGAACATAGCTTTGCTATCTCGTTATGCTCAGGGTCTGCTGCTTTGCTTTACGATGTTACCGTCACCACTGATACTTTATTGAGTCTACTAACAAGGTATTGTTCTTGTGTTTTTGCAGGCAATTTCTTGATTCGGATATGCCTAGGTATTTTTTTTTGTTTTAAATCCTTAAAATATTTATTTATCAACAGCTTCAGGCATCAAAATCCTATCCAAATCTTTGGTTTTCTTTAAATTAATATCTTGATTTATTTGGACTGTTTGTTTCTTTTCACTTTTCCTCTTTTCACCACATTCTGCAAAGACCTGCCCAGGCATTGCCAGTTTAATTCGGCTTGACGCCCAATTCCATGAGCTCTGAGGAGGTCAAAGACTACATGTAGTACTTGCAATGGCCATGCCAAGGACCAGGGGTTCATCATGGGGAGCTTTTCCACTGCTACATACATCATTGCATTAATTTCTTTTGAAGCGGGAGGGGAATGCAGGTGGTTACTGCACATGCTAAAGTTTTGCAGTGTCAACCCTTACATTTGCAGGTGTGTGGACTCTGGTGTGCTGTGTTGAAGGCATTAAGTTGTTGTCAGGCATTTTAGCCTGACAATTAAATGATGAACTCTGTGAGGCATTGTTTATGTTGCATATGGCAAACAATGATCATTGTTCAAAAGTACATTCAAGGCAAAGAAAGTCGAGTCACAGGTAAACAGGGTGGTGAAGAAGGCTTTTGGCAGGGTGGCCTTCATCAGTGAGGGCACTGAGTATCGAAGTTGGGAGGTTATGGTGCATTTGTACAGGGCCCTGGTGAGGCTGCACTTGGAGTATTGTGTTCAGTTTTGGTCACCTGCTACTGGAAAGATGTTATTAAATGGGAAAGAGTGCAGAAAAGATTGACAAGGATATTGCCAGGACTCAATGGACTGAGTAACAGAGGGAGGTTGGACAGGTTAGGACTTTTTTCCTTGGAGCATAGGGAGACTGAGAGGTGATCTTATAGAGGTGTTAAAATCACCAGGAGGCATAGATAAGGTGAATGCACTCAGTCCTTTTCCTAAGGTTGGGGAATCAGGAGCTAGAGGGCATAGGTTAAAGGTAAGAGGGGAAAGATTTAGTAGGAACTTGATGGGCAACATTTTTACACTGAGGGTGGTACATCTGTGGATTGAGCTACCAGAGGAAGTGGTTGCGGTAGGTATAGTAACAACTTATAAAAATAGTTGAACATATATATGGGTAGGAAAGGTTTAGAAGGTTATGGGCCAAACATGGGCAAATGGGACTAGCTTAGGTGGGAATCTTGGTCAGCATGGACCATTTAGGCCAAAGGCTTGTTTCCGTGTTGTATGACTCTATGACTCAATAGAATAATAAGGGAAAACCTGGAGAGTGGTGGCTGCCTTACACATCATGTGGGTGTGAGAGTGAGCATCCATGTCAACATATTCTTCTCTCAAAGGCTGTACAAAGAGGATACTGAGCATCTAGTGACTGCATCAAATTGACAGGTTGCCCATCTTCCCCAAAATGTTTGGAATTTTGTGGAGCCACTGTCCATTCAGTAGACTGAAGGTTATTCATTGCGAATCTATATTGATATCCTGCTTATGCAGAGTAAAGATACGTCATTGTTTATCGATGGAGTTTTAGTTCACTCAGCAGGATGAGGTTTATTTGCTGCATAACAGTACAGAGTTACTCTTCATCCAGCAGGAAAAGGTTCTTCACTGCATCTGTGCAGAGTCCCTGTTGATTCAGCAGGTTAAGGGTATCTCACTGTCTGTGTAAAGTTCCTGTTGATTCAGTAGGATAAGGATGTCTCACTGTATTTGTGCAGAGTTCCTGTTAATTCAGCACATTAAGGATGTTTCACTGTATCTGTGATTTAGTTTCTGCTAATTCAGCAGGGTAAGAGCTTTTGCTATGACAGAGTGCCACTATTAGTTCAGTTCAGTCTCTTTACTCATTGCAAATAAGTGGAGCTTGAAATTAGACATTTATTCTCCTGTGCAAGATTTTTCTGTGGCAGAGTTTCTATTCGGAATGCAAGAATGTAAAAACAAAACCATTAGATAAAGCAATGATCAATTCCTGGGATCACATCTTGCCACATTCTTTAAACTTGCCTTTCTGAAATACACATGGAACTGCTTATTAAATCTATGACCTTCAAATGTTCCTCAATTTTATTAATTTTTGCAGTAAAACATTGACTTTCCTAAGTTTCTTATTTTTAGCTTTTGTTTTTTGAAACCTTCTGCTTACAAGGAATAAAACCTTCAACCATTTCACAAACTGGAAGACCTCTTAGCCTTGAGTACCTTGGAAGTTTATTGTTTTTACCAAGAAAATAAAATCACTTTGTGAATCATTCCTCCTATGGTCAATTACTGATAGCTGGAATTGTCATCAAAGTGAGGTGCAGTTACAGAATTCCTGTTTAATCAGCGGAAGTTACTCATAAATAACTGAAGAGAGTTCTAATTTATTCAGTAGAGGATTTAACAGTATTGAGTTGCTGTTTCTTCACCAGTGTAAAGATTAATTGCTGTTTAACCTTACAGTGTAATGGTGCCTGGTGATTCAGTATGTAACTTGGGAGCAGCCTTGGTGGATTGTTTCAAACAACAGTCATTGAAAGAGATTGCAACAGCTGTATAGACAAGGTCCAGTAACCATTCTTCTCTTCAGTTGTGTCTGGTGATTCAGCCGTGCAGCCAGGAGTATGTCCAAAGCCCTAAACAATTCACAGGTCTTTGCAGAATATTCTAATCCTCTTGAAGGAAACTGCACGCTAGTGCTCGATGGCAGTCTCTGCGGTGCAGGGCGGAGTGTCTCCTTTTACCCTCACCCCCATCCCTCCACTCCTTCACCAACCCCTCCCCTCTCTGTTGCTCAGGTGGGCATGACTGACATAGCATCTAACATCCTGAGGACTAAACTTCTGACATTTTTTTCTTTTTTTTTCCCCTTTGTGTTTGTCTCTGGGTTGTCTTCACTAAAAGCATAACACACGGAAATGACAATAGGTACACAGTGACTTTTCTTTCGCTCTTTTTCTCTGCAGTTTGTGTCCCGTCCTTTCTCTTGTTTCATTCACTGGTATCACTTGTTTTGATTTTATTAACTCCTATGTTGGTGTCCTGTGCCTGTTAACTTACTGTTCCCCTCAATGATAATTGTGCTCCCTTTACAATGTCTTGATTGCAAGATTGTGATATTTCCCTTGATCAAAGAGACAGTATTCCTTCTTACTGGCCTGCGATCTTTTCCATCCTTTTTGAAACTTAAATACAGTGGAAAAAATGAAACAAAGTTGGAAAGCTGGAGATGCAGATGCAGAGAGGAAACACATTGCAACTTAGCAATCTATGGAGAGGCCCTGAATGCTGCAGAAAATCTCAGTAAACTGGACCAATAACAAGCCTCCCCTGCACAAGTGCATATTCCTAAGGTACATCTGCATTCAAAGACAGGAAAGATAAGTCAGTGCTGAGACCCTTCATCCGAACCAGAGTTCTCAAGGGTGATTGGTGGGGAAGTGCCTTCATGTGACTGACCAAACGGAAAAGAGGGATGGGATGAGCAACCAAAGACTAATTTCCATGCTGGATGGGAGGCAGGGGTGGGGTTCAAGTGAAGACAGCAATTACAGTGATGGCTCAGATGGTAAAAAAAAATTGGTCTCATTCTGTACTGTGCATTCCACAAGGTGGTTAGGAAAGAACTTGCATGTGCTAATTACTATCCCAAGGGTGCAGCCATGGAATTCCTAGGTTTGAGAATGAAGGAACCAGGTGAAAAGGCTATGTGATTTCTAAAGGTCATTTGAGAGGGCTACAGTGGGGATGTGCAAAGATCTCAAAGAGAGGTCTGAGATGGTGAGGGGCAGGAACTGACAGATAGATAAGGTCTCCAGCTCAAGGTTCCACACAAAGCATGCTGGAGAAAGATGCACACTAAAGACAATAACTGCATGCTGTTGATGCAGAAGCTACTGGGGAAACCCTGGGCACTGGAATTAGGGCAAATTGGGCAAGGGGTCAAAACCTATTGGGAGTGGGGGAGAGTTGTTGCTTGCAGTTCCTCTCCATTATCATGTCTGGAGGTCACTGACCATCCTGAGGATGTGAGGAGCTCCCCCATCTGAAGTAGAGCCAGCTAAAACTTTGGAATACTCTGCAGTTTGGACACAGTTTGAGGTAGATGTAGTGCTAACAGACAGAATTGTTACACTCTCCCTTCCCCAGCCCATCGTGCTTCAGCACCTGTCAGCAGGATTTGCATCAAAGGGTTAGGTCAGGTCAGGTCAAGAATATGTAGATCAGGTCCAGAATACATACTGGGAACTGCAGTTGAATTGATGCAGTTTGGCGTAGCAGGATAATCGTGCTGTCATTTCCTCCCTTTGCTCCACTCTTCCTTCATGTAGCATCCTGAGGAGTGCTGGGTCATGAAATTATCCTGAATATTATCAAGTGAGAGTACACGTCAAAAAAAATTCTCCTTCCTGTGTTCCCCCCATTTACCACACTGTGCACACTAACCCCCAACCTAAGGGGGAAAGAGGACAATCTATTGCCAATCTCTGGCCACACAGTACTCTGCCTCACTGAGATTTCCAGTTTGGGTTTGACTACAAGGGTCCACTTTTGTAACTTATGGATTGCCATGAGGTGGACTCAGGAAATGATGACAGTTTTCAGAGTGAAATTGGACACAAACAGGGAGACAAAGGAGGCAGAATCATATTTGTGGCCCATTGTGTAGCATGCTTGGTAGCATAATTGAAGTTAGTGGAGCTGAATATGGGAAGTGATATATAACAGGTGTAGCACCCATGCACCCGGACTACGTTTGTAGAGGAAGGTTAAATGTGTGCTGCCAAAAAATTGGTTAAGAATTTGGAGAGAATTTAAGGTTCAAAGTAGGGAGCACTCTGGAGGAATAGGGAGAGAAAGAATCAGCAGCACGATATTTTTTGACCAATGCAAAGCAGCTTTGATAGTGAGCAAAGACAGTTCCATGGTCTGGAATATCTGGATCTGGGTTGGGGTAGAAGGAGCAAAACAATCTGAAGCTCATCTCCTTGGAGTTCTGTACTCACGTCTGGTGTAAATTAGAGGGAGCAGATACTACCCTAGTGGGGACAGACCCTCAATAATTATGATGAGCGCACACGCTGGCCTTTAAGAGAAACACTGCATCTTTGAACCTTTTGGTTCCGCCGTAGTCAAGCTTGAACAATCCAGCATGCTCAAAGTTTGACCACTGCACTCAATCCAATATTGAATCAGTCATGATGGACGCGTGGTTTGAAAATCCAGGAGCCATGTACGACAAGAGATGTCAAAAGATACAAAAGGTTGCACCCACGACTTTTTACTTTCCTGGTTCAGGCATCTTGCATGCCACCAAAAACTGTAAAGATTTGCACCTCCCAAAACATTGATCTGTTATCAGTCTTATTAACATTATTTTTGTTAGTTGTCATATTTCGTAAAAAGAAAATGTTTATCTGTCATCCATTGTGACCTGATACCCCAATTAAAGAAACAAAATTAGCTGGGAGCACTATTAAGTATTCTTTTCATAACATCACAACAGGAAGTTAGGACCGTGCCTAAGGTGAGGGTGAAAGGTAAAGAGATACTAGAATGGGGCAAGGTTGTAACTTAAGGAGCTTTAATCTATCTGAAACCGGAGTGTTAGATGAGAGTGCAGAGGGAGATTTGTCCAGGAATGCCAGGTAGACCAACCCGATCTGAGTTGCATTCCCCTGAATGATCCAGCAAGTGAGCTGGCAGTACTTGTGCCATCCATGCATTCTTCTCCCTGCCCCTACCTTCCCAGTTGACAATAGCTTCCTCCATGTGTGGCCCATCTCACCCAGCCTGACCTACCTCATACCGACAGCTCTGCTTGCTCAACACTGAAAATACCTCTTGGCCTCAACATTTTTTTCCTCTTACCCATTACATTATTTTATTTCTGTAGTTGTGTGTGGGCTCAGAGCTCATGATGTTATAAACTCTACCTGAAAGGGTTAAAATCAGTTGAAAAGATTCAGCTGAATTTTCTGAGAGATCATTAATAGCATTGTATATTAATATGCTCTTTTTATTCTTGTTCCACATTCAACCTTCCCATTCCCCACCAGTCTTGCCCAACAGCCCTGAAACCTTTTGAGGATTCTGTTCTCGTTTTCCCTGGAACACTTCTTCTTTGACCTCTGCTAATTGGTTCATTAACACACTGAGCAGAGAGTCACATAAATTCCTGAGATGTTGAGTGACAACTCTCATACTCAGTCAATGTCAGACACCTTTAGCGGAAACAAAAACAGTAAATAGTGGAAACATTCAGTAGGTCAGGCAGCATCTGCAAAAAGAGAAACCGAGTTAACATTTCTGACACCAGAGACTGCAGGTGTTGGAAGCTGGAGCAACAATCTGCTGGAGGAACTCTGCAGGTTGAGCAGCATCTGTGGGGGATGGAGTTGTCAATCTTTTCGGTTAAAGCCCTGCATCAGGGCAGCAGGGTTTCGATGCAGTCCTGATGCAGGATTTTGACCCAAAATGTTGACACTTCCTTTCCCCCCACAGATGCTGCTTGAGCTGCTGACTTCTTCCAGCAGATTGTTTATTGCTGAACATTTCAGACCCTTGGTCTCAGACCTGAAGTTTTAACTCTATTTCACTTTCCCCAGATGCCGCCTGACCTGCTGAGTGTTTTTGTTTCAGATTTCCAGCATCTGCAGTTTTTTTATTTTCATTTACTTTTGGCAGAACCTCACTGCAGCACCACAGACTCATTCTCTCTGGACGTGTGGTGACCAAACCAATTCAGTCCATTCCTACTCTAGGCAAGTCCAGTGTTTGTAGCAGGAAGATATTAAAATTCATTATTCAAATTCTCCCAAATTATTTCCCATACCATGCCACAAAGTGCAAATCAATAATTCCAGTCAAATTTGTATCTAGTATGAATAGTTGGCTGAGTGGATAGGGCCATGGTTTCTGATATACAGAGAATCAGGAGTGTACAGCTTACTGTGGCCCATGATGTGGCCAAGTGTGACATCCTTCAAGAGAGTATCTGCTGCAGGTAAGAGTCATATGTTTACCATGGGAGGTGAAGAGACTGCAGCTGGTTTCTGAAGAACACTTACATTAGGCCATGGGAGAGGAACTTGCTTGCCACATCTGACAGGGACAGTGAGGAGGAGGTCCTCCCAAGGGAGAAGAACCAGTTCCAGAATTGCCTATTAGCAAACACCTTCACCTGTAAGTTATGTTTTAGAGATAGAACTTCCTGTTGTGGTGTTGTGTCTCTTGCTTTTATCCTAGGCTCCAGTTTTGAGAAGCCCCAGCACCACCAGATACTGTGGTTGCAAAGAAATTCTTGGGACAGCCACACACACAGTCAAAATCTGACAGGTTTCCATTGGGGGAGAAAAATCAAACCATTTTTAATTCTAAGTGACCACGTGCACCAACCTTGCATATCGTGTTGTGATGATCAATAAGAGGATAAGTGATTGTCCACATCTGCTTCTATAAGCCAACACGTTCAAATGATTTATTACACAGGTGAGATGCTGGAGTTTTATTGGCCACAGCCTCTTGTAGAGTGAGCCAGGGGCATGCGCAGGGGCGTCCAGCAAGGACATGAGCCCTGAAATAATCAGTAAGCACATTAAGGATACTCCCATATGTATACAAATTGTAAATATTAGAAGTATTCCTCAAAAAGAGATCAAAATTAAATTCCTGCGCACTCCCCTGGTATAGGTCCTCTACTGTATGTTACTATAGTTGCTTCAGGAATGTGGTAGAATTCCAACTGGCTGAAGAAGCCATTGTTAAAGTCTGCATTTAGACCTACAATATTAGTTTTATTTCAATTAAGTTTAAATGTATCAGGAACTCTTGTTATGTCAGAGGTGGAAGGGCTCATGAACTGTGCATGGTAAAGCATATGTAAAACTGTGTTTTTTCTGATGTAAGTTAGAGGTGATGAAAGTGATTTTTTTTGCACAAACTTTCATGGTGTTGAGTCTATTGTCTTTCTCCTATCATTTCCTGATGTCATTTTTCACTTAAGCAGGCACTTTGGGCTCACCATCAATGTTTGAAGGTTTTGTCATTCTGGGTTTCTGACCACTTCCTTCAGTCAAGGCGCCAACATATGCGACACGAAGGCACAGCCTTCTCCCTCTTGAACTGACATCCACTGAAATTAGGACAAAGAATAAGAATGCTCCCTTTCTCTGCCTATTCAGCACAGGGAACAAATTGATCTCAGTAGTAATACAATGCAAAGGAACATTTAGGGACCATAGCCAATAAATCTGGCCTCTCCACCTCACATGTTTCTGACTTTCTTGCTGCTAACTCATCCCGGGCCTTCTCGGTCTTCTGATCACATCACTCAAAAAATGAGTGTCCTCCTCAGACATCTGTTAGAAAGCAGTTAGTTACTAAACATTGTTATTACATCCATTGGCTCCATAATTTCTCCGTTATTCAGCACTTCCATGTAATCAGGAGCAGCAATGCATAAACAGAGGTATTGAGAACCTGGACCCTGTGTGACAGGAGACCTGCCAAGGCCCGGTGTAAGAGTTGGAAGGAGTTCACCACCTCACATTCTACCCACCTAGCCAGCATCTTCTCCATCTGTGGAACAATGTCACTGGCCTCATAGTCACCTCAGAACCCACAAAATCCGAGTGGAAGCAACTCATCCTCAATCCTCAGGGACTGCCTAAAATGGTGTAATCTGAATGATTGACCACAGCTGACAATGGAAGGGAGTTGGAGCTGTTAATCAGTGGAGAGAGAGTAGGATAGGATGCTGGGAGGAGGGGTTACTGAGAGAGTGACGTATGGAGGAACTGGATTAACATCAGTCTGGGTACAGTGACACAGGGTGCTGACTGGATGTGGTTACTCAACCCAGCAAAGTGAGAGTGGTGGAATAACTGCTACAAACCCATTGTTGAATGGGTAGGCTTGAAACTGGGGCAAAACTGTCCTAGCAGTGGAAGTGTCCTTAAAAAAACCAAAAGAATATGATGCACACAGACAGCTTCTTTGGTTTAACATCCCAAATTACATCCAACTCTTCAAACAAGATTTGAGGTTAGACCTTACCTCATACTGTTGGGTTGGGTTGGAGAGGGGTGGAATTCTTTACAATGGGGCAATGGAAAAACTTTTGTTTTGACTAGGCAAAAAATATTTTAATTATTGCCTTTCATAAGAGAATAAAACAAAAAAATGTGAGTGGCTGCTAAAGTTGATGATTTGAATAATGTGACCAAACAGGTGGTTCACACCACACACTGATGTCCCAGTGTGCTTTAGGGCCCAATACCTCTGAGCAACTTGTCAGCTACAAATAAAATTTTTAATTAGTCTGAAGAATATTTGTAAATACACTGCAGATTATTCAGCTTCTCTAAGAGAAAAGGCAGTCAAAAAATTCCTAGTGAGCCCTCTTTATCGAAGGTTACTAACACAAAAATTCCCATAACTTAGTTTCCCTAGCCCAGGCATGGTCCATTTCAAACAGTCCACTGTACCTTTTTACCTTCCAGTAATAATTCCGAGATCTTTCCTGATAAATAAACACCGAAATCACTGATGTCTCTTTGAAGTGAGACTTGCAGGTGTTGCATAGTCAGGTTCCTGACTGCTGAGGTGGACAATGGGAATCAGCATTGAATTTTCCTGTGAAGCAATCAGTCTATCTGTTTTGAGTTCAATCTTGATACGTGAACCACCCCCACCCATTGCATCCCCACCTGAAAACAAAGACAAATGTTACTTAACTGAAAGGTTGTAATGAGTATAAAACTATCATGGATACCTGTATGTTTTGCTGTCTCTCTGTCTTCGTCTTCTGCTACATAATGATTATCTTGTGTTGTATATGTCTTTTATTCTTAATGCTTATGTTCATGTTCAGTGTCTTTTTCCTATGAATTCTTCACGTGTCCTTCCTGTTGTGTGTTCTTCAGATGCAATGTGGTGCTCTTCCTGTGCCATAATGTTACCTGTCCTCACGTGCTGTGTGCTTGACATATTATGTCCTTGTCAATAGTTGGCTTGCATTCCTAGCCTTTCACTAAGAATTTGTCCAGTGAAAGATCAATTTATAAAACTCCAGCATTGAAATTAATTCAGAGGCAACTTGCATTTACATTGTATAAAAGATTTTTGGTGTTGTAATTGTCGTCAAATTGTTTCTTGTTTTCTCTACAAATAGCGGAGCTCAATTTTCTAGTTGTGGGGTTTGATGGAACTGCCTCCTTATAACCCTGGTCACTAACACCCTGGTGGTTTTCCCATTTTTGCGACAATACCTATTCTTCCCCTGAACACTTTTGAGTTTACAGAAGTGACCCATTGTTTTTCTCACTGGTCTCCTGACAGTTTGTGATTCAAGATTTAACACAGAATATAGAACAGTACAACACAGGAACATCTGTGCAGAACACAATACCGAATTAAACTAAATCTCTCCTGCCTGTACATGATCCATATCCCTCCATTCCCTGCATATTCATATGTCTATCTAACAGCCTCTTAAAACACCACTATCATATCTGCTTCCACCACTACCCCTGGCAGTCTGTTCCAGGCACCCACCACTCTCTGTTTGGTAAAAACTTGCTACGCACATCTCCTTTAAGCTTTTCCCCTTAAATGCATGTTCTCTAGTATTTGATATTTCTACCCTTGGAGAAAGTTTCTGGTTGTCTACCCTATCTCTCGCTCTCATAATTTTATAAACTTCTATCAGGTCTCCCCTTACCCTCCAATGATCCGGAGAAGACATTCCAGGTTTGTCCAACTTCTCCTTATAAACCTCTTTGGCACCCTTTCCAAAGCTTCCACATCCTGCCTGCAATGTGGTGACATACACAATACTCACATGTGCATCCTAACCAAAGTTTTATACAGCTGCTATATGACTTACTCTTCCTTTGCATCCCCTGATTACCTGAATCAGCGAAGTAATTGCCTGCCTTGTTTAGTAACAGATAAGGGACAGTGGCTCAGTTTGTTTACCTCTTTCAGTTAACACTGCACCTTGGTCATCTCTCAGAGATATTACAGAGTCGTTCACAATTATTACAAACCCCTCTCCCCCTCAACTTCCACCAATCTCTCTCCCTGTTTCCCAATTTAGCTGACTCCCAATCTCCCCTCTCACAACTCACTGTTATGATGCCTGCAGGCGAATAATCAGCCAACAATATATACAGAGCAGCCCATGTGGGCATGTTCCCTATGCCTGTCCTGCCAGTCTTCTTAAGGAATTAACGCCATCAGTAGTTGAGATAATTGGCAGAGCTGGGTTGATGTCAAATTACTGTTCAACAGACAATAACATTTATAGAGAGCTGGGAGCCCTCCAAGGACCATGCTAGTTAAAGAAATCTGGACCAGCCTATGGCTGGTGGATTGGTGGTTTCTCCCTCTGCTTGGTACATATGTGAAAGGCCTTTACATAAACGAAAGAGACCCTCACTTGCAACAGGAATTCACTTAGAAAACTCACGGCAATAAAATCTTGTAATGAGGGAAGAAGGGATATGTGATAATTGTTAATAAAGGGTACCATGCAAGGAACATCCATTCATTTATATAATGGAGCAAACAAGAGATTGTGAACTTAGCTATAAAAGATTGTGGACAGGAGCCCCAAATGTATTTATTGGTGATTCTCAGGTTTAATCTTGTGGCTAGTATATCCCCCTTGATTCCTGTTATTTGTGGAAGAAAACAAAAACAAAATAGCTGGGTAGTGTTTGAGAAATGGCATAAGCTGACTGGATAGTGCCCTTTTTGCAGAACCTTTTACCGATTTGAAGCAGGCTGGGACAGCTCCATGCACAACTCCCTGCTGCTCAACAGAGTGACCCCATATGGAGAGAAGATCTACATGACATTGTCTGCATATTTGGAGGTAGGAGCTTGCTTTAATCGAAAAAAGTTGTGTTTCATGTGAATTTTGTGCTCTTTAATGCTGTGAATGTTTGAATATAAATACAAAGGAATGGAAGATTTTACATTTCCCATGCACATTCTCAGCACCAAGCATATTCAGGTCAGTATCAGCCCAGAGTAAAGCTCCCATTAAACACTTCGAGGAGAAGAACAGTGTGAATTAAATTTAAGATACAAGATCAGTTTATATAGTTTCATCAAAAACATCCAGGAGAAGAACAGTGTGAATTAAATAAAGGATAAAAATCTGTTTGCACAGTTTCATCCAGGTAACATCAGCTTAAACAGAAAATTAAACTCTGTCAAAATCCTCATTTGAGATCAGTTACAGGACAGATTCAACTCTTCTGCAGAGCGAAGCACCGTCTGGCTTGCATCATCAAAATTGCTTGGTCAAGTTAAATGCAGAGTAAAACTCAGTGTAGTTTGTCCAATAAAATACTTCTGGATCAGATACAACACAGGTTGGACATAAAGTAAGGCTCCCTCCTCAGACTTTGAGCAACATTTCACATGAGCGTCATTATTGCCCTAGTGTAATAATTCCTTTTACCAGACATCCTGTGACTTCTCCTTTGCAAGTTTTAAGGTATTTTTCTGTTTTGGGTGTCTGTAAGCAAGGATTTGAACTGCTTCTGCGGACAGCTAGGGAACCAAAAGCAGTGGGATAAAGGTTGAAGCAAAAGCCAAGAAGGAACAAAATTCATTCATATAATATTAATTATTGTTGGACTTTTATGAACTTTTTTGTTGCAGATGGAGAACTGCACACAGCCCGCTGTCATCACCAAAGATTTCTGCATGGTTTTCTACACCCGCGATGCCAGACTGCCAGCCTCCCGCTCTATCCGCAATCTCTTTGGCAGCGGAACCCTCAAACCTTCAGAAAGGTAGGAATCTCCCTACTGCCAACAGCCTTCAGCTGGTCTCAGGTGCCCCTGCCTTTCCTCGTAAAATTTACATCATGGTGTATGACATACATGGAGGGAGAGAGCTGGCCTGTCAGCTCAGTGGTCAGTGTGCAGGTAATGATGACTGTCTTGAAATTAAAGCTCAAAGTGAATACGTTACTAAGACCAAAAGCAGCGAAGAGATAGGCTAAGATAAAGCAGGATCTGGGAACGGTGGAATAGATCATCGGGTTCTAAAATTCGTTTTGGTCCAGTTCAAATCCATTAACAATCCCACTTCACATCATAAAGATGAACTCTTGATCTCTCAATCTACCTCTTCATGGCCCTTAGACTTTATTTGTCTACCCGCACTGCATTTTCTCTGCAACTGTAACACTATATTCTGCTTTTTCAGTTTGTTTTCCTTTTGCACTACCTCGATGTGCTTATGCATTGAATGATCTGTCTGGATAGTATGCAAATGAAGCTTTTCACTTTATCTCGGTACATATGACAATAATAAAGTAATTAACGATTACCAATGAGACATAGAACTAAGTGTGAAAACAAAATGGGAGCCCATCATACTACCAGATCGGGACTATACATTTGTATCTAACACCCAAAAAAGAGACATAGCAAAGATAAATTTCACATTAACATAGCCTTCACAGACTTTGCACGCGTTTCACTAAGAGTTATCACCAGTTGTGATTAAAGGTTTGTTTTGGTGCAAGAACTTTGTGTGCCTTACTACTGTTTTTACTGGTGTCCAGAACATCCAAACAACCTCAACAGTATTGTAACACCCAAAAATTTGTTTCTAGTGGGATGTCCTACTGCATTGACCTTAACAAGCCTGGGTCTGCTCACTCACAGAGAAAACAAAACAATGTTAATAACCCTGTAGTCTCCAAAGTAGCATTATTTGAAGTGCCAGGCACATCTTTCCCACAGTCAAAGGCAGAGCAGAGTATAACACTCTGCAAAACAGACTTAAAGTAGACTGGACCAAACTGTGATCCTAGCATGTGAATGCACTGCAGAGGATGTAGAGGTGATTCATCATGATGTTGCCTTGATGCGGTGGTGAGGAGAGACTGGATAGCCTAGGCTTGTACTTGGAGCAAAGGAGACTAAGGGGGGACCTGAAGGTGTATAAAGTTATGAGAATTAATAGAGGCATAGATAGAGTAGATAGTAAAATACTTTTCATCATGGGAGAGCTGTTTAAGACTAGAGGGCACAGGTTTAGATGAGGAATAAGAGGTTTAGAGGGGATCTGAGGAAGAATTTTTATACCCAAAGGGTGGTTGCATTTCCTAAGAAGGTGGTGGAGGCGTGCTTTCACAACATTTAATACGCATGTGGATGAGCACTTCAATCGTCAATATGTAATGGACCAAGTGCTGATAAATGGAATCAGCAAAGAAATGTACTTGATGGTTGGCATAGCTTTACTGGGCTGAGGGACGTGTTTCTGTGTTGTATGACTGAAGTCTGTGGGTAACAAAAATCATAAAACTGTAGATGCTGCAAATCTGAAATGCAAACAGAAAATGCTGGAAACACTCAGCAGGTCAGCAGCATCTGTGAAAAGAGAAACAGTTAATGTTTCAGGTTGGAAATTGGGAAAGAAAATAAGTTAGTTCTAAGTTGCAGAGAAGGTGGGAGAGGTATGGGTAGAACAAAGGAAAATCTCTGATTGAGTGAGGTCAGGTTACTGTAGGGGTAAATTGTTAATGAAGTAATAGAGTTAATTGATTAATTAGGGCAGTTAGAAAGAAATAACATGAAAAATGTTTGTAGGTATCTTTTCACTCAAATAATCATTAAGCTTTTGAATAAATTACCAGAGGAAGACAAACAGTAACAATTGGATCAAAAATTATAGCTCTCTTTTTGGAGAAAGAAGAAAGAGCCAGTGGAAGAGAATAGCTAGGATTGTGCTTGGGGTGCAAATAACATTTCCTGGAATTATAAATACACACATTTGAGGGACCAGTTGAATAGGCTTTACCTCCTGATTGACGGACCAGTGTAAGAGAAGGTCACCTCGGATCAGAAGAGAAGGTACAATGAAAGCTGAACAAACTGCTGGAGGAACTCAGTAGGTCAGGCAACATCAATGGAGGGAAATGAAGTCTTCCCCAGTCCAGATGAAGGGTCTCAACCCAAAATGTCATCGGTTCATTTCCCTCCACAGATGATTCAGATTCCAGCATTTGCAGTCTCTTGTGTCTATAATGAAAGCTTATCTTCTATTCATGGACAAATCTACCACATGATTTTTCTTCCTTTTTTGCGTTTACTGTCCAGCTGTAGAGCCTTCATGGGTGAAACTCCCAACAATGGACAGCACTAATTGGGAAAATACCATCTAGCTTCACTCAGATCCCTGTGGTGTGTAAAATTACACACATTTATATTCTACAAGGACTGGGTATCATTCAAGTTTACTAAAGAAGCCATATCACTTTTGTTTTTATTCAACAGTAACCGAGTGACTGGTGTGTATGAGCTGAGCCTGTGCCGGGTGGCAGATGCTGTGAGCCCAGGTAAGATTGGAAAGGGAAGAACCCGTCTGTTTGCTATTTAACTGGTTAACCCCACCAGCATGTGTTTATCCCAAGAAGGGTGTTGGGTTTAATGTCTTTTTGTTCCAGTTTGCATGCCAGGCATTGACTGTGTGTGAATTATCTTCAAGACGGGGAGAAGAATCAAGCATAAGTGCATTGATACAGAGACTACTCAACCAAACAATTCATTCAGATCACACACACTGCCACTGTTCCTACACCCTGGACATGTCAACCCAGCAGAGCAGTGAAAGGTGACTCAGAAATGCAGCAGCTAGGAGTCACTGAGTGTCCCAGGAGTACAAAGGGAAATCCCAAAATTACAGGTTGCATTGTGGGCTGCAGATTGCTGAATCAGTAACATTCCCTGGGACTGCTACAGTGCTTGACACTCTAAATCTTTAAATGTGAATGGGCCACCCCTTTAAAGAAAAAGGACAGAGATACCACCCACTAAAATACCTCAAACAGAAAATAATTCAGATAGATAGAAGTGGACTTAAATCCTAAAATTCGTAAATAAACAGACCAGATAGTAATTAAACTGCTTCCCCGTAATGAACTGGCAGTGGTTGGAGTTGCTGCTTCACAGGTCCAGAGACCCAGGTTCAATGCTGACGCCCAGTGCCTTCTGTGTGGAGTTTACACATTCTATCCATCATTGGATGGGTTTCTCCTGGGTGCCAGTTTCCTCTGACATCCAAAAGATGTGTCAGAAGGTATCTGCAAATTACCCCTCAGTGTAGGTCAATGGCCAAAAAGAATCAAAAGGAGAGTTGATTAGTATTTGTGAGAGAGATGAAGTTGCAAGTGAAATAAGGAGAGCAGGATGAGACTAATGGGAGCCAAATGGATCTGATGGATTGAATGGCCTCCTTCTGCATCATTATAAGATTACCCATATCCCATGACTTTTACAAATTGAAAAATATACGTCCTGAAGCAAATCTCACCCTCTGACGAACACCTGTTCCTGTACCCCAGGTGTGAATATAATTTACTCCAGCTGCCCCACCAACCCCCAAATATCCTAATGCCAATAAAATCTTCCTAGGATCCTCATCATATTTTTTTTTATCCAAAATAAACTTTATTCATAATAAAAGACAAACCATATACAATAATGAAACAACAATAAAACAGTGCAAACCTTTACATTCGTGTACAGATCAATTATTAGTATTTTTACACAAACCACAGCACCGATGCCACTCGTGTGGCTCCTGGGGTGCTACCCTAATCCCATATTTACAATCTTTAAGGGGCTTCCTCGCCTGACCCTGCCCCTCCCTCTCCAGTGGCAGAAGAACCCTAAACTGTAGTCCTTCCCCACCGAGCCCTCGCGCTGGCTGCACCCAGCTTCAGTGCGTCCCTCAGCACGTACGCCTGCAGCTTGGAATGTGCCAGTCGGCAGCATTCCCCTACGGACATCTCGCAGTGCTGGGAGACCAACAAGTTTCAGGCAGCCCAAAGGGCATCTTTCACCGAGTTGATGACCTTCCAGCAGCAGTTGATGTCCGTCTCTGTGTGTGTCTCTGGGAGCAGCCCGTAGATCAGAGAATCCTCTGTTACGCAGCTGCTGGGGATGAACCGTGACAAGGACCCTTGCATCTTTCACCACACTCTCCTCGCAAACCTACAGCCCACAAAGAGGTGGGCGACCATCCTGTCCCCAGCGCAGTCCTCCCGGGGGCAGCGTGCGCTGGGACTGATGTTCCGATCATGCAGGAAGGATCTGACTGGGAGGGCCCCTCTTACCGCCAGCGAAGCGAGGTCTTGGTGCTAGTTGGTGAGTTCTGGCAACGAGGCATTCTGTCAGATGGTCTGGACAGTCTGCTCAGGGAACCACCCCACAGTATCCATCGAGTCCTTCTCCTGCAGTGTCTGCAGGATGTTCCGTGCTGACCACTGCCTGATGGACTTGTGGTCAAAGGTGTTGGTCTGGAAGAACTTTTCCAGGAAGGACAGGTAGTGCGGCAACGTCCAGCTGACTGGGGACGTTGTTGTGTGGCCACGGGGCCAGGCCCATCCTTCGCAACAGCAGGGACAGGTAGAACCTCGGTATGTCGTGACACTTGGTGCCCACGTACTTGGGTTCCACGCACAGCCTGATGCAGCCAAGACGAAGGTGGTCATCAGGATGATATACTAAATATGACTATTCCATCAACAGCATACATGGTTATGGGAGGCACTGGATATTTGTCTCAAGCCCTCCAAAGTAACCCTCCTTTGCATAAGGCCAGGTGCAGTTGGAATGAAGGCAGTGGGGAGTGTGGCAGGTTCCCAGTGAAAATCAGAACCTTGAGGGATGAGAATAACAAACACAAGAGGGGCAATTTGTCCTGCTTTAAAGCTTAAATCCCAAATCTAATATTCTTCTTCATGTTAAGACAAATTAGAAGTAAGTATAGAAATCTAGATTACAGAAATAATAAATGGAACCTTTTATGCCATAAGGGAATATGAAATTATGAATTATTCTCCTTTTTCAGAACCTGTTGAAAAAGTTTATTTTCTTTTACACAATTCATAGAGTCAGAGAGAGGTACAGCATCACCACTCGCATACACAAATCCTACGTTAATCTCATTCTCCCTACATTCTATCTATTCCCCCAAGATTCTAGCACTCACCTACACGCTAGGGGCAACGTGCAGTAACCTACTAACCCACATATCATTGGGATGCAGGGGGAAACTGGAGCACCCAGAGGAAACCCACAAGGAGCATGTGGGTACGCCCCACACACACAACATCCAAGGACAGAATCAAACCCAGGTCTCTGGCACTGTGAGGCGACGGCTTTACGAGCTGTGTCATTGTGCCATCCTTTCAATTGTAAAAAAGAAGTCATTTTTATGAGAACATGATTTTCAGGTTTCCCACTACACACCATAGGAGGATGTGATTATGCTGCAGAGGGGGCAATGAAGATTCACCAGGATGTTGGAGGAGGACATTTGTTAAAGGGAGAGATTGGATAGGTGGGTCTCGTTTTCCTTGGAGCCAAGTAGTCAGAGGGGTGACCTGAGAGAGGTACATAAAATTATAGGAGGCATAGTTAGGGTAGGTAGTCAGAGCCCTTTCCTTTTGGTAGGTCTATCAAAAACAAGAATGTACAGGTATAAGGTGAGAAGAAGTTTTAAATTGATTTGAGGGGAAACTTTTTTACACAGTGGCTAATATCTAGAGCCGACTGCCAGAGGAGATGGTAGAGTCAGATACAACCACCACACTTAAAAGCTATTTAGACAGGGACTTAAAATAGGCAAAGCATAAAAAATTACATACCTAATGTGGGCAAATGGGATTAGTGTAGATGGGTTAAAAAGGTCGGCGTGTACATGGTGGAGTGAAGGGCTCATTTCTGTGCTGTACAACTCTGTAACTCAATGTTCTTAACTGTTTCTGGTTTGAGAGCAACAATCTAATATTCTCTTGACTACTAACACCACCATTTGTATTTCCCTCTGGATCTTGACTGTGATTCCACAATAACAAAGGTGTTTAAATAATGTATTCAAAACAGCAATGTCTCAGAATATTGCTGGGCATAGACCCTCTTGGGAACAAACCAACAGCCCACATTATAAACTGAAATCATAAATGGGAGTAAAATTAGAAATTTACAAATCTCACTAAATTTTTTTCAGTTACAGTCGATTGCTAAACCTTGGCAATTCCACCTGTGACAGGTATGGTTAGTTAGGGCTCCCTCCCTTCCTGTGGTTGGAATACATGTTATGTTCTGGATAACAAGGATGTTTATGGCTCTCCATTTAACAAACTGATTCCACCACCATTTTGTATCTTGGAGCAGCCTTAACATATATTTTTTGCAGGCATGCAGCGAAGACGCAGGCGGGTCCTGGACACCTCCGTCGCCTACGTCCGTGGGGAAGAGAATTTGGCTGGCTGGCGGCCTCGCAGTGACAGCCTCATCCTGGACCACCAATGGGAACTGGAGAAACTCAGCCTATTGCAGGAGGTACAGAAACACCACAATTGTCAAGGGAGTTTTGGACAATGGGACAGGATTGTGAACTTTCTAAGGACCTTACCCCACACTTTGTGATCTTATTCCTTCCTCTCCACCCCTCTTAACACCCTGCTGATAAATCTGTCACTCAGGCTCTGGTATCTCACCAGAAGTGTCCATCTTCAAGTGTGAGCCTAGAGACCAAGTGTCAGTAGGACTTCCATTTGATGAGGCAGGCAGGGAGAAGTCCCACTAAGGTCAGTGATGCCAACACCCAGTGCATACATAATCCTAATGTTTGCATTGATTTAGTGTAGTTCAGCACAAACTGAGTTTCAGATCACAGTGCAGGATAGGCCACCCCCGCAAAACTGGCCGAGCCTTCCGGTTGAATTAATCCTGTCGTGAGGATCTGTTAATTTTGTGGGACTTCAAGAATGCTATTAAATTACCCAGCCTTTTGGAAGTAATGATATGGGTAGAAACTTCTTCAAAGCTTTTAAATGTTGGAGAAAAAAATCATTGCTGCTCACCAATGAAACCAGTGAATGATTCTCTATAGTTGAAAACATTAATTTCTAGCCATTTCAAATCGAGTTATTCACAGGGGTGGCCTTTTAATTTTGATTAAAATGCCTAACCTTTGTGCTGAACCCATACTTAATTCTGCAATTAAATCTCCAAAAAATTACCAGTATTAAATACATAATTGTTTGTTTTATGCATCATTGCTATTATGTTTTAAAACCCTGGCCAATTGCACTGGTTCCTGGGGGATTTTACATTCAGTGGGAAGCAAATGAGTTTGAATGCTAAATCTCAAACAAAGCAAACTTCTCAAAGCAAGCGGATTTCTGAATACAGTTTGTGCCTGGATTGCACCCAAACCAGACGCATTCACCCTTATCATGGTTTGGAGCAATGATTAGCAATCAAGAAGTGTAATTCCCGAATTGAGGGAGTTCTCCACACATTCAACATTGAAAGTAGGAACTTATAGTATCACTTAAAAGAACCTTGTGGAGGGGATGGGGACCTAGTAGGATAGAGACACAAGAGACTGCAGGTGTTGGAGCAACAAACAATCTACTGGAGGAACTCAGCGGGTCGAGCAGCATCTATGGGAGAAAAGGAATTGTTGACATTTGCTCGACCCACTGAGTTCCTCCAGTAGATTGTGTTTTGCACCTGGTAGGATAGGGTGTTGTACAAATTTCATAAATATCCTCCAAAGAAGGAACTGTCAAACTTACTTCTTCAAGAGGATTCCACTACTTTAGTCAAATGAGACAGATTTCAAAAACAGGTGCTAATATATTGTGTGTTTAGCACAAGCACCTGTGAACAAACTTCTACCTCAATAATTAGTACCAAAAAGTTGAAACTCTCTCTCTGATGGTATGTCTGAGACTGAAACCTCGATAGTTTGTATAACTGTTCTGAGGACGAGAGTCACCCTCTGTCCTGGTTCCGGAGGATAAACGTTACCAGGGGTGGGAGCTCTGAAGATCAGACTGGCTGTCTGATGATAGTCTTGATAATGAAACTACCTCTCATGAAGGGTCAGGTGGATCCTTTTTCTTGCAGAAAGCAGTCACATTTTGAGGTAGGTAACTTAGTCAGTGACGTCCCTGCCTGTTTACTCGGTCCACAGGTGGAAAAGACCAGACACTACCTGCTGTTGCGTGAGAAGCTGGAGACCACATTGAGGTCAGGCTGCGAGTCTGTGTCCTCGTACACCAGTGAAGACCTCAGTGAATCCCAGAGCATCTCCTCATCATACAGCTTGCACTCAGCAGGAAGCAATGACATGCCAACCCCCAGCTATACCACCACCGAGCGCCAGAAAGAATTAGCAGCTAAGGTAAGGATGCAAGCAGCGCAAAGGCCAGTTGCCTTTCTGAGGTCAAGGGACGAGACTGGGTGTGTTGGTTCATGGAATGGAAATTAAGACCAGAGACATTTTGATGAATCATCACAGTGAGGGATACCCAGTGAATGGATTGCGACCATTTTCCATGAGTTAGAAACTTCCCAAGGCAAGTAAAAAACAGGTTACAAACCAAGTAAATCTCCCTTGATGCACTCCAGCCTTTATGCTGTATTTAACACTCTCAAATTAAATACAGCACAAAGGCTGGAGTGCATCAAGAAGGCAAGGAAAACAGTTAGATACAGCACAAGAGGCTGGAGTGAATCCAGAGCAAGGAAAACAATTCCTTGTTTTCCTTGTTTGAGTCAGGTTCCAATTGATGCAGAGTAAAGATCTAACTCATTCTACAAAATACTGGAAGGTGTTGGGTTATTCAAGCCCCCAAGATGCACTGGGGAGGATTGTGGGAGGTGGCCTTACATTTTCTTAAACATGAACCTCAACCCCAACCTGCGATGAGAGGACAGTAACCTGAGGGATTTCAAGTGACTTACTTGGAGATAAGCAGGTCAGTGATGATGTGTTGATCAGGCTGTGGGCCCTCTGGCTTTCATCTATTTTCAGGTTATCAGACCACTCATTCACTAACCACATCCCCACTGTCTCTACCACCCTTTCCCTGACTACCTGCCTTGTGAAAATCAGCTACCGAACCTCAGGGAAGGAAAGAATACACAAGTATACTTAGTAGAAGATAGGTATTATATAGTTATGTCAAGTGGGTATAGGTTCAGTGCTGAGGAAGGGTATAGTAGAGAGTTGTTGATAAAGTCTGGCAACACAGGTAGACAAGGTGGTGATGAAGCCATACGGGATGCTGGCATTTATTTACCCAGGTATAAAATATAAGAGCAAGGAGGTTATGTTACAGCTTTGGTTAGGCCACAGCTGGAGTACTAATCATAATTTTGGTTGCTACACTATGGTAAAGTGCAGAGGGGAATCACCAGACTGTTGCCTGGAATGGAATATGTATACCTGACAGATGTACAAAATTATGAGAGGCATAGATAGGGTGGATAATGAGAAATCTGAAACCAGACGGCATAAGTTTAAGATGAGGAATAAGAAAGTTAGAGGGAATTGGAGGAAAAATTATTTCACCCAGAGAATCTGGAGCACACTGTCTGAGAAGATGGTGGAAGCAGAGACTCTCACAACATTTAAGAAGTATCTAGATATACGCTTGAATCACCAAGGCATTGAAGTCTACAGACCAAGTGCTGACAAATGGGATTAGTATAAATAGGTACTTGATGGGCATGGTGGGCCAAAGAGCCTGGCTCTGTGCTGCACTCTTTAAAGGAGGACTACAGAACAGGACAGTTGATAGGAGAGATGTATAGTTAAGAGCTATTGAAAGGGATGGGATACCATACAGGACCGTGGACAGAGGAAGGGTACAATGTGTAACTAATGTAGTTTATTGGAAGAAATTTTAACCACAAACTGATGGGTGTTTTCTGTCTTTCAGTGCCTCCGACTCTTGTCCCACACATTCAACAGGGAATACAGCCACGTCTGTATCAGCGCCAGTGAGAGCAAGGTATCTGAAGAGTTGGTGCATTGTCAGCTGTGATGGCATGCATGCGCTCTGTGTGTGTGTGTGTGTGTGTGTGTGTGTGTGTGTGTGTGTGTGTTTGTGTGAAACAGAGAGGGAGGCTACTCCAAATGAGGTGGCCGTCTATCACTACACTGTTCCAAGGGTAGCAGGGAAATTATTGGGCAGCAAATAAAACCAAGTAACACATCCTTGCCATCATGATATGAGTAGTATGAGACTGGATGGTTGGATGAATGCAACCTCTGGGTGTATGCTGTACTTACAACTTGACGAAAAACTCAATAAAGGTCAAATGATCCATCAGAGTAAATGGCACAGGAACTTCAGGCCAAGTTTTTGCTTTAATTTTCTTTCTGTGTTGAGTCACAAAAGGCCTGATTGGACATAAATTGAACCTAAGTATTAGAATTTCACTTAAAGTGTTTAAATGTATTTTAATGTTTTATTTCACTTGTATTTCTAATGGATGTGTAAAGTTTATTTTGTGAGCTCATTGGGATCTAGTTTCAGGCGGTAATCAGTAATTAATTAGTTGAGAGAGGCAGTAATGTGCTGTTCATTGATATATACTATTAGAAGCAAAGGACCCGTTACTGAGCCCTGTAAAAAAACCCACCACAAACAACTTTCCTGTCACTAAGCCACCTGTCCACCACTACTGTTTTTGAACCAGAAATGGCATCCAGCTTGCTACTTTCCCCTGGATTCCACTATTTACTTTTCTGATCAGTATGTCAAATAGCTTCCCCATATCCATGTAGACAGCATCAAAGAAATGACTGTCATAAACCCTTCTCCCACAGTGTTAACAAAAGCGACCTCCATTTAACAGATCCATGGTAACAATTCTTGATTAGTCTGTACTTAATAAATGATGATTTACACTGTCCTTCAGAATTGTTTGAACTGTCCCACCATAGGTGTTAGATTGGCCTGTGATTGGCCTGCTCCTTCTTCCCTTCTTAAGCAACTGTATCATGTTGGTAATCTTCCAGCTCCCCAGAACCACATCTGCAGGCAGAGGGGATTGGAGAATGATTGCCAGAACCTATGCTATCTCCTTCCCTTGTTTCTTCTAAGAGCCTGGGAGACACAATCTCCAAGCTGGGCACTTTAACAAATTTAAAAATGCTAAACTCTTTAATATTATTTCCTTCTCTATTTTTATCATATTTAACTCTTAAGTCTCAACTACCCCAGCCCCCACCACCTTTTGTGAAGAGAGTTTCAATATATTCATCTCAAACCTTATCCATAGACTTTTGTTCCATGCACCGGTTGTCTTGTTACTCTCTTACAGGCCTTGCTCTTTCCATTGTTAGCATCTTCCCCTTTATTTATCTGTTACGACTTAAAGATTCTCTTGTATTTCTTTGTCAATATATTTTTTTTTTCCTTCCCCGCTTCCATTTTAATTTTCTCCCTGTACTTTCTATACTCCTCAATGCTTCCTGCAGTATTAAATACTCAGCATCAGACATAAACTTATTGTCTTTGTGTCACTCAGCGAAAATTAGGTAATAGGAGACACAAAGGAGTGGAGAAAATGTGATAGTGACATTAGTTCAAGAACAGGCAAGAGCCTGATGTGGTACAATCTGCTTTGGGTCTACTGAATTAGCTTTGTGTTTGAGCTAGAGGTAGGGACATTGCATTTACCCTCCTCATCAGAACAAGAGAGAAATACCAGTATTCCAAGATTTGGATTTTGGGTTCAGCCATGATGGTGAATAAAGTTGGATGGTTTTCTGATCCAGTCCAATGAATGAAGGGCAAGTTGTAAAGCAACCACAGCTAGTCCCCTTGGTGTTGAATAGCAGCAAGCTTCACTGCTTTCAGGGTGAGTCTTTGCGAAGGGCAGGGAAACTAACATCAAAGTGAGGTAGATGTTGATGGTGATAATAAGACGTTGATGCTAAACATTATTGATTGCTGCTGTTTTTCAGTTATCTGAGATGTCCGTTACATTGACGAGGGACACGTCATTCTCTGCTCTGAGCAATACCACGCTGCCTCCATCTTCCACCTGTCCCTCTTTACTGGAAGGACAATTCATCTCCTCAGAGCTGAGGTTAGAACCCATGTATTCCACTTGACTTCTATCTGTTCATTAGATGATGTCCATCACCCACAGGAAACCTGGGAATAACGGGTGAAGAGCACCTCTTTGAAGATCAGTGCTGATTTGGATCCTTGGCAAGGAGCCCATGTTTAGACTGTCACTGTGAGAAATATAAAATGTATGAGAATCTGTTACTTTGGAGAATTGAGCAGTTTATAAGACTCTGGTGTAGTGATAAGTGTGAGATATGGTAAAGAATGTTAAACTAAGCTATGTGGGGATTACGAGGAAATGGTACATGGAGGGACATGGGATATATGAAGGATCATAAAAATAAGGTACATTTTTGGAACACTAAAACACAGGTTACAATGGTGTTAGTAATTTGCAACAGCTAGGGCGATAGGGTTTATCGGATTGTGCTGTAACAAGTAGAAAATATCAGAGGATGATAAAGCGAGGACAAAATATATCTGTAGTGAGGTATATGTAATATCAATATGTGATACATCTGCAAGTGTTACAGGGAGAATGTTACAGCGAAAAGTAAGTGATTTTACAGCAAAGAGTATGGGATGTATCAGATATTCTGTGATGTGTTGGTATAAGAGGCCTTACTGAATTATATTTACAATTCTGAATCTACTCTTTGGTCCCTTCATTTGGAGGGATGGTGAAGATCTTGGACGATCATCAGTAGGTGACCCTGTCTTAAGACTTAAGTTAGGCTCAAGGAATCTGAGTTTTTGGTTAGTAAAGCAATGAATGACTTCAATGCGATATAACCAAAGTTTTGAAAGCAATAAACAAAATACAGGCCATCCCCGGGTTACAAACTCCCAACTTATGGATATGCCTACATATGAATGAGCTCCCATAATATTAATTCAAAAGTCCAATGTACATACATTTATTCCTACAAATGGCAAAACTAGTTTCCTCTCTCTCTCCACTTCTACTAGTTGTTCTTTCTTATCAGTCTTATGTGCTTTTGATGTCATTCATTACAATACTGTGGAGGTATGCTAATCACATCGCGTGATTTTTATGTATTTCCTGACTTACAGACAAAATTAACTTATGGATGTCTGTAAAAGTGGAACTGGTTCCTTATCCAGGGACAGCATGTAGACAATTTCAGGTTGATGGCCGCAGGGTTGGCAGCTATTTGAGTTAGAAAGAGCAGGATGGTCACAAATGTAAAATGTGTAGACATAGTTTGCATTTTAACTGATCTCTAGAGTGACTGAAGCATGTTTAATGATGACATTACATTTTTAAAAGTTGTAATCTCTATACCAGGACCCCTGAGACCCAATCCAGAGCGATTAGTCCAGATCCTGATTCACTGCAAGATGGAGTACCCAAGAAATCTCCTGTGCAGGGCAAGGATGAGAAAGGAGGCCCTCGCATGTTTGTGGCTGATATCCAGGAGATTCGAGTGAGGTATGGCCTTAATATGACCACTTCTACATCTACACACTGTGAGTGTCATAGCATTGACCTTCCACAGCACTGACAAACTCCCCTTTCCACAGTATTTTCTTCACTACTGGGTGCATCGATGCTGTGTACTACTGAGCCAGGTGGATGGGAGTTACTAGTTTGGGAGGATTCATTACAAAACCTTTAGATATTCAGCTGCCTATTGAAAAAGCGCAAACGTACTTCCATCCCCTTCACAGCAGGAGGTGGTGATGGTGAGATTCCTGCTTGTGAGAGGGGCACCCTTTTTCGCACTTGGAAAACATAGCAACAGAAAAAGACCATTCACCTCCTCAGCCCCTTATGCCATTTAGTTTGATCATGGGTGATCTGTATCTTAATTCCATGTATCCACTCTCAGTAACCTTACTGAACAAAAGTCCTGCAATCTCATTGCAGGAAATTTCAATTGCCACACCCTTAAAGCATCAACAGATTTCGACAGAAGAGAATTTTAGATTTCCATTTATCTCTAAAAAAGTTTTTGCAATTTTATTTCTGTATGCGATGATTATCCCTCTTTATTTTACACTCCATTTCCAGAGGTAACTATTTAGTCATCTTAAGCACTTCATTTAGCTCACCCCTTAATTTTCTTTAATTAGAATATACAAGCCTGGTTTATACAACCTGTCCTTATAATTTAACCCTGTCAGCCCCTGTATAGAAAAAGAGCAGGAAGAGGGTATGGAGACAGAGGATCACCCACAGTTGTGCTGGATAGCAGAGCAGGCTCAAAGGACCAGACAGCCTGTTCTTGCTTCTGTTTTCTATGCTTCACTCTCCTTCCCCAGCTGCACGCAAGACCAGTGTTTCCTTGGTGAGGTGAACTGAATGTATTTCTCCAATGCATTTTAGGCAGAAGTCTGTGCAATTGTAGCACCACTTCCAGCAATGGCAAGTGACTTGACCATGGGCTTTTCCTAAAGCTGGTGAATAAGCTACCAGTCAGGTCACAGGAGAAACCTGACATTACAGTCCTCCCTGTACATAATTTCTTACTCCTCCCTCCTCCCTCCAACTGAGTCACCTAACAAAGCCAGCCAACCTCACCAGCATCACGTCTTGACTCTGAAGCCCCTTGAAGCTGTGCCAAGATTCTGTGTGCCCCTCCCCACTGGTTTAGACGGTCTATTTGAGGTATGTACAAAGAAGAAGCAGCTGTACTGTAAACTTGTATCACCAAACTGTGAGGTTTACACATAGAAGGAGCTCTCTGTCTCTCTTGTTATCTTCCAGTCCTATTGTATCGAAGAAGGGGACCCTGCATTTCCTGGAGCCCCAGACCAATGGTTGGGTGAAGCGCTTTGTGGTTGTGAGACGGCCGTATGTTTACATTTACAACACCGACAAGGACACAGTGGAGAGGGCCATCCTGAACCTGTCCGCTGCACAGGTGGAGTACAGTGAGGATCAGCAAGCCATGCTGAAGGTACCAGAGTCTCTCTCCTACATTACCCACAAGTACATGGAATTACGGTGTTGTTGCCATTACAGAGACCTGGTTGCATGAGGGACAGGACTGGCTGCTCAACATTCCTGGGTTTCATTGTTTTAGATGTGATAGAAAGGGGGGTAAAAGAGGTGGAGGGGTTGCGCTACTGATAAGGGAGAATCTCACAGCAGTACTCAGAGACGACAGACTGGAGGGTTTATCCACAGAGGCAATTTGGGTGGAGCTCAGAAATAGGATAGGTGCAATTAGGCTGATAGGTTTTAATATAGGTCCCCCAGTAGCCATCGAGAGGTGAAGGAACAGATACAGTATGTACACAGATTATGGAAAGGTGCAAAAACAACAGATTTGTCATAGTGGGGAACTTTAACTTCCCCAGTATTTATTGGAACTTCCTTAATAAAAGAAGCTTGGATGGGGCGGCATTTCTTCAGTGCATCCAAGAGGGGTTCTTGAAACAGTATGTGGAGAGTCCAACTAGAGGAGAGAACATACTGGACCCAGTTTTGGGAAATGAGCCAGGCCAGGTGATAGACCTGTTAGTGGGTGAACATTTTGGGAATAGTGACCACAACTCATTATGTTTTAAGATAGTTATGGGGTAAGGACAAAATTGGATCTTGCAGGAAGATACTAAATTGGGGGAGGGTAAATTACAACAGGATAAGACAGGAGCTAAGGGGCATTGACTGGGAGCAGCTGCTGTCGGATATGTGGGAGTTGTTTAAAGACCAGCTGAGCAGAGGTGGGATCGGCATGTTCTGGTAAGGAGTAAGGACAAGGATGGTAAGGGAACCTTGGATGACCTGAGAGGTCCTAAATTTAGCCAGGAAGAAAAGAGAAGCATAGTAAGGTTTAGGAAGCTAAAATCAGACTGGGCCCTTGTGGAATATAAAGATAACAGGAAAGTGCTCTTCAGGCGATTAGGAAGGCCGAAAGGGGCCATGAAGTGTCTTTAGCAAGCAGGGTCAAGGATAATCCTAAGGCATTTTATACTTATATTAAGAAAAGGAGGATAACTAAGGACAGGGTAGGTCGACTCAAGGATAAAGGAGGGAATTTATGCTTGGAGTTGGAGCAAATGGCTAGGGTACTAAATGAGTGCTTTGCATCAGAATATACCGAGGAGAAGGAATTGGAGGATGGTGAAAACAGAGTGGGGCATGCTAATGTGCTGGGACATTTGGAGATTAAGGAGGAGGTAGTGCAGGGTCTTCTGAAAAGCATTAAGGTGGACAAGTCGCCAAGGCCTGATGGCATGTATCCCAGAATATTGAAAGAAGCAAGTGAGGAGATTGCTGGGGCTTTGACAAGGATCTTTCTGTCCTCACTAGCAACAGGCGAGGTCCCTGATGACTGTAGAGTAGTAAATGTTGTTCCTTTGTTCAAGAAGGGAAATAGGGATAAGCCAGGTAATTATAGGCCAGTGAGCCTCACGTCAGTGGTAGGGAAGCCATTGGAGAAGATACTGAGGGATAGGATTTATGCACATTTGGAAAGACATGGCCTGCTTGGGCAGTCAGCATAGCTTTGTGCAGGGCAGGTCATGCCTTATAAATTTGATTGAGTTTTTTGAGGAGGTGACAAAGGTACTTGATGAGGGTAAGGCAGTGGATGTTGTCTACATAGACTTTAGTAAGACATTTGATAAGATCCCTCATGGTAGGTTAATTCAGAAGATAATGATGCATAGGATCCAAGGTGAATTGCAAATGTGGAGTCAGAACTGGCTTGCCCATAGAAGACAGAGAGTAGTGGTGGAAGGCTGTTATTCTGGCTGGAGGTCCGTGACAAGGATTAGTGCTGGGACCTCTGTTGTTTGCAATATATATCAATGATATGGATGAAAATGTCGATGGATGGATTAGCAAGTTTGCGGATGACACCAAGATTGGTAGAATTGCAGACAGTGTAAAGGACTATCAAAGAATACAGCAAGGTATAGATCAATTACAGATATGGGCAGAGAAGTGGCAGATGGAGTTTAATCCAGGCAAGTGTGAAGTGTTGCACTTTGGGAGGTCAAATGAAAAGAGGAAGTATACAGTTAGTGGTTGGCCCCTTAATAGCATTGAAGTACAGAGGGATCTTGGGGTCCAGGTCCATAGTTCACAGAAAGTGGCTACGCAAGTGGATAAGGTGGTAAAGAAGGTGTACGGGATGCTTGCCTTCGCTTGTAGAGGTATTGAGTATAAGAGTAAGGAAGTCATTCTGCAGCTATATAAAACCTTAGTCAGACCACACTTGGAGTATAGTGTGCAGTTCTGGTTACCCCTGTTATAGGAAGGATATGGAGACTGTGGAAAGGATGCAGAAGAGGTTTGCCAGTATGCTGCCTGGATTAGAAGTTATGAGCTATAAGGAAAGGTTGGACAAACTTGGGTTGTTCTCCCTTGAGCGTTGGAGGCTGAGATTAGGATAGTGGTTTTTAAAATTATGAGAGGCATAGATAGGGTAGACAGTCAGAATCTTTTCCCCAGGGTAGAAATGTCAAACACCAGAGGAAATGCTTTTACGACTAGATGGGGAAGTATAAAGGCGATGTGAGTGGCGAGTTTTTTTATGCAGAGAGTGGTAGGTGCCTGGAATGGGTTACCAGGGATAGTAGTGCAAGCAGGCAGTTTGGTGGAGTTCAAGAGGCTTTTAGACACATGAATATGAAGGGAGTGGAGGGATATGGATGATACACAGGAGGAGGACGTTTAGTATAAATCTGTATCCAGATCGGCACAACATTGTGGGCTGAATGGCCTGTCTAGTGCTGTACTGTTCTATGTTCCAAGTACAGCTCACTGTCAAAGGGGCAGATAGATATTTATATTGAATCCACATTGCCCAGACTGATTCACCTCTTGCGTAGGTTCCTTACACTTGAGTTTTCCTTTTCATCACCAGTTTACATGCCATCTCTGCAGCTGGGCTAGATTACACAGAGCATGTTATTGTGTTCATATTCCACTTTGCAGTGCTTGAAAATATCCTCTCATCTTCTCCACACCATGACAAACCATCCACCCCACGGCTCAGAAACATTGCCCACACCCTCTTCAATCTGTGACTGAGCACCCCAGGTGGGACCGACTATGGTTTAATGTCCCTGCCTCCTTCTGCCCACAACACACAAACATATCCCCACCAGCCCCTTCTCGATTGTTACTGACCAGCCCCCAGACTCAATGACCCACAACCGGGCCCCAGATTAATTCATTTCCCTCCCCGACCCACCCAGTCAACCCCAGACCCGCCCACCCTCTAGACTGACTGATCCATTTCTGACCCAGACTCACCCACTCACCTGCCCACTGACTGACCAATTTCACACCCCCCCGCTCCAACTATGTCATTATCCTCACATTCCCTCACCCCCCAGAAGGATTCACTATCCCCTCTCCTCCCCATCACCTCTGTGACTCTGTTTATTCACCCCACTGAGACTGTTTCACCTTCTGTACACCCTGAAACTAACTGAGGTTCCTGTGCACCCCTCCCCCACCCCGCCCCAGACTACTGTGACTGGTCATGTCTGTGTCTCCCAAGATATCATCCCCACCTGATAGATTGTGACTAACTGTGCATGTGTCCCCCTGGACATCATCCTCACGCCCTCAGACTGACATCCCCCACACCCCCACAACACTCACTCACCATCCAGCCTGTCAGGCTGCGTCCCATGACATAGAGCTACTCCTTGGTCTCAAGGACTCTGCGTCCTATCTGTGCTTCACATGCCCCTGACAGGTATTCGCCATGTTACCATGCACTTCAGAATATCATGGCTGGGTTAAGGATTGTTGACAGAGCTGTGATTCAGCACTACCCCTTCTCATTGCCTTTATCAAAGGCAAAGCAGTGAACGAGACTGTAGGAAATGGAGTTATCCCAGCATCTAGACCAAGTTGGGCTGCAACCTTAATATCTCTTTGTCTTCCCCTGAGAGCATGTGGTGAGATAATTCAAACCCTACAGTGGTCTGAGCATACCTAAAATATGTTATTTGCATATGTTGATTTATTTTTATGAATAAGTCAACATATGCCTTATAAGACATAGTCTGAGCATACAGCACGGAAACAGGCCCTTGAGCCCACCATCCATACCAACCATCAACTACCTATTTACATTAATCCTCTTATATTCTCCCCACATTCTCATCAACTTCCCCACCATCACTCATCTACACACAAGGGACAACTTACAGTGGCCAATTAACCTACCAACTCCCACGTCATTGGGGTGTGGAAGTAAACCAAAGCACCCAGGGGAACCCATGTGGTCATAGGGAGAAAATAAAACTCCACACAGACACCACTGGAGGTTAGGATTGAACCTGGATCACTGGAGCTATGAAGTAGCAATTCTGTTGGCTGCACCACTGTGCAATGTGCATTCATTTCTGAGACTCACCCTTATTTTTTGTTGCAGACTCCAAACACCTTTGCTGTGTGCACTGAACATCGTGGGATATTACTACAAGCATGCAATGATAAAGAAATGCAAGATTGGCTTTACGCCTTCAACCCCCTCCTTGCTGGTTCAATCAGGTACATCTCACACAAAATGGTGGCGTTACAGCCGATGCTGCAGAGAAATGAGGGCTATGATGGGTGGTGTTACAATGGGGATATGGGTATATCAAAGAATGTTGTAATTGGAGGTATGTGTTGCAGTGGGACGTGTGCAGTATGTCAGATATTGTTATGGCAAGATGGTAGCATAGTGGTTAGCATAACGCTATTACAGCGCCAGCGATCGAGGTTCAATTCCCTTCGCCGTTTGTAACGAGTTTGTACGTTCTCCCCGTGACATCGTGGGTTTTCTCCGGGTGCTCTGGTTTCCTCCCACACTCCAAAGACATACGGGTAGGTAGGTTAACATGGGTATAATTGGGCAGTGCGGGCTCGTTGGGCCAAAGGGCCTGTTACCGAGCTGTGTAAATAAAGTTTTAAACTTTTATATTTGAGAATGTTATAGTGAAAGGCATTGGATATATACAGTATCTGGTGCTGTAATGAAGGGAGTAGGGAATATTTGAGAGTTTACAGCAGTGGGTGTGTGATATATTGAGGTCTATCCAACAGTTATAGTAATAGGTGTGGACAGTGTCAGTCTTTGTAAATGAGCTGTGGGCTATATCAGGTGGTGGTATAATGAGAATTATAAGCTATATCAGAAAGTTACGCAGAGGGATGTGGTCTATATCAGGTATTATACTGAAGAGTGTGAGATAATTTGAAAGTAATATAGTGAAAGGTATGAGTTATATCAGCCAAATATAGTGATCTATGTGGGCTTTATCAGGCAGTTATGGTGAGGAGTGTGGCATACATCAGTAAGTGTTGTGGTTCTGGGCTATGTCACTCAGGGTTATAGTAAAGTTTGTGGACTATGTCAGGCAGTTTTACAGTGAGGGTGTTTACTTGGAAGAACTCTTCCACAAAGGACAGGTAGTGCGGCAAAGTCCAGCTGACTAGGACGTTGCACGGTAAAGGGGCCAGACCTATCCTCCGCAACACCGGGGACAGGCAGAGCCTCAGCACGTAGTGACACTTGGTGCCCACATACTTTGGACCCACACACTGCCTGATACAGCCACACATGAAGGTGGTCATCAGGATGAGGGCAACATTGGGTACACTTTTGCCCCCATTCTCTGGGGATTTGTGCATAGTGACTCATCAGACTCACTCTATCTTGGACCCCCCAGATAAACTGGAAGATGTCCCAGGTGATTTTTGAGGCAGAGGAGTGAGGAACAGGCCACATCTGTGCCAAGTACAGCAGCCCTGAGAGCATATTACGCCTGATGACCAAGTTCTTCTCAGTTATTGACAGAGAATGCTGTTTCGTCAGTCCCAGTTTTTGTTCGACCTTCCCAATCCGCTCCAGCCAATTTTTGTTACACGCCTCAGACCCTCCGAACCAGATCCCCAGCACCTTCAGGTAGTCAGACCTGACGGTGAAGGGGATGTTGGATCATTTGGGCTAGTTGCCAAAGAGCATGGCCTCACTCTTCCTGTGGTTGACTTTGGCTCCCAATGCCAACTCAAACTCATCGCAGATGCTAATCAATCTAGAACTGACTGAGGATCCAAGCAGAAGATGGCAACGTCGTCCTTGTACAGGGAGGTTTCCACCTGGGTGCCTCCACTGTCTGGCAATGTCACCCCTTTTATGCTCTCGTCCTTCCTGATGGATCTGGCAAAGGGTTCTATGCAACACACAAACAATACAGGGGAGAGTGGACAACCCTGCCTGACTCCAGACTTGATGGAGAAGCTGTCTGTCTCCCACCCATTGATTTGGCCTGCACTACGGAAATCTGTGTAGAGCAGTTCGATCCAATTTCTGATTCCCTCGCCAAAACCCATTTTGGAGAGCATGTCCATCATGTACGTGTGGGATATCATGTTGAAAGCAGGATTTTGTTCATGAAAGGGAGTAGGGATAACCCTGGGAATTATAGGCCAGTGAGTCTTATTTCAGTGGTGGGCAAATTACTGGAGAAGATTCTTAGAGAAAGGATTTATGGGCATTTGGAGAAGCATAGGCTGATTAGGGACAGGCAGCATGGCTTTGTGGGGGGCAGGTTGTGCCTCATGAGCCTGATTGAATTCTTTGAGGATGTGATGAAGGTAGAGCAGTAGATGTGGTGTACATGGATTTTACTAAGGCGTTTGATAAGATTCCTCATGGAAGGCTCATTCAGAAAGTCAGAAGGTATGGGATCCAGGGAAACGTGGCTGTGTTGATTCGTAATTCGCTCGCCCATAGAAGACAGAGGGTGGTTGTAGATGGAGCATATTCTTCCTGGAGGTCGGTGACCAGTGGTGTTCTGTAGGGACCGCTGCTCTTTGTGATTTTTATAAATGACTTGGATGAGGATGTGGAAGGGTGGGTTGGTAATTTTGCTGATGACTTGAAGGTTGGTGGTGTTGTGGATCGTATAGAAGATTACTGTAGGTTACAACAGGACATTGATAGGATGCAGAGCTGGGCTGAGTAGTGGCAGATGGAGTTCAGCCCAGAAAAGTGTGAAGTGATACACTTTGGAAGATTGAATTTAAAGGCAGAATACAAGGTTAATGGTAGGAGTCTCAGCAGCGTGGAGGAACAGAGGGATCTTGGGGTCCACGTCCATCGATCCCTCAAGGTTGCCACGCAGGTCGATAGGGTTGTTAAGAAGGCATATGGTGTGTTGGCCTTCATTAGTCGGAGTATTGAGTTCAAGAGCCGCAAGGTAATGTTGCAGCTCTATAAAACTCTGGTTAGACCACACTTGGAGTATTATGTTCAGTTCTGGTCGCCTCATTATAGGAAGGATGTGGAAGCTTTAGAGAAGGTGCAGAGGAGATTTACCAGGATGCTGCCTGGATCAGAGAGCATGTCTTATGAGGGTAGGTTGAGCAAGCTGGGGCTTTTCTCTTTGGAGCGAAGGAGGATGAGAGGTGACCTGATAGAGGTGTACAAGATGATAAAAGGCATAGATCGAGTGGACAGTTAGACACTTTTTCCCAGTGTGAAAATGGCTAACACAAAGGGACATAATTTTCAGGTGACTGGAGGAAGGTATGGGGGGATGTCAGAGGTAAGTTTTTTACATAGAGAGTGGTGGGTGTGTGGAACGCACTGCCAGAGGTGGTGGAGGCAGATACATTAGGGACATTTAAGACATTCTTAGATAGACACATGAATGATAGAAAAATGGAGGCCTATGTGGGAGGGAAGGATTAGATAGATCTTAGAGCAGGATAAAATGTTGGCTCAACATCATGGGCTGAAGGGCCTGAACTGTGCTATAATGTTCTATGTTCCATGTAAGGCCTTCTCCTGGTCCAAGCTGACCAGGCAGGCATCCACCCCTCTGTCTTGCACATTGGCGATGGTATCCCTGAGTAGCGCAAGGCTGTCAAAGATTTTCCTGTCTGGTACAACACAGATTTGGTCTGGGTGGATCATCTGTCCCAGACCAGACTTGACCTTGTTGGCAATGGCCTTGGACAAGATCGTATAATCCACATTCACCAGTGAGGTGGGTCTGCAATTCCTGATGTCCTCCCTCTCCCCCTTCCACTTGATGAGGGTAATGATGCCCTTCCTCATGGAGTCTGACATGCTGCCAGCCAGAAGCATAGTGCTATACACTTCGAGCAGATCTGGGCCCTTCCAGTCCCACAGAGTCGAGAATAACTCTGCCGGTAAACTGTCGCTTCCAGGATTTTTATTCATGCCAAGGGAATGGATGGAGCCAGTCAGCTTCTCCAAGGTCATTCCTGATCCAGACTGTCCCGCTTACTATCGCCTAACACTAGTTTTACAGTAAGGGTGTGGGATATATCAGACTGTGCTATAGACATGAGTGTAAGCTTTATCAGAGAGTTTTACAGTGAGGGGGTGTGATTATATAACACAGTTACAGTGAAGGTGATATCAGAGTGTAACAGTGAAAATTGCGGCTATGTCAAGCAGTCTGCGCACTAAAGCAGTTGTGGGCAAAATCAAATAGTTATAGTGAAGGTTGTGATTATAGTGGTAGGTGTATATTTATCACATGGTATTTGTGATGACAATCCATGACCCAAAAATTTGACTCTGTTTCGCGCCCTACTGATGCCATTCAACCTGATAAGCATTTCAACTATTCTATGTTATTGGTTTGGACTTCCAGCATCTGCAGTTTTTTACTCCAAATGAGATTTTTACTACTCCGGGCTACATGAGATGGTTATAGTGAGGGTTGATGGAATGTTATCAATATGAAACTCTAACTCTGTTTCTCTTTCCGGAGGTGCTGAGCATTTCTAACAGTTTCTGCTATATCAAATCATTTTCTAGTGATCAATACCATCTATGACAGTAAGGATTGTTTCAGGGAATTATTTTGAGGGGTGTAGGATATATGAAACAGTGCTACACTGAGGGATGTGGGCTATACCATGCAGTATTACAGTGAGGGATGTGGGTTGCATCAGGCAATATTACAGTAAGGGATGTGGGCTATATCAGACGCTGTAACAGTAAGGAATGTGGGCTGTGTCAGGCAGTGTTACAGGGAGGGGTGTGCAGTGGTTCAAGGAGGGACGTAGGCTATATCAGGCAATATCATATTCAGGATTGTGGCCTGAATCAGACAATGATAACATTGAATCAACCCAGATAAACCATCCTTACTAATACCTCAGGACTTGGAAAAGATGCTCCCTGGTCCAATCAAGCAGTAGTGTGAAAATAGTGTCAACAAACTGAAGTTGCTAGGAATCTGAAATAAAAAGAGAAAATACTGGAATCACTCAGCAGGTCAGACAGAATCTATGGAAAGAGAAACAGTTAACGTTACAGGTCTGGAACCCGTCATCAGAACTGGGATAAAGTGGAAAAACATGTTAGTTTTCAGTAGTAGAGAAGGTGGGGGAAGGATGGGTAGAACAAATGGAATATCTCTGATAGGGTGAGACCAATATGTTGACATGAGCAGTTAGAGTGGCAGTTACAAGCACATCACGTTTCTTTGTCAGTGTTAAGTGTTATTAATAGTAAGGCTGTGGGACTTGCCCAGCAGGCCAGACGAGACGAATAGGAAAATAAAAAAAACTGAGCCAAGATGATGACTGGCAGAAATGGGCAGTTCTGATACAGACAGAAAGAAAGATTGAGTTACCTAAAGTAGGACAATTTGAGGTTGAGTCCAGAGGGCTGCAGCGTGCCCAGATGGAAGATCAGGTGTTGTTCCTCAAGCATGCATTGGGCCTTGTTGTAACAGTGCAGCAGGCCACAGACAGAGAGGTTAGAATGGGAGTGGAATGGAGAAGTGAAGGAAGCAGCACCAATGCAGTCATTGATGTACTGGAAAAAGAGTTGGAAGTGTGGCCTGAATAGGACTGCAACAGCATGACATAATCATAAAAACAAGATAATACGTCTCAGTCAGTATGCTAAACTTTCTCTGTCTCTCAGTCCCAACAACTCTTACCATTACGCTACCTAATGGTCTATATCTAAGTTGAGACTCCAGTTGAGTGGATGGATCAATGCAATGTGTGTGGTACGGCCTTTTGGTTTAGACATTGAAGCAAGGCCTTTTTTCAGTTTGTGGTGGACATAAAAGATTTATGAGACTACTTGAAGAAGTTGGGAAAGTTACCTTGGTATCCAGGCTTATTCCTTCAGTCAGCTTCATTAAAGCAGATGATCTGGTCATTATTTCATTGCTCTGAAATAACTATAACACTCCAAAAATGATTTTCTTGGCTGTTAAAAGTTATAGGGCTATAAGAACATAAGAACTAGGAGCCATATTGGACCACACGAGCCTGGTCAGCTATTCAGTGAAATCATGACTGACCTTTACCTCAATCACCATTTTCCTGCACTATCCCCATATCCCTTGTTTCCTCTAAAATCCAGAAACCTGTCAATCTGTGTTTTGAATGCAATCAATGGCTGAGCTTCCACATTCGTCTGGGAAAGAGAATTCCAAAGACCCAACACACTCTAGGTGAAGGAATTTCTCCTCATCTCAGTCCTAAAAGGCTGACGTTATTGTAAGACTGTGACTCCTAAGTACTGGAATCTTTAGCCAGGGGAAACATCCTCCCTGGATCTGCTCCACGCAAGTCCTTTTGTACAGTCCAGATTGGTCATGTCTCATTTATCTGAACAAGAGTATAGAAGCTTAGCCTACTGAATCTCTCCTTATATTGCCAGGAACCAATCTGGTGAATCATTGTTACACTCAGATTCAGAATTATTATCACTGACATATGATGTGAAATTTGTTGTTTTGTGGCAGCTAAATAAGTAAGGAGACTAAAATTAATCCAGGTGTGCCTTCACCACCAAGGCCCTAATTAACTATAGTAAGACATCTTTTGTGTTCAAATCCTCTAGCATTCTGATGTCTTGAAATTGTGAAGGTTGCTATAGAAATATAAATGTTCCTTTGATCACCATCTCTGGATATGTCCTGCCCAATGGCGGAATATATCAACCATCGTGGAGTCTGGAGGACTTTGCTACCCAAGTGTGATAAGAATGCCCAACTGAAGGCAAAACTATACTTGGCCTCAGCCACATTAACTCAGCTTTTGCAGATATACAGTATTTGTGCATGTCAGTACTGGTAGGTGTGAGCACTGCACATAGTTGTAGAGACCATGTACCATTTTCAAATGAAGACACCTATTTTGTTGTGTGTGACACCATCACTGTGCTAAAAGAGAGTATTTTAAAACAGGTGTGACTTCTCAAATCAGGGCAGTTGCACCTCACTGTGAGCCATCAGCAGCAGCAGAAATATATTCATCATGGTCCGAGGTATCCCACACTCCATATTATCATCAAGCTAGAGGACCAGCCCAGGTTCAATGAGGACTCTAGAAGAATAAACTTGGGACAAACATCCATAAAAACGAAACACCAATCTGGCATATAAATGCTCAACAACAGTGGCAGCATAGAGAAGACAAAGCTAACTGTTCACCACATCAATGGATCGGGTCTGCAGTTCTACTACATCTAATCACAAATGGTAGCAGACTGTTGAGCAACCAACAGCAGGAAGGGGCTCCACTATAATGACAGAGTGCAGCATGAGTGCAAAAGGCAAGGCTGAGTCAATTGCAGCCATCTTCAGTCGGACAGGTTGAGTGCTTGATCCATCTTGGCCTTCCAAGGTACCCACCATAACAGGTATCAGTCTTCAGAAAATTGGATTCACTTCAGTCTCTTGCCTGAAGGTTCGCTGTTGAAGAAGATGCGAATTCTGTGACAGTGCACAGAAAGCTTAGATCAGGCATGGACTGATAAGTGGCAAATAACATTCACATCACATGTATGCCTGGTAATGAGCATTCAACAATAAAGACCCCAACCGCAGACCATCCACATCCAATGGCATTGCCATTGTTGCGTTCCCCCACCATCAACTTCAAACATCCTGGGGTTCCCATTAACCAGACATTTCACTGGACCTGCCACATAGATAAGTAGCTGAGGTCAAAAACATGGTGTTCTGTGCTAAATGACTCACCCTCTGTATCCCCAAAGACTTCAAGTAAAGCGTGTCAAATGTTATGCATGTGTTCAGATGAGTGCAGCTTGAGCCATACTCAAGATGCTGAACACCATCCAGGACTTAGCAGCCTGCTTAAGGGGTACACCATTTACCAACTGAAATCTTCACTCCCTCCACCAACAGGGCACTGTAGCTCTAAATATCTGCCATCTACAAGATTCACTGCAGCCCCCAAATAGACTTCTTTGATCGTATCTCCCAAACCCACATCTTCTCACATCTAAAGGAATAAAGACATCAGACCCATGAGAACACCAGCAATTTCCCCTCCATGTCAAGCACCTCTCTGACTTGGAAATACTCACTGGGTGAAATTCTGGAACTCACTGTGTAAAGGCACTTTTGGAGAACCTTTACCACAAGGCCCAAAGGTTCACAAAGGCATGATTCTGCCACTTCCTGAGATAATTCAAATTAAGGGAAAAAATTTCAGGCTTGTCAGCAATGAACTAAATTCTTAGTAGTAGGTATACCAGATACTGTATGTTATGGTGAGGGTTATAGGGTAAATCAGACAGTTTATATTGAGGTTGAAAAACAAAATCATTTACAGTTGAAAGGGAAATCAAATGAAAGGTCATTGACCAGAAACATTGGCTTTGTTTCTGTCTCCATAGATGCTGCCTGACCTGCTGAGTATTTTTAATATTTTCTCCTTCATATGTTAAATTGGAGATATTGGACTTAAGAAGTAGGAACAGAAGACATAGATGCAGGATGAGGTCAGCTGGCTCCTTGATCCTCCTCTGCCATTCAATATCATGGCTAACCTTATCTTGGCCTAGATTCCACTTTCGTCCCTGTTCCATAACCCTTAACTTCCATACAGTCCAACAATCTGTCTGGCTCAGCCTTGAATATATTCAGTGTCTCAGCTTCAAGTTCTTTCTGGGGTAGAGAATTCTAAAGGTTTCACAATCCCCTGAAAGAAAATATTCCTTCCCATCTCTTTCTTAATAAGGCAGCTCCTTATTCTAAATTTAGACCCCCTAGTTCAAGCTCCCTAGTTCAAGTTCTGTTGGTCCGATCAGAATCTTCAGTAAGATCACCTCTCATTCTTCTAAACTCCAGTGAGAATTGGCCTAGCCATCTCAACATTCCTCTTAAGTCAACCCATTCATCCCAGAACTCAACCTAGTGAACCTCCTCTGAAGTACCTCCAATTCAAGTAGATCACTCCTTAAAAAAGGAAATCAAAGGTATATAAAATATTCCGGTGTGATCTCCTAATGTCTTGTATGATTGTAGCACGACCTCACTACATTTGCGCTCCCTTGCAATAAAATTAACATATTAGTTGTCACAATGGCAGTGTATGGGATTTATCAGAGTGTTATTTAACATTGTGAGTTTATGGTATACATCAAAGATTGCTATATTGAGGATGTGTGGAATATATAGGAGTATTATAATGAGAACAATTTTTGAGCCATGTTATAGAGTAGGGTGGTGTATATCACAGTATTATAGTGAATGGTGTGGGGCACAGCAAAGAATGTTACAATGAGTGGGGAGTACATCAGAACATGTTTTGGTATGAATTTTATTAGAGTCTTACAGTGGGGACTTTGGTTTGTATCTGAAATACTTACAGGGGTAAAGCAGAGTTATATTGGATGCTGTGGGAGGAAACAGATTTGTTTATTTGTGGATATGTGGAATATTAGCAACATTTATAAATATAGGTGTATGAAAAAATGTAAGTGAGAAATTTGGGGTACATCAGAAACTGTTATAGTGAGAACAATGTTATATTGAGAGGTGAGGGATATATCTGTCAGTATTGTAGTGAACCGTATTGAATTTATCTGAGTACATTCTTATAAGTGGGGTCAGTTATATAAGAAAGTGTTGTGTTTTAGGGTCTGGGATATATCATAGTGTTGCAGTGAAGGAAATGGTTTATATTAGAGAACATAATATTGAGGGGTGCAGCATACAGTATTTCTACATTACAGTGTGAGTTATGAGTATATTACCATACTGTTGAGTTAAATGAGTTATACAAAGGAATTATGACGTGTAGCAGAGAATGTCATACCAATGATGGTGAGTACACCATGTGTGGTCTGTTAGTGTAATGGAAATTGTTATTCTGATGAGATATATGGATGTGTCAGAGAGCGCTATCATGAGGGATTTCAGACGGTGTTCTAAATCAATGTTACCTGTTCTGAAGAGCCTACATTTTCCTTGCAGGTCAAAGCTGTCCAGAAGGAGGAGCAGTCAGATGAGGATCTGACAAGAATCAAGAACCAGCTTGAATTCCACTCCAGATATCAAATTGGACTCTTATGTACATAGTCAACTTAGCCTTTCCAGCATTGATGTGAATGCCCATCTAAAATGCCTGCTCTACGTGTAGTAATTTATTGAGGATTAAAAATTAATAGTTGTGTGAAAGCAAAAACCGTGTCGCTGGCGCCGGGGAGCGCCATGTTCCGTGTGCGTGTGATGCTCTGTGTGTCTTCAGCAAGCGGTTAGACATCAGTGACGAACGAGCTCCTTACCATGGGCACTAGATGCTGTTGTGCTCCTTATGTTTTTGTTTTGAGGAAAGGGTGAGGGGGAGGGGGGAAGAAGACAGTGAAGGCAGTTTGTGGTATCCAAACTATTCCCAACAGAGAAGAAGAGGCTGATTGGAATGTGCTGCCCCCTCAGGCACAGAGCTCTTTATGGGTCCACAAGACCTCTGGGAATAAACAGAGGAGCTGATGGGCAAACTGAAGGAGAGCCTTAAATGATCCGTAAAGCTCCTTATTGGTTGGTTCGTCCTCGCCAAAGCCCCATGTTGATTTGTATCTGCTTAAAGGTGAATCTTGTCTCACAGAAGGCTCCATGAACAGTGTGAGATTTGTGGCCAAGAAGAATTGACAGGTTAGTTGCTGCAGGGAGGGGAAGAATTATCTATTTGGACAAATGAATGCTAAAGGAGATTTACAAAACTGGAATCATGGAGTAGTAAAAGGGTGAATATTGTATATATTTCACGTTTAGCTCTATACTGATAATGTATTCTTAATCTTTAATAAGAATTGTTACTGTTGAAGTTGAATAGTATTGTCTGCCCCTCCTCCCCAGCTGCAAATATTTGGATAGCTGTTTGTCGTGTTGGAATTTTCATGACCTAGTCAGCACCCACACCATTGCTGGGTCTGAAGGACTCAAGCGGAGAAATCTGACTTTGGTCGCCAGTACTAAGTACAAGCAGGAACACCAGCTGCCAGTTATACTCCGCACCATTTGGTACTGAATATGGTGGTGTGTACAGCTGGCAGTGACACACACACACACACACACACACACACACACATCAGTGCCACTGTCCTTAAACAGATCTTTTCCTCTCAGTGTTTTGTTAATTAGTGGCTGTAGAAACAAACTGTGCTGATTTGTTGTCCCCTTGTCTGTGGAGGAGATGCTGACAGCCTAATGCCTGTACCAGTATGACCCTCAATTGTTGACCCTTGATGGACGAGATATAATGGACCAGATTGGGGATGGGGGGCAGGAATACGATGACTCAGATTGGGTTTTCTTTTATGGTTTACATCAGCTGCTTCTAACTACCAATGTTACTACCTCTCTGACCCCACAGGAGTATGTCCTTCTTGTTTGGGTGGTGTAGGGGCCAGAGAACCTGAAGCCATCTTGAGCAGTTTGCTCTAATTGTCTCAGATCTATCAGTAGCAGTGGGCAGCCCAAGATGCGTCTGCTTTAGAGCTTACAAGCTGTGATGCAGATTGCCACACATTTAGTCACTCCTGTGCATCGCAATTTTATTTACAAATGGCATTAATCACCAGTTGGCAACTACATCCCAGTGTTATAAGTCAAGTATTCATGCCAAGTGGGGCATCGGGCTCTTGCTCAGGACGGAACAACTCCAACATGCTGCAGGTACTGGAGCTTGCAGGGTTGGGAGAAATGGAAGTGTTGCTTTGGATGTTGGTCAATGGAGCCCCAACAAGCACAGCCCTCTGTGAGCTGTCAGGGCATGGTGACAAACACCTCCACAAGTTCCTCATGGTGCTTTATTTAAACCAAAAAGACGATCACCAACTCCCCCATCCTCAACAGGTGGAAAAAGATACACCATCTGCTTCTCGGGTCACTGCAATACCTTAAAGTCCAGCATTAAGTAAAAGTCGTGTATTAAGGTTGCTGTTTAATTAAAAGAAGCTTTCTGCTATGCATATATTGAACCCTCTATTGTTACGTTCTACAGATTGTTGTAAACAGTTAGTCAAAACAAGATGAATGCAGGCATAATCAATTGCTGCTAAATAAAACACCTCAAAGTAGTTCACACTGAAGTATGAACTAACTTTGTGGCTGCAGATTACATACTGGACTTTATGGTGGCTCTTTGGTTGAACCAAAGCTCTTGAGAGTTGGAAGCATCTGAGTCCTGGTCAGTATCCTTTCAACATTTTAGATACTGTGCCTCAGTGGAAGCTTGTCAAACCAAGGAAGCAATTTACCATTCGCAACAGAATTTTCAATTGCACATTGGTGTGTGTGCGTGTGTGTCCTGCACTTGTGGTGGACTGCTGCATTGTCCGTGCTGTTTGTCATTTACCACATGTCAGTTGGGTGATATGCTCTTTCTCACGTTCAATGCACATGAAGACCGTCCTGTTGCAATGTATGTTCACGTAGCCCCTTCACCCTCTCCCTCCCCAAACTACCCCTTCCCTACAGCAGAAGGAATCACTTTCCTCTCCATTTATTTACACTTGAAGTGTGTTTTCCATGATGAGTGTATGCTCAGTCACTTTAACTGCAGAGTCTCATTTGGAGAAGTCTGATGTCTGGCTCACATGTCACTGGTGGTGGTAATGCCTTCCCATTGGTATGAAGTTCTGTGCAAATGCACAGCATCATCTGATTTTCATTTGCATTCAAACTTTCACCTCTGGCTATGCATCACACCAGCAAAGAGAGAGTGATCTGAAAGAGAGAGTGATCTGGCCTTATGGAATCACAGATAGTGGAGCTGATTTTCCAATATGAAGCATGGACCAGGAATGTGCACTCTGATTTTCCAGTAGTGCAGCCAATGGATGAGGCAGTGATCATCTTACTGTTGGTATGTTGGGAGATACACACCAGACTGGAAATCTAGCTCTCTTTCTCTCTCTCTCTCTCTCTCTCTCTCTCTCTCTCTCTCTCTCTCTCTCTCTCTCGCTCCCCCCTCCCTCTCTCTTACCCAAAAATTTCTGTGGCTAGATAACGTGAAACTTTCTCAACTGGGGCAGATTTTTGTAAACATGGGAATTAAGAGTCATGAAAGCAAGGCAGGTGTATGGAGCTGATATACAGATCAGCCAAAGTCTAATTGAGTGGTGTAGCATGAACCAGGAGTATGCTGCCTATTCCTATGCCTGTTCTTATGTTTCTATATTCGAAGAGCTGACATCAACATTTGGAATTTTAGATATTAGTCTAGAATGGTTACAGAATTCTTCAGCTCTTGTTTTCTGTCTTCTATTGCCTCTGGAAAGTGTGTGTCAATGTAAGAATCTGAATAGACTTGGTCACAATGGCAAGTGTACTGCTAACAATCTTGTGTGAGACACCTGAAGGTTGACGATGCTCCCAACACCTTTTCAAAGTGAGATTCAGTACATGAAGGTGATGGGAAAGGAAGTTAGGAGTCTGTATGAATGCTGAGAGAAAATATTTGAAGCATAAGTAAGAGCTTTGCAGTATCTTGGCATGGCAGTTTGAATGTGTTAATCATCCCTCTATTCTATAGAGCCTCAGTTTGAGAACAGGTAGTAAGTGTGCTCCAGTGCAAGTGGAATTTGGGCACTTGGCAACAATTTTTCCACCAGAGCAATGTTCCTCTCCCAACTCAACCTAGACTCGTAATCTCGTCATCTTGTGGTAGAGTAGAAGGAGTGAGTTCTTAGATTTGATTTTTGTTTACAATGGGTGATGAGATTCTGCAGAACTGCAAACACTAGATGCGTATTAGTAGGCATTTTGTCAGATACAAAACAAAGACAAATTAACCTGTTGGCAACAAACATGAGGTCACATTTAGTAAGGATGACTTTAAGCAGTCATTTACCATTCAATCACAATCTTACACGGTTCTCAAATAAATAGGACTTGAACCCTGAATCCTAAGTGGACAATTTCCATTTATTTTCCCCAGCTGCTAACATGGATTATGGAGAACTGAAACAACGAACAATCAGATTTAGAAGATTAATACTTTACACGGTCCACTTTCAATACATATCACTATTAATACAAGGTAATGTATTCTGCTGGTCCCTCTCATCCAGGATGACAGCCGAAGACTGGGGATGGTAGGTGAATTAGTCCAGTAACTCACCAAAGGAAAAAGAAAACTGTGCATAAGTGAAATGCTTCTTTTTTGGGCTTTTTGATGTGACAGATATAACCTTGGCCAGCCAGCCTGTGGATTATGTCTGACTGTAACATAAGATATAGAGTTGAAAAAAGTTCCAAAACCTCTTCTCTGCAAAGCAATTTGAGCTGGGGGCTGTGCCTTAGGCCAACCAACCTACAGAGCATGCCCATATCAAGTGAGATTAGCGAATAAGAAAGGTGAAGCATTCTCACTTTTGCTACTTATGCCAAGGGATAAATGCCCAGTCCTTCACCAGAAAGAAAGGTCAAATGTGTCTGACATGTGGCTTTACCATTCTATTCAACTGCAATTCTTTACCAGTATATCATTGCTTTAACAAATAGATCAACAATCATTATGCATTAATTTAAAAGTGCTGTTTACCAAAACTAAATTCCTTTCCCTAAAATGAACAGGACATGAGGAAATTTAAGAAAAGGGGGAAAGAAAGACATTCTGCCTTAAAAGCTTACCCCGTCTCATAAATCAATGCAGTTTAAATGTTTTCCTGTTCTATCCCTTGCATCTTCTCAGGTTATCCCTCAACATAACCTATGCACTTTTTCACCATCTTTTCACCATACCCATGAACATCAGCTACCTATTTTTTCATCATATCCTCCAAGCCTTCAGTGGAAACAGATTGAATTTTCATTGATGTCAGTTCTTGATAATATTAACAGCATCCTTTGGTCACTTTTCCTCCTCTGTAACCTTTTAGATAAAATATGTTTCCCCAACTCACTTCTCATGTCATCAGTGTCCCCATGGATTTGTATCCTTTGCTCCAATCTGTTAGTTCTTTATTTACTTACCTCCAGCAAGAAACAGGGTGAGGAAAAAAATAGCTCAAGGAATATAGTAACATCAGAAAATATTAAACTCTATTCCCTTGGTTCTGTACTGAAAGTTGAGCTGTTAAGGGAGCCTTGAGCTGTGCCTTATGTTTCACTCAGCTCTCACACCCTGAGCCTGTAAAATGGACACCAGCAAGATAAACGGCAGTAGTAAAGTAAATGAACGAGTACATAAAAAATATGGCAAGTCACAGGATATGCTTGATTGTTGTGGATTGTTCTGAATGAATGCCAATTGCAACATGCTCAGTGGATGAGGTTTCATTATATAGCAACAGTTTAATCAAGGTGGTTTCCACTTATCCAGAAAGAGAGAGAGAAAGCGGGGTCGGTGGGAGCTGGGATAATGGGATTGGACGGTAATGCAATACTGGGGTGGGTGTATCTCTCCAGTTGCCCAACATTCCGTTCACACAAAGCTTGTAGAACTATTTCATGGGGTGTATAAGTGACGGTGGAAGAGATAGTGGCAATTTTGTGCTCCTCCTCCTTCCCCCCCTCTCCCCCACCCACCCCAGCCTGCCATCAATACAAATCTCAGCACCAATGAATTGCAGAGGGAAGCTGTGACATAAAATACAAAGAAACCAAGAGGGGATTTGTAAATATTTCAAGACAGTTTGCCAAATTGTAACAATTGGCATTGCTATAACCCTTAAGAAATGACTTCAGCACTGACTCTTCCAAAAGTTCACTTCCAGGACATTTGAGTCAAACAGGCAACTTCCACAACTTCAAATTTCAATCTGATTGATTTGCAACCTTTGTCTACGTAATGGTGAACTAATAGAATGATCTGTTTTCTTATTTCTGTTGTCAGTTAATCCATGCCTCTTCCCACAGTGCCCCAGCTTTGTATATTTTGGAAGCCGCCTCTGATGTTGTATATACGTGATGGCTGTGACAACTGTATAATATATCTACATGCTGTCTCAGATGGTCAGTAGTCTCTTGAAGTGTAAACCATGGGTGTTGGAATTAGAGTCTTCAGATGTTTGTGAACACTTTAATGCATTGTCAATAAAAAAAATAAACGTGGTAAATATGCAGTTCTGGACAAGCAAGCATTAAGATTCTGTGTCTGATTGAGTTACACACACATGTAACATACATGACATAGAATCACTATACACATATAAGTAACATATCCCTTATACATCTACCTACCTATTTTTCTAAGTTTGTTTTGTTTTCCATCTGCATCTACTACACGTTTCAGAAAGAAAGTCATTGAACTTCAGCCTGAGGTTTACAAGCTCTAACATCTACCCTGTCACCTCCACAGTTAGGAAGTAGCTACAGGTGAACTTTGAGCCTCTTTGTTGCAGTGATCATATAGTTACAGATCAAGCTGGTGTGTGAGTATTGCAACCATGCAATGGTACAGGAGAGGTTCACTACTGAAAGGTGGGATGGAGTTAGACCTCAACAGTTGAAAGAATGAAATAGTTGAAGAAGAGAAAATGGTAGGATTATTCGGAGTTATTTTCCAGAAATACTGTGGATCAAACCAACAGCCAATATTTAGGAAGATTTTTAAATCAGGATGGATACCAAGAATCAAACCGAACAAATTCCCCATCCCAAGTGATTTATATATATTTGTCCATTCCACCTACAGTCATGGAAGAATCATCAGATAATTAGTGTTAGAAACAACTATAGTGACTAGCAATTATCCACAGGACCAAAATTTAGGGATAAAGGATTTTGGCCTATTCAGCAACCAAATTATCCAACCCAGCATCTTCCAATTGGTATCTTAAGACCATGAGTAATTCTTCAGCTATTGAAATTGTTAAATTTGTACAGAACTTTCGTAGACTACTCCCAAATTATGGAGGCACCAGAGAAGGTGTAAAAAAAATAGGTTACTGGGATGATCCCAAAATTGAGATTTTAATTGAACTAGAACAAAATGAACAGCTGAGGCAATTCTCTCTAGAAACACTGAATAGATAGCCTAATAGATTCTTTAAAATCATGAAGGGCTGGATTGAGTAGAGGGGGAGAAACAGCTTTAACTTTGGGAAGCCCTTAAACTAGAAGCTATTAATATAAAAGAGTCGCTAATAAATACAATGTAGAATTCAGGAGAATTATATTCACCCATAGAATGGTTGCAAATTGGAATGGTTGCGATGAATAGCATTGATCCACAAAACAATCATTGGCATCACAAGTCGTGCCTTCTATATACAAGATTCCATTTTCAAGCATATTTTAGTCATGATATTTGCTACATGTAATTTCTACATGCGACAATGTGAGCAGTTCCACTATGACTCTTTCCAATGTGCCAACTGATTTTGAACCCACTACTTATGAGATTGTTTTACCTGTCAAGAATTTTACCAGTTAAGATTCAATAAGACCATCTCTCATTCTTCTAAGATCTGGGGATATAGACCTAGTCTACTCAGTCTCTGTACAAAGGACAATCCTATCATTTCACTCCTTCAAAGTTAGCTATGTATATCGTTGGGTAAGGAGACCAAAACTGTGTTCAGTAGTTCAAATGTGATCTCACCAAGTCACTATATTATTGCAATAGGCATCATCACTCTTCCACTCCATTTGTAATACGATCTAACTGACTTGTTGCTGAGCTAATCCTTTACCTACACGTTAACATTCTGTACAAGGACACCTAGATCCCTCTGCCAATATTTCCTAGCCTCCTACCTTTCCAAAAATATACCGTTTTTCTATTTTCCTACTAAACAACACTTTATACCCATTTGCCTATTCGCTCAACTGAAATATATCCCTTTTTATCCCCTTCACAGTTTTCATCCCCACCTAGCTTTGCTTTGGCAACAAACCCAGATATATTACACTTGCTGTCCTCATAGTCGAAGCACAAACCATGATCCTTGCAGTACCCAACTAGTTATAGAGTAGCAAACTGGGCGAGGTATTTATTCCTACTCACTGCTTTCTATCTAGTAACCAACACTCAATCCAGGATTACCATTAATCCCATTCATAAATTCATGTTGACTTTGTCCAATCATATTAAAATGTTCTAAGTGCTACATTGCCCACTCCAAATAGATTCTAACATTTTCCCACTTCCCATTAACTGACCTGGAATTCCTTGTTTTTGTCTCTTGCCTTGAATAATATGCTAAATTTCAATCCTCCAAAACCATTCTAAAATGTAGAGAATCCTGGAAGGTTAAAGCCAATCCATCCTCCATAGTTGTAGCCACTTCTTTTCATATCTAGTCTGCTGGCTAGATTTGTTGTTGTATAGTCCCATTAGTTTCTTCAGTACATCCTTCTCGTCAGATATTTGAGACCTGTATCTGAAATATTTCTCATGTCTTCTATGAAGACATACAGAGTGTTGAGTTAATGTGTCTGCCACATTCATATTCTCCATTATTTTACCTATCACTGCCTGTAAAAGACCCACTCTTGCTTTTGCTCATATCTTCCTTTACCCTCAAAACTCTTATAATTTTGTTTTGCTTGTTTACACTCATATTTTCTATCAATGACTTGGTCAACCAGTGTCTAAATTTGAATATCCTCACTGTTCTGAGTATTAGTCTTTTTGATAGCACTGTATCAAAAAGACATTAATATTACTTATAATTTCTCTTGTAATTATGGTTGGACCACTAATACTTTTTTAGATTAAGGAAATTATATTAATTACAAATTATTATTTATTTAAATATCTGCTGACATTTATCCACTGCCACTTTCTAAACATAATTTTCCAATTCTCCCTACATATCAAGGTAGTTTGATCTTTTTAACTTTAAGACTTTTGTTTCAAACTTAACAAAATTGTTCTCAAACTCAGTATAAAACACCCTATCATTATGATCACTCTTCCTCAGAGGTCACTTACTGTGAGGTTACTAATTAATCCTGACAAAGTACTATGTCTACCACTTGATTCCAACTGACCAAGTAAGTTATGTCAAAAACTTTACATGAACTTATGTTTCACAACTCAATTACTACAATTACTACGAGAGCGATGCTGTCTGGAGCTGTGTTCCTGGTAGGGTCACCCATGGCGGTAAGGTCGATGGTGAGGTCCCTGACAAAGAACAATCCAGCCAAGACCTTAACGGTGGAACAGGTGGACGAAGTTACTTCGAACTCAATGGCTATGAAGGCAGATGAAGGCTGCAACAAATCCGTCAGCTCCAATCGTCATAGTTTCCATGCCATTGGAATCAGATTTGTGAAGTTTCATGTGCTTTTTGTAGTGCAACATCAAGTACACATTAAACAAATACACGCACAGGCGTCTTTGCTCTGTGGATCATTTGAGAGCCCATAAATAGATCAACAGAACGAAGACCATCATCCTCGACCTCGAGGGATAGCCACGACGACGATGATGATGACTACAATATTTTTGAAACACCCCTAAAATAACTTCTTCTTGGGCAATTCATTGGGATCAAGGAAGACTTGATTCCACTCTGGTTTCGGAGGTCCTGAGGTAGCCGATAAGGCCAATGTGAGAACCACAGACCATTCCATAGATGGGGCAGCAGGTACCCTGCGGGGCAGGTGGGTGGTGTGTGTAATGCTGTACTTCTTATGCAGGTCATCTGTGCGCAGAATTCAAACTCGAGTCACTGAGTTGTTGTTACGAGCCTCCAGCTGCTAACCCATTAACTTTAACAGGTATGGTGCCATACAGATACACATACACAATTAAGGTCATTATTCTACAGGAAGGATGTGATAACACCAGAGATGATGTAGAGGAGATTTATGAGGATGTTGCCAGCGCTGGAGAATTATAAGCAGAGACTTTCAGACGAGTTTCTCTTTAACAGGAGTTGAGACTTGGAGCGAGAGCGGGAGAGTTTAAGAGAGGTAGGTCTTGGGGCTTGCTGGTGAGTTTCACTTTACAGGACTCTAAAAGAGGCAAGTTTGAAAATTGTTAGTTAATAGTTGATTGGCTAATTAGCTCATTAACAGCAGCCAATAAAAAGAAGATAGGGGCCTTTTGGAGTGGCTTTTGTGAAAGTGGATAAGTGTAGGTTGGGGGGAGCTGAGACTTTGGTGTGAAGAGGCTGAGTGAGAGGCAGGTGTTGGGAGTGAGAGAGTGAGAGTGAGAGTGAGAGTGGATCTTTAAAAAGGCTTTGGTGAGGAGGCACAAGTAAGAACAGGTAATTTTGTTGTTGATCCTAATACTTGATTCAGTGTTGGCAGGATGCCAGTTAAGGCAGTGGAATGCTCCTCCCGCAAAATGTGGGAAGTCAGGGAACCTCATGATCTCCCTGATGACTACATCTGTAGGAAGACCAAGGAATTGATTGTGAGCTTCAGAAAGGGGAAGTTGGGAGAACACACACCAGTGTTCATTGAGTGGTCAGTGGTGGAAAGGGTGAGCAACTTCAAGTTCCTGGGTGTCAATGTCTCAGAAGGTTTATCTTGGGCTCAACACATTGATGCAATCATGAAGGCAAGCCAGTGGTTCTACTTCATTAGGAGTTTGAGGAGATTTGGTATGACACTAAAGACTTGCAAATTTCTACAGATGTATAGTGGAGAACATTCTGACTGGTTACATCACTGCCTGGTATGGAGGCTCCAATATGCAGGATCTAAAGAGGCCTCAGAGGGTTGTAGACTCAACTAGCTCCATCACAGGTACAACCCTTGCCACCATTGAGACATGTTCAAGGAGCAGTACTGCAAGAAGGTGGCATCCACCATTAAGGACCCTCACCACCTGGGACATGCCCTCTTCATGTTACTACCATAGAAGAGGAGGTACAGGAACCTGAAGACCCACACTCAAGGTTTCAGGAACAGCTTCTTCCCTTCTACCATCAGATTTCTGAATGGTCCATGAACACTGCCTCATTATTCCCCTTTTGCACTATTTATTTAATTTTGATATAGATTTATAGTGATTTTCATTTTTCTCTTTCATTGAACTGCTGCTGCAAAACAACAAATTTCATGACATACATCAGTGATAATAAACCTGATTCTGAAGTGTACTTGGGTTCAACTTCTGTCAGACCAGGTCATGGAACTGGAGCTGGAGTTGGATCTCTTCAGGATCATCCAGGAATCTGAGAACATCATAGATGAGACTTTTATGGAAGTGGTCACACCCAAGGTACAGGCTTCAGACAAATGGGTGATCAACAGAAAAATTTAGGACAGTAGATAGTCAGTGCAAGGTTCCCCTATGGCCATTCCCATCACTAACAGGTATCCCTCTTTGGATACTGTTGAGGGGATGTTCTTCCAGAAGGTTGCAGCAGCAGTCAGGTCTCTGGCACTGTGGCTGGCTCAGAGGGAAAGGGTGTAGTCAGACAGGGCGATAGTGATAGGAGACTTGATAGTGAGGGGGGCAGACGGGAGATTCTATCTCAGCAGAAGAGATGCCAGGGTGGTGTGTTGCCTCCTGGGTGCCAGGGTCAAGGATGTATCTGAGCAGCTGCAGAAAATACTTGAGGGGGAGGGTGAATGGCCAGAGGTTATCGTACATGTTGGTACAAATGACATGGATAGAAGAAGGGATGAGGTCTGACAGAATGAGTATGGGTGTTGGGTAAGAAGTTAAGAAGCAGGACCTCAAGAGTAGTGATCTCTGGATTACTCCTGGTGCCACGTACCAGTGAGGTCAGAAATGGGATGGGCCAGATGAATTTGTGGCTGAGGAGCCGGTGCAGGGGGCAGGAATTCGGGTTCTTGGAACATTGGGATCTCTTCTGGGGTAGAGGTGACCTGTACAAGAGGGAGAGGTTGCAGTTGAACCAAATGGACCAATATCCTTGCAGGGAAATCTGCTAATGCTACACGGGAGGGTTTAAACTAGATTGGTGGGCAGTGGGACTCTGAGGAGGAGCAAGTCATGGGATAAAGCAGTAGCCAGCGAGGGCAAGTTTAGTAATCAGGATAGCCAGGGGCACAGTAAAGGCAGGGAAAGGAATACCCAGTTAAACTGCATTTATTTCGATGCATGAGGATTAAAAGGTAAGGGGGAGAACTTGGAGCATGGATTGGCTCTGAGGGATGTTACAACTATAACAGAAACACAGCTGAGAGAAGGGCAGGACTGGCAGCTCAATATTCCAGGATCCAGATGCTACAGGTCTGACAGAGGTACAGGTAAGTGAGGAGGGGTGTTGCCTTTTTGATAAGGGAGAATGTAACAGCAGTACTTGAAGATGAGATTCTCGGCAGATCGTCCAGTGAGGCCATATGGGTAGAACTTGGAAACAAGAAGGGGAGGGTCACTCTAGTGGGGCTGTATTATAGACCCCCCCCCCCCCCCAATAGTCAGTGGGAACTTGAGGAGCAGGTGTGCAGAGAAATTTCTCATAATTGTAAGAATAGGAGGGTTGTATTGGTGGGAGACTTTAACTTCCCTGGTATTGACTGGACAAAACAGTGTTACGGGCCTGGATGGGGTGGAATTTGTGAAATGTTTCCTTGGTGAATATATATAGATATAGATATAGAGGGCCCTAGGGAGGGTGCAATACTGGACCTCCTCTTAGGGAATGAGGTAGGGCAAGTAATGGAAGTGGCAGTGACCATAATTCTATTAGCTTTAAGATAGTGATGGAAAAGGATAGGACAGGACCATAGGTTAGGGTCCTAAAATGGAGCAGGGATAATTTTGGGGGAATTAGGCAGGATATAGCAGAAGTCAATTGGGTAAGCCTGTTTGAAGGGAAAGGAATGAATAGCAAGTGGGATGCTTTTAAGAGTGCAATATCAAGAGTCCAGGAACAGCATGTTCCTGTTAAACCTGGCAAGTTTAAGGAACCTTGGCTGATGAGGGATATTGAGGCTCTGGTCAAGAAAAAGGAAGCATACATTGGGTTTAGGAGGTCAGGGGTGGGGGGTAGAGAATGAATCCCTTGATGACTGTTTTTAAAAAAATAAGAATCCTCTCAAGAGGAATCAGGAGGGGAAAGAGGCTATGAGGTGGATCTTGCAGATAAGGTTAAGAAAAATCCCAAGAGTTTCTATAGCTATATAAAGAGTAAAAGGGTGGCTAGGGAGAGATTAGGTCCCCTTGTAGATCAGGGCTGTCTGTCTTGATCAGCAGGAGATGAATGGGATTTTTAATGAATATTTCTCCTTGGTGTTTATTGAGGGGGGGGTGGGAATCATGGTTGCTCAAGAGCTAAGGGAAACTAGTGGAGATGTTTTGGAGGAAATTCATATTACCAAGGAGGAGGTATTTGCAGCCTTACAGCACATTAAGGTGGAGAAATCCCCAGGGCCTGACCAAGTGCATCCTTGGAATTTGTGGGAGGCTAGAGTAGAAATTGCAGAGGCCCTTGTGGAGATATTTGCTTCATTCAGGTACAATTTTATATAATTTAAGAAGCACATGGAGGGGCAGGGCTTAGAGGGATATGGGCTGAGCATAAGAAATTGGGACTAGCTGAGTGGACACTGGTTGGCATGGGCACATTGGGCTGAAGGGCCTGTATCCATGCTGTATTGCTCTGTGACTGAGTTGGTTTGTTTGGAAAATGGATGTTGGTGTATAAAATTAGGAGAAGCCAAGAAAAGGTGAACAGGGTTAATTTATTTCCCTTGGCAGAAAGATTGGTAATAATGGGACACAAGTTGAAAGACTAAGAGTTGAAGAAATATATCCTAAAACGAATACTAATGGGTTCTGGGACTGATGGTCCGGAAGAGTGGTGAAGACAGAAAACATATTCAAAATAGATAAAGAAAGGTTTAGAGATGGGCCAAATGCAGGCAAATGTGACTTGCTCAGGAAGGCACTTTGGTTAGCATGGATGAGTTGGGCTGAAAGGCCTTTTTCTGTGCTGTACAATTTTAAGACTTGAAAATACACCTAGGTAATTTCTGGGAGTCATCAATGACCAGAAACCCAACTGAACCAGCCACATAACTAACAAAATCACAAAAGCAGGTCAGAAACTAGATATCCTGAACAGGATTCATCTCAGGACACCCCAAAGTCTTTCCATCATCTACACAAGTCATAGTGTGACCCTGCTCTTACCTGGATGAGCCCAATACCAACATTCAAGACAAAGCATTTCCTTCATTGGTATCCCATCCACAATCTTAAACATTCATTCCCACATCACAGATGTATTGATTTATTATTGTCACTTGTACTGAGGTACAGTGGAAAAACTTGTCTTGCATACCGTTCGTACAGATTAATTTATTACACAGTGCATTGACGTCTACTAAATGAATTGCAGTTACTCACCAAGGCTCCTTCGACGGTACCTCCCAAACCTCTACCACCTTACTCTAAAATATGAATTACCAGGTATTAGGAGACTTCCAGTGTTATTGTAGAACATATAGAAGAAAAACACATCCACTAAGTCAATATACTATATATACAAGGGAAACGCATCCAGCACCACTCTGTACAATATATATGCATGGAAGAATACCCAGTGAGTCACATTATAACACATGTAGGAGGAATATCGCCACCTGCAGATTGTCCTCCAAGTCGCTTAAAAGTCTTGGAAATATAATTGCTGGTCTTTTATCGGTACTGGGGTCTGAACCTTAGATCTTCCCACCAGACTGCACTGTGGGATTCTTTATCAGAATGACTGCAAGGGTTCAGTACCACCAAGGCTGACTAAGGATTGGCAATAAATGCTTGCCTTGCCAGCGATATGCACATCCTGAAAAATGAACAAATAACAAGTCCAGCGAGTTTCTGTGCAAAACAGAGGGACATGTCTACTGGGTTACTGTACAATTAGGGTACACTCAGTAAACAATATAATAAGTAGGATCACGCTAGGCAGTTTAGTATATGTACGGGAAGATTGTAACTTGTGGGTCATAAATTGTATACAATATATTAGCTCTTCAAATTATTCTACTTCATTAGGATTGTTATTGAATTTGTATCCACCACCCATTCGGGTAGTACAATCAGAACAATTTACAATGTGTGATTTTTTTTATATACTGTCTTGGTTTCCTGTAAATTGCCTTAAATTCCTTAAACAGCTCTCATGCCACTGCGAATATACTCCATTAAACACATTGTGATTTTGAAGACTCCTGTATTCAGAGCCTTTTATCCCAATGCGTGGCGTCAGTTCTTCCAGCTGTGAGATGGAATTGGTTGTTCTTTCAGAGTCTGTGTGTCAGAGAGTGAGACTGATAGAGAATGAGAGAGATAGCGAGAGAGTGATGCTGTGTGGGGCGGACGTGAGGACCCAGCGGAGCTCAGCAGCCTATAAGCGGAAGCCGCCTGGCGCTAGGACCCGGCGGGAACCTGGTGGTGCCACTGGCCCTTAGGCCGCTGTTGAAGCCTGGGATTGGGAGTTGACGGAAGGGGAGTGTTTTTAATCGCAGAGACGGGATGGATTTGTTTGAAGACCTGCCAGAGCCCGGTGAGGAGCGGCAGGAGTGGGGTTTTGAGCTGGAAGCGGATTTTACTCGGCGGGGTCCTCGGGCCCAGCTCGGGGGTGGGTGGGGGGGGGGGGGGGGGGTGGGAGCCGGGCATCCCGGGCCCGGGGGGGTGGGGGGTGGAGATGCCCTCCACCGAGGGTGCCGGGACCCAGACCCTGTTCCCACCCCAGGGTGCGCTGATATCATCCCCCTCCCCGCACCCCCAGAGGACTGAGGAACACACCACCCTGAGGTGCAAGGATCCAGTCCCCTGCCCAGGGCGCCAGACCTCTTGTCTCTACGGTGTAAGGATCTATCCCAAGCAAAGGTTGACTAGAACATAATAAGCCAGGAAAAGTCAGTCTGAGATAAAGCTCGCCAAAATACAGTAGACTTTAAATAGGAGATAACAAAGTGAGCCTTGGTCCTATGGCGAGCGAGTCCGGGGTCCAATGCCATGAAGAATTAGATTGGTGTTTTGCATCAGTCTTCACTGCAGACGAAACAAGTTACATCCCAGGAATTGCTGGGAATTGGAAGGGAGAAAGGAATTTGGAAAGATTGCCATCATCTGTTGTACTGAGCAAATTGTTGGTGTTGCGGACTGACAAGTCTCCAGGTCCTGATGGACTTGGCCCTAAGGTCTTAATGGAGGTGGCCAGTTGATGCATTGATTTTAATTTTCCAATATTTCCTATTTCAGAGGAAGGTTCCATTAGATTGCAAAATAGCAAGGAAAATATTCAAAAAAGAAGGGAGACAGAAAGCAAGAAACTACAGGGCAGTCTGCTCAATACCTTTGATAGGGAAAGTGTTGGAAGGTGTTATTAAAAGCATCAGAGCACTTAAGAAAGAAAGTGTCTAGATTGAGTTCTTGAATCATCTTGGCAAAGAAGGCTATGGGTCAAGTGCTAGAAGATGGGATTAATAAGGATGGGTGCCCACTGGTCAGTGTGGACTTGGTGGGCTGAATGGCCCGTTTCTATGCTGTATGAGTCCATAACATGGTGTTGTGAAAGGGAAGTCATGTTTGACGTATTGGAGTTCTTTGAAGAAGTAACAAGTCCAGAGGAAAGATGGGAACTGGTAGATGTACCGTACTTACATTTCTAGAAGGCATTGGATAAGGAGCCATAGCAAAGATATTCTGGAGAAAGGAAAGGTCATCATGGTAGGATGTAACATTGATGTCGTTAGAAGACTGGCTGCCTACAGGAAACGAAGAGTAGACATAAAATATTTACTTTCAGGTTGGTAAGATGTAATGAGTGGTGTGCGACTGGGTGCCAAGAGTCCAACCCTCACCCCGACCTTGAGCGCGGGTGCCCGGACCCCGACCCCATCCCCACCTTGAGTATGGAGTGCCAGGAGCCTGATCCCTCCCTCCAAACCCTACCTTGAGCGTAGGGTGCCAGAAGCCGACTCTCCTGTTGAAACTCTCTCAAAAGTAGCCGGAGAGCTTGGAGCAGGTCATTCCTCATGGACCTAACTGCCAGTGATGTGGGTGAAGAGAACAGAAGGGGGCAGCAAAGGCTCTGACAGCAATGAATGTGTTTGTTCTCTTTTGATCATTAGGAGGTAGTTGCTCAGAAATCAAAACCTTCGCTTTTCGATAACCTACCAGACACAAGGAACCCAGACGTAGGTAAACACAACTGGAGCATAAAGCTTGTACTCTTTGCTGATTTGCTTCTGTTTGATGTCTGTAAATGTGGGAATCTGTCATTAATCTGTGTTTATTCTTGAGCTTTGTAACTGTGCTGCCTGAATAGCACCAATTTTTAGCTACTCAACACCCTCATCTTCCCCCATCTTTGTCTACTTTTGGAAATTTTATTTTAAAAGGCAGTGCTTTCTGGTTTTGCCAGTTTTGGAAATGCAGTTAATCACAATGGGTTGATATGACTGAGCAGCTTTGATAAGAGGGCACCGAGTTGCTGTGGAGCTGGAATCGCACACAGGCAGGACTGGTATGGACACCAGATCTCCTTCCCTCGGGACTTCAGCGAATGGGTCAGACTTCTATAACAATGCAATAGCTCCATTGTTTCATTTCATTTTTAATGGAATTCAAATTTCCACATTGGGAATTGAATTTGTTATTAGTCCAAGCTGCTGGGTTACTGCAGCAACTTGCCCACAATGCCTTCATAAATGGTAGAGAAAGCCTTTGTATGTATAGCTCTGAGGCAGGTTGGCACTGGAATTTTACCCTCTGACCCAACACCATCCTCCCATTTTAGGTACTAAGGTCCAATGAAACTTAACTGTGTCAGCTGATTTTATTTAAGATTTATTGACAATTTGAGCATATTGTCTTGCTAACAATTAATCTTGTGGAATGAGGTCAAATGGCTTACTTTCCAATTAGTTCCACAGTACGAATTTTCATTAGACTATTGTATGGTTCATGCCTTCATTTACACCTATTTATAGATGGCATTGGACGTGGATGAGGATCTCGCAATCCCACCAAACTTTCAGAACCTGTGTCCAGACCTCTGAATCCAAGTTCAAAGAAATACTGATATCCCTTTTGAGAGGAGGATTTTGAGCAGTTGTTTTAAAATCTGTTTGTTGCTTGACAGGTTGCTCCCAGTGTCATGTCATTTCACCTTTACTTCCAGTAGGGAGTTATGTGATTACAATACCACACATTCTGTGTTTCCTCCATAAAAGAAAATTTCTCCCCTCTCTGAATTGCACCAGGAAGAGATTAACATTGCAATGTAATTTTAATGATGTGATATACTGTTACTTCTGAGTCTGATTGTGATGGGAGCAGCTTGGAGTGATGTGTTATATTTAATGTATTGCTGTGTTAGGTTGACATACATGTGATACCTTGCACCACCACCCCCCCCCCCCCCCCCCAAATCCCCCAATAGTGTACTGTAGATAAGCCCAGGAAAGATGGTGGCTGTTATACCACTGCTGGCATATTATATACTGCTGGCTGCTATGGTTATACCATAGAAAGAAGAAGAAAATACAGTACCTCGGTGCATGCAGCACATGGGTTATTGTTAATGAATTTATCCTCCAATAAAATTGGTCAGTAAAATGTGTCTGCTTTGATCCTTTTGGGCTCTGTTGGTCACTGAAATAGACATTTGTGTAGGACGTAGGTTTTAATTAGTTCTTTTACTGGCTGAGGGGTGTGTCAATAGAAAACCTGAAGTAAAAGAAGAAAATGCTTCAAATACTCAGCAAATTAGACTGTGTTGATGGAGAGGGAAAGAGTTAATGTTTCGGGTCGATGAATGTCATCTGATGAAAAGACATTGAGCTGAAACCTTTCTCTGTCCATAGCTACTGCCTGACCTGCAGAGTATCAACAAAATGTTCGGCTCACATTTCTGTTTTCCAGCATCTGCAGTATTTTACTTCTGTAAAGAAAGTGCAAAGCTGTCAGTAAAGAACAACATCGTGGGAAAGAAAATGCAGCAGTACCAATGTTTCCTGGAGCCCTTGCTAAGAATAAAAACTGCAGGGGTTAATGTGGTGTGATGAATTGTTTGAAACAGCATGTTTCAAAAGTTAAAAGTGATGCCTGTAATTGACTCCTGTAAAGTGCCAAATGGCCAGCATTGTTTGCCCAAAATGGGCAGAGTCTACGATTGATGTGGACATTGTAACTTGCTTTTTGTGGTGTTGCTCAGAAGTTTCTAAAAAGATTTCACCTACAGTGAAGTTCTTTGTACAGTCACTCTTTAAAGATAACTGAATGGAGCTCCCATTTTATGCACAGCAATTTCCCATAGAGCAGTGTGATGAGTAACTACTTGATCTTTTTTGATTGTATTAAATAAGCAAAAAATGTCAGATTGACTATCAGAAGCATATTCTGTTGTCAGTGGAAAAGTCTAATGGAATCCATTGACATCCATCTAAAAAAAAAGAATCCAAAGGAATGATTTCACTGAAAAATCAGTCCTTCCTCAGTAGTGTACCAAAATGCTAGCCTAGATTGTAGGTTCAAGTTCAGGAATGGGTGCAAGCCCAAAAGATGAATCGCAGACGAGCATGCACACTAAGAGAATGTTCGGAATGGATATTTACTCATCTATATCACCAACTGACTAATGAAGATTTACCACAAGTCTAACTCAACAACTTGCATCTGCACACTGATTACAGGATTGTGTTTGCATTTCCATCTCAGAGATTTGAATCAAAATGACGAACTGTTTTGCAGGGGCCATTTAGTGGCTCTTTTCCTCTGCAGCCAAGCAGCAGAATCCTATCCTGAGTGTTTGGTTCGTATTTCAAAGGCCTTTGTGCCGTATGGTGAATGCTGTGTTGGTGCTCTGGGAGACACACTTCAGTAGTATTTCGATAAGCACACCAATCAGCAAGATAAAACCAGGGAACAGGTTGGAAAAGAAAGAGAAGCTTGCAGGAAAAGTGCAGTGTGAATAAACGTTGTTAATGATCTAATAGCTTAATTATTTTTGCTTGTATTTCAATTGTTGTCTTATTTCTTTCACGTGTCAGCACCTTCCGTTCCTGACTTGTTTGGAGAGCTTCCAGAAGCACAGAATGACCTGAAGGCAGAGAAACGCAAGTGGCCAAACCAGAATGGGTCCAAGGACCACGAGGAGAAGAAGCCGTGTAAAGGTAATGCAGCCAAATGGGCGAAATAAGAGAAAATGATCCATTTGAAAAAGAAGGACATGAGGAATATAGAAAATACAGTGGGGAGATTAGAAGGACATAAGAGGGAATAACCAGATAAATACCAGATAATGTAAAAGAAATTGTGGCGTCTTTAAGTGTATAAAGTGAAGTACTTAGAGGACATCACTGTTCAGCAGGAAGGCATCAGGTAATGACAGAAACTAAGGATCTTGGTGGCATTAAATATGTTGTAGCAGCATTCATTAGCGATTATGTACTAGAGTGTGAAGAAATGGTCAGAGATAACCTTGGAAAAGAATTTCTTCATGTGATTTTAGTCAATGATTATTGGTAAAGTGCTGAGCTGTGAAAGGCACCATTGCCGAACTTGATCCTGCCTCCTCCTCAAGTTCACTTTCCTGCACTTTCTCATGAGACAATCTTGTAGCAATGGGGCTGGAATATCTGGCTATTTACCCTTCCTTTAATCCAAAAGAGTGCTGAAGCTAGCTGCTACTTGTAACTACTCAGCTCTGAGCTCTCTCCTTGAATTTTGAAGAAGTAAATTGCATAAGATAACCTACTTAACTTTAACATTTTGAATGTAGACAGGTAACTTCAGAATTATATATTTTGAAAAGGAGCACATCCCAATTGACAAAACTGTCCTGAACTATGTGTTAAGTGGCAGGGATATGTCTTTAACAATGTGTTAATATAGGAGATGGCCACTTAATGCCTTCCTTGATCTGATCATGGGGATTTCGATGAGGGCTGATTAACATGAACATTTACTTATTATCTTCCCCTGCGAAGTTACAGTGGTACAGAATCAGAATGTCCCATTCTCAATGGCTAGTTTCATTGGCTTTAAAGTATAAGTGGATGTTTCACTGTGAGTGTTTTTTTTTGTGAAGACTGGTTCTCGTTTGAATTAACGAGCTGCTCCTCACTATTCCATAACTTCTGAAAGTGAGGCGCACCAGCACCTCTACTTCCTCGGGAGGCTTAAGAAATTTGGCATGTCCCCTTTGATCCTCACCAATTCTTATCAATGCACTATAGAAAGCATCCTATCCAGGTGCATCGTGGCTTGGTATGGCAACCGCTCTGCCTGGGACCACAAGAAGCTGCAGAGAGCTGTAGACGTGGCTCAGCACATCATGGAAACCAGCCTCCCCTTCATGGACTCTGTCTATAATTCTCGCTGTCTCAGTAAAGCAGCTAACGTAATCGAAGACCCCACCCACCCTGGACATTCTCTCTTCTCCCCCCTCCCATTGGGCAGAAGATACAAAAGCTTGAAAGGAGTACCACCAGGCTCGAGGACAGCTTCTATCCCGCTGTTATAAGACTATTGAACAGTCCCTAGTATGATAAGATGGACTCCTGACCTCACTATCTATCTCATTATGACCTTGTACCTTATTGTCTGCCTGCACTGCACTTTCTCTGTGACTGTAACACCTTACTCTGCATTCTGTTAATGTTTTCCCTGGTACTACTACAAAGCACTGATGTCATGAAATGATCTGTATGGATGGCATGCAAAACAAAGGTTTTTCACTGTACATTGGTAAATGTGACAATAATAAACCAATTTACCAGTTTAAATGTCCTTAACAGATCAATTCAATGCTGAATTTAGTTTGACTGTCACTTTTTCCTTTATCTTCCAGGCAGGAATTAAAAAAAAATCTTTTTAAGTCATCATGCCTGTCTCTGGTTCAGTAGTTGACCAGTGGAAAATTGTATACTTGGTCCTCATTACATCCTGGATTTGTTGATCGTAGCCAGGATAGCGGCAGCCACCACTAAAGTGGTGTCAGAGATAGATGGTGGTGAAGAAGGTGTTTGGCATGCTGGCTTTCAGTCAGAGCATTGATTATTGGAGTTGGGATGTTATCTTGCAGATGTACATGACTTGGGGAGGGTACACTTGGCATATTGTGTGCAGTTTTGGTTACAGGAAAGTCATCATTAAGCTGGAAAGAGTGCTAAAAAGATATACTGGAATGTTGCCAGGACTCGAGGGCCTGAGTTAGAGGGAGAGGTTGGGCAGGCTAGGACTTTATTCCTTGGAACGTAGGAGATGGAGGGGTGACCTTATAGTGTATAAAATCATGAGGGGCGTAGATTGGGTGATTGAACAGTATTTTTCCCAGTGAAAGGGTACCAAAAACTCAAGGGCATAGGTTTAAGGTGAGAGAAGAAAGATTTAAAAGGGACATGAGGTGCAACTTCTTCACACAGAGGGTGGTACATATGTGGAATGAGCTACTGGAGAAAGTGGTTGAGACTGGTACAGTGATAACATTTAAAAGACATTTGGACAAGTACATGGATAGGAAAGGTTTATAGGGATATCGGCCAAATACAGGCAAATGGGTCTAGCTTAGATGGGCATCTTGGTTGGCCTGGATAAGTTGGGCTGAAGGGCCTGTTTCTGTGCTCTATGACACTATGACTAATAGTTTGGTGGTCCTCGACACCCACAGCCATTGTTGCTGGTCTGATCACAGGCTCAGTGGCCTCTACTGCATTGTGTGTGTATGGAGGCTTATCAGAAAAATGTGCTAGTGTGATTGAAATATGGCAAGGTATTATAAGGTCCCTCATTGCCTTATATATCTATTGAAATTTGTCCCACCATTTGTCAACACTTTCAAGTGAGGAGGAGGGAGAGGGAAAACTATGGAAGGAAAGGGGAATAACTCCCTTGTTTCATATGGAGAGGATATTTTGTGAAGTTATGATAAGCAGACCAGACCCATAGTATTTTGCTGAAAGTCTTTGTGTTTTCTTTAGGATTTGTGACCTTAAAAGGCTATGCTGCAGAGAGAAAAGGCGAACGAGAAGAAATGCAGGATGCACATGTTATAATTGACGATTTCACAGCAAGTTTTACACAGCTACCTTCAGAAGTGTAAGTACTAAAATGATCAGAAGAGAATGACCTATTTGATGACATGACTTGCATTGCCATCATTTAACTTGGGAGTAATTTACAAGAACCTTTTCTGTGCAGTATACCAGCTGTGTCTGGTTAGGGGAGGAAGCTTAAGCTGGGGAACTGCTCCTATTCTCTACCACACCCTTCGCTTCGAGTTATGAGACCACATCTCCTTTTTCCTCTGCCCTTCTTTGAGGAATCACTTGACCTCAACTAAACACCTCCCCCTTGTACCACATGCTGAAGCCCACATACAATCCTAATGTGCTGGGCTGCAGAGTGTACAAAGATGTAACAGAGAACACAAGAAAATAGGACTAGGAGCAAGCCACCTGGCACCTTGAGTCTGTCCTGGAATTCAATATGACCATGACTGATCTGTCCCAGGCCTCAATTTATCTTCTGTTTCAGCTCCTCATAAGCCTCGATTCCTCGATCTTTCAAAAATTGATCTACCACGTCTTTAAATACTTGTGACCCAGTCTCCACAACCCTCCAGGGCATAGAATTCCAGAGATCTACCACCTTCTGTGAGAAGAAATACTTATGCATAATTGTAATGACCATCCTTGCAGGTGACGTGGATAATACATTTGCCCTTTCTCCTGAGTTTACCTGCAGTTTTTCCTTCTTGGTCTCTGGTTTAGATCTCGATTGTCATACTTTGCTGTCTTCGATGGCCATGGTGGCGTACGAGCATCCAAGTATGCAGCGCAGAATCTTCACCTCAATCTCACCAGGAACTTTCCCAAAGGTAACAATGTAGCCATGAGAAGCTGAAAGTCCAGTCCTTAGTCTGAAATCCACAGAATTTCCAAGTTCAATGAATGACCTGATATCTAGTCATAGAACTGGTTATGTGGTTCACTTCTGGAGGTTCTGATCATAGGGGAGTGGGACTTACCCTGAAGCTATTCTGCCCCTACAGGGGTTTTGTTTTTTTTGCTATGAGAATCATTGGTAACTGGCTATTTTTCCCCCACTATACATAGAATAGTATACAATGGAAGATTGTATTAGATTATAACCTGTTATTATTTTGAGTGTCGGCTCATAGAGTCTTTGTGGCACATCACTGTTCACTTTTAACTCGGAATGAGTTCTGGAAATTGGAATGCTGTGTTCTTCAATCAAACACGAAACTGAGAGCCTTTAAAGATAACTGGTTGTTAAAAATAATTATGACGGTTTTTTTCATTATTTTTGGTTGTGTTGTCCAAAGATGTCATGGGTGTCATTCCAGGACCTTAACATCGGCATCAGTCCACTATGAGTCTCTAGGGTATGTGTCCACCTTGACCTCCTACTTTCTTGCATGTTTTCAAAGTGAAATTCAAATGAACAGATTTGAACCTGAAAAACCAGGGCTTGCACATTTCCCTAGCCCTGTTCTGTACTACTTGACATCCTTGCACTGGATTGGAACCCCACCATTCATGTGAGATGATTTTGGGTTGACTGACCAGGTTTTTTTTATTGTTCTCTACAGGAGAAGTGAGTAATATGGAAAAGGCCATCAAGAAGTGCCTTCTAATGACCTTTAAGCAGACAGACGAAGGTTTTCTTAAGCAAGCATCGAGCCAGTGAGTAGTAAAGAGAGATGTTACTAATGTTAATTCTTTCTTCTGCCCCCTCACCTGCCCAAGTACAGTTGAAGCCAGGTGTATCATCCCTCTTCCTTCGCTAGCTTAAAAAGCTTTATGCATGTACTATATATTCCTGACCTTACATTTATCATGCTCAAAATTTACCCATAGAGAATAAACCACTCTTTTTCAGTAGAGCTTACTAAATTCCTGCATTTTAATAGAGGAGTTTCATTTCTGCTCCAGATTGTGAGATGAGGAATGGACCCATTTAAGGGCTGTGCATAACATTTGCTTTTGAGGAACTAGTGATGGCATTAATTATGATTAGACTCTTTTGGGTGGAGGCAGAAGGGGGTGATGGGCATGGTCATTGTCTAACACTCGTATGGTGTTGTACATGTATGAACTATTGTTTTCTTGAATCAGATACTGTATATGCTGAGTTAGCTGCAGCGTATATGAATAAACTCTTTGTGGAAGCAGTTTTATAATCTTAGATGCTGGATACAAATAACTGCTGTTCTTGTACTTCAGTTGAACAGGAATTGTATGACTTGATATGGAAAACAAGAAACAGCATCAGATAGGGAGAGTTAATGCTGATTTGAAGTTTCAGATTCCAACTTGCTCTCCACTGTCCTCAAGGTGAAGTAAAGTTTCACTTATGCAGTCTCATCAAGAACTTCTTGGTCATAAAGTACAATAGTTGTGCACTGCAAAAGCAGCTTGTTCTACTGCGTTGTAAATCTTGCACATTTTCGGTCACTCAATGTAAGACTCTCTTTACTGTCTCAATTATATACTAAAACCAACAATTGTTAGCTCCTTTTTACACACTGTAATTTTCATTTGGAATACCCGTTGTCACCTCCGAATAGTATTGTCAATTTATATAAGCCAGAGACACAGGAGACTGCAGATGCCGGAATCTGGTACAGAAAACAAACTGCTGAAGGAACTTGGGTGGTTCTGATACAGGGTATCAACCAGAAATGTCGACATTTCCTTTCTCCCCACAGATGCTGCTTGACATGCTGAGTTCCTCCAGCAGTTTGTTTTTTTTTTGCCTGAAATATAAGCCATTCTGTCTCAGTGTGCAGGTTCAATTTCTCATCTGTACTAGGTTACCTGGTAATCAGTTCTCCCTTATTTAAAAGAAAAAAGGTCAGGCAAAGTTCCTCACCCTGATGAGGATCTTGTGATCCCTGCTGGGAAAAATGGTTGCTTTCTCTTTTGACCAAGTGAGGACAGGCTTCTGAGTATGTAATCTTCGTACACAAAGGGGGATTCACTGGATGTTGCCTGGATGGGGCATTACACTTATCAGGAGAGACTGGATGGCTTGATTTGTTCTTCCTGGAGTGGAGGAGGCTGAGGAGTGACCTCATGGAGGTATACAAAATTATGAGGGGGGATAAACAGGATAGATAGTAAAAATCATCTGTTTCCCATGGTAGAGGTGTCAAAGACAAGAAGACATAGGTGTAAGGTGAGAGGTAGGTTTAGAGGGGATCTGAGGGGGATATTTTCCACAGAATTTGAAATGTGCTGCCTGAGGAGATGGTGGAGTCATATTCTCTCGCATTTAAGGAGCATCTAGACAAGCACTTGAATTGCCAGGACATAGTAAGCTATAGACCTAACATGGGTAACTGGGATTGGTGTAGGTAGATAAGGAGGTGACATGGACATTGGCTGAAAAGCCTATTTCTGTACTGAGTGCTACTATTCTTTTTCTGCCTCTCAAATTTCTGAATAATGTACCCAACTTCAAATTGTGCAAAAACTCTATAGTATTCAACTGTCCATTAACTCAGGTCATTGAACTAATGGGTCATATGTGGTTTCTCTTGCTGCAGAAAACCTGCCTGGAAAGATGGATCCACTGCTACATGTGTTTTGCTGGTGGACAGAGATTTGTATGTTGCAAACCTTGGTGACAGCAGGGTAGGAAATTCTGTCTAATAACAATGATCTGTTGTAATGTGTTGATGAATAACTATTGAAATAAGTCTACCATCAGCTTGTCCCTTCATGGTTTTTCTTGTTTCTCTCTTCCCTTGTCCGTCCTCCTTCAATATCACATGATCCTTTTCCCATCCCACCCCACCCCAACTCTAAATCTTTTCCCTGATGGAAGGGAAATGTGTTTTTATATGGCTGTTTTACCTGTTCATGTGGGGCTGAGGGGAGCTTTTACTGACTGCAGATTGTACGAGAGTGTTCTGATGAAGGGTCTCGACTGATATGATAACTCAGTTTCTCTTTCCACATTTGCTGTCTGACCTGCTGAGTGTTTCCAGCATTTTCTGCTTTTATTTCAGATTACTAGCATCTTCAGTTTTTGATGTTAAGTATGGACTTGTGCTAGAATCTATTATCAATAAAGTGGTAACAGGTCACTTGAAAGTAATAATCAGATGAGGTAGAGTCAGCATGGATTTATGAAAGGCAAATCATGTTTGACAAATCCTTTTTGAATTTTTTTGAGGTTATAAGTGGTGGAATAGATGAGGGTGATTCAGTTGATATGTATATGGACCAGGAAGATCTTTGATTAGATGCTATGCCAGAGATTATTAAGCAAAATTAGAATGCATGGTGTTGAGGATATTATACTGCTCGAGATGCCCCCAGTTGCAATATTGCCCTTGAGAAGTAGCCATTTTCTTAAACAGCAGCTGCCCTGCTGATTGTACTCCTACAGTGCTGTTGGTTGGGAGTTCCAGGATTTAGATTCCCAATGATGAAGGAATAATAGTGTATAATTTGAGAGAAATCTGCAAGTGCTGGTATTCTCAAATACCTGCTATCTTTGTCTTTGTCACCGGATTTGGGAGATGACATAGAAGTATCCTAGGCAAGTAATTACAGTGCATTTTGAAAACACTGCAGCCTCTGTCTTGGTGGAGGATGGAATGAATGATTAAAATGGTAAGTAGGATGCCAGACATGTGGCCTGTTTTAACCTGGGTGGTGTTGAGCTTTTTGAATGTTGTTTGAGTGGCTCCCATGGAAGCAAGAGGAATATATTCCATCATAATCCTGGTATACCCTTTGTATGTGATGGAAAATTATTCTTTTTTGATCCCTTGTTAAGTGAAATCTGTTCTTCATCTTTACTCTATCCGGCCCTTATAACTTTGTACACGTCAATTGTCTCCCCCAGACTCCTCTGTTCCAAAGAAAATAACCCTAGCTTATCCAACCTTTCCTCATAGATGCAATTTTAGTCCTCTTTGTCAATCTTTTCTGCAGCCTCTTCAGTGCAATCACATATTTCTTGTAATGTGTGGACCAGAAATGTAAATATTACTAAACCTGTACCTTTACTAGTGTTGTAAACAATTCCAGCACGACCTCTATGGTCTTGTATCCCATACCTTGGTTGATAAAGAAAAGCATTCCCTATGCCTCTTCAGCCAGTTTATTAATCTAAACTTCAAGGTGCCTTTGTTTCCCCCACATCATCCACAGCTTCCTGTGTGTGCATATTCTTTTGGTCTGTTGCTTCTCTGCAAAAAAGTTACCAAATGTTTCTGTGGATTAAATTCCATTTGCCTCATTTCTGCCCAACTGACCAGAACATCTCATTTATTTTCCATACCTCTGCTCTCATCCGCTCCTCCTGAAATGAGCAAGAACAGAGTTTGCCTGGCCCTCGCCTTCCACCCCACCAGCCTCCACATTCAACAGATCATCCTTGGCATAAGATGTAATTTTCATGTATGTCTGGTGCTGTGCCTTTCATTCTTTATTGAATTGGGTTTGGAGCCCAGTATGACAGTAGTCATTCCATGTTGCCTCCTGAATGCTCAGTTTTGCAATCTGTTCTGAATAAATCCCATTTAGCACAAGTGTAGTGACATGTCCTCATGTGAGAGTGGGATTTTGTCTCTTCTAGCATCTTCTGATCATTCTTATTAGTCCTATTATTTTTAGCTGCAACAGGTTCTTGGTTCAGATTGTTTTCATGTTAACCATGTCTGTCCAATCCCTTTTATACCTCTATCTACCATGGGGGCATTCTGTTACTTTTACACATTTCCCTGAGGAGCTGCTTTTCAAAACAAAATATGGTGATCCACCACCAGCCTCTACCATCTGGCTGAATTTGTCCTCATTTTGACCATCTTAACCTTTGGTTCCACTCCCTTCTTCCACATAAAAGGAGTTGTTGTGGGAACCCATATCAGTACTTCACGTGGTTGTCTTTTCATGATTTATGTGCATCCTTTGTTCTCGTCCCACTAGAGTACCCTCAATTATCCCTTTTTCAGGTACATTAATGACAGGTCTGGTACTTTATTCCTGCTGCCGCCACAAAACGGAAAGCTCCAAATTTGCTTCTAATTTCCATCCTTTCTTCACTTCCACAAAGTCCATTTCTAACTCTTCTTTCCCATCCCATTGGCTTCTCCATCTCTTTTCTGGGAGTAAGCCTGCGATTAATATCTACTGGCTCTCATAGCTACCTTCCTTACCTTCTCACATAGCAACTGTTCTGACAAAGCCACCTTCCATACCAGTGTTTCCAGTGAATGTTCATCTTTTTTTCAAAGGAGGTATCCCCTCTCCTGTCACTGACAGTGTTCTTGACTGTGTCCACTCCATTTCATGCATCTGTTCTTATCCCTTCCCTCTCTTACAGATTCGGCAATGATGTTCCCTTGTCCCCATCTTCCACCTGAGCAAATTCCATATCCAGTACTTACAGCGTGACACCTTCCTGTCCAGCCCCAGCATTCTGAATGGAGAGTTCCCTCCACAACACCTTACTTCACTCCTCAGTCATCACAAACACATAGTTCTCTCCCGTGGCTTCCTGAAGAGTCGTTTTTTTAAAAAAAAATGCAACTCCTGTGAATTTACCTTCATTGCTCCCACTGTCAAAAACACTTTGCGATTAAAACGGCAATTCACCTGGACTTGCTTGAACTTAGTGTACTGTATTCACTGCTCATGGTCTGATCTCCTTTACACTGAGGAAACCAAACACAGATTGTATGACTACTTTATGGGACTACGTTCAGTCCTCAGATGTGAACTTGAGTTTCTTGGCACCTGCCATTATTCTTGGTCTCACTCTTTCTCTCCTTGGCTTCCTACATTGATCAAATGGAACTCAACATGATGAGCTCATGGAACACTACATCAGACATACTTGCAGCCTTTCAAGATTAAAAAGTTTTAAATAATCACTCTTCACTTTTTAACATTTTCATTTTTTTCACCACCTTTAGACTGATCTTACCTTCTTTACTCATGTTCCCTCTTTTCTCTGTATTTTTAAACTTGTTTTATTCTAACCCTTTTTCTGATGAAAGGACATGGATTTCTGTTGATTTTGCCTGATCTACTGAGTTTTTCCAGCATTTTCTGGTTTATATTTTAGCAATCACTGAACTGAAAAGACCACGAAGTTTAATCTCAAGAGTTTTAAGAATCCCAAATTTAAATGCATAGTTGAATGCTTCATGAACTATCTATTATCCAGCTTATAACAAACATTCATGATAGCAAATGCTTTGAGATAAACTGGTTGGAACGGATTCAGTGCATCGACACCTGCCTGACCCAAGCTGATAAATGTTATCTATGGCTACATGCAGTATGACAGCAGCTTCTTTGTTAGTTGTCTCAATTGCAATGGGAATTTTTAAAAAATTTGTGTGCCTTGTGATCTTTATTCTGCTGGTTGATCACCTTTCTAAATGGATGTGCCCTCCTTTTAAGGTCAAAGGAAAATTCCGGAGAGGACTTGGCTTTTTTGGACTGAGTTATCCTGTGAAAGTATTCACTGATGTTGAAGCATCAGACTTCTTATTAGATAGAGACTCATCTTGTGGGATCCCCTGACTGTTCCAGTGATGTCACTGATTAAAGAGGGCTCAGTGTCCTTGAGCATTTCCAAAATGGCCTCGATTTTTACTGGCATCTCTCAGCATGTTGGTAAATTTGAGGACTTCTGTACAAACACAGAAATCCCAAACCTAACTGGCGATAAGCTCTGCCAGTCACTTTCCAGCTGATCCTTGCTGCCAGACAATTTTGCAGCTCAGGTATATGGGGTGCCTGCAAACCCATTCAGAGGGTAAAAGGTAAGTTGCTTATTTCTTTTGTTGTTTATTGGTGCAGTGGAGGATAGGGTGTTAATAGTTGCAAGTAAAGGAGTTTTAGTTGATATTTTTTATATTTTTAAGTTTTTTGTTCATTTTATTTCATGTCTCTGAATGTCAAAAATATAGAAAAATCTTGAAAAACATTGGCATGTTTGACAGCTGGCAAAGCTGAGAGCAGAGCATTGATGGACATCAGTAGATGTCAAGAGCTGCTTCCTGTCCACCCCATGCTTCCATTATCAGTGCCCCGCCACCACTCAGGGTCTTGTGCTTGCTACCGGGAACTTCTGGGACAATAAGATCAGCCTTGCGATCCTGGCAAGGGTATATTTGGGGGAATCCAGGCAGCGGTTCTCACTTGAGAAAATCTGGGTCATTGAAAATTGGAACTTTGAAGTCACTTGGGGTTTGATTTCAGCTCCTTATTCTTGAAGACATTAACTACCAGCTGACTTAAGTTGTGCTTTGAAACACTGCCAGCAGATCAAGGTGGAGAAAAGTGCCCTGTTTATTGCCTTGTTATATTTGTTAATCAGGTGGAATGAATGTTCAGTCTGGAATATTGCTCCCTCTACAGTGTAAAATCATATCATAGTTCAGAGTAAGTACAGTATAGGGTAGATACAAGGAGTCATTGCTCAGTACTGTGCTCCCAGCAGGATGCCTCACTCACTGGTAACATAGATAATGAAACCACCAGAAATGAACACTTCTACCCTCTTCAACTAAAGAATCCAAAGACAGGCCGAATAAAGTCTCCAGTGAATTACTTCAGGCGCAATCTGAATGAAAAGGACATCACGCTAAAATCTGCAATTCCAAGTTTGTGGTTTGTGCTGTGAGCTCTTCCAGTCACTCCAGATCATATCAAATTACTACCTTCACTTTAGGACCTTTACAACAAGCCAAGAGAATAGGTGGATATAGGTGGCAGTGTGGCTGGGGAATGGAAGGAGTAAAACTGCCATTTCTTCAATTGGAAGGGGATTTCAACCTTGAATAACAAAATGAAGGCGGTTGGCAGAGCCATTGAGCTAATGCTGAATGCTAAAGAACATTATTAATCAGGTAGTGTGTTATGAGGATGTGAAGGTTATTAATTTGCCCTTTCTATTTAATGACAGCAAATTTCTCAGATAATGGATTTGTTCTAGGGTGTATCTAGACCATGTTAGGTGTTAATGGTTGTTTGAGCATTGAGCATGTAAGATGTTGCAGACTGTTTGTCTTTTAAGGGCTGCCATCATCAGACAGAAACGTTATGGTAAATATTTTTCTCACTTTTAAAATGAAAAACTTAGGTGCCAGCCTCATTTCCTGCTTCCAAGCTTCAGCACTGGAGCTCCCAGATGTTATGATCTTGCTCCCCTTTCATGTTCTGTTGAAATAATGTCACGTGCTCTCATCACAAGTTGTAGGGTGATAGTTGCAGCCTTCTGCAGGGCGACGTTCTCCTGTAGTGCAGCGATTTTTGGCTGAGCAAGAAGCCTGTCGACAGTGTGCTCACTCTTCCTCCTCCTCCTCCTCTCCTCTCCTCTCCTCTCCTCCTCCTCCTCTCCTCTCCTCTCCTCTCCTCTCCTCTCCTCTCCTCTCCTCTCCCCCTCTCCCCCTCTCCCCCTCTCCCCCTCTCCCCCTCTCCCCCTCTCCCCCTCTCCCCCTCTCCCCCTCTCCTCCTCTCCTCCTCTCCTCCTCTCCCCCTCTCCTCCTCTCCTCCTCTCCTCCTCTCCTCCTCTCCTCCTCTCCTCCTCTCCTCCTCTCCTCCTCTCCTCCTCTCCTCCTCTCCTCCTCTCCTCCTCTCCTCCTCTCCTCCTCTCCTCCTCTCCTCCTCTCCTCCTCTCCTCCTCTCCTCCTCCCCTTCCTCTCCTCCTCTCCTCCTCTCCTCCTCCCCATCCACACCCCCTCCCCATCCACTCCCTCTCACCCACCTTTCCGACTTTCTTGTTTACATAACAATCTTGACCAGAGCGCACTATTGTCAGCCATCCCCACAGAGAAGTAAGTTGTGAAGTTTGTTCATAGCTGTGGGTGTTCTGTGTCAGCAGTAAAGAAGGAAGGCATGATTCTATTATGCCTAATCTATGGGTTGATGATCTAAAATGCTAAATATTAATGATTAAGTGTAAGGGAATCAGTGATTTTGTTGTTTGTATTAGTGTCATTACTATTGATGAAAACTTTCAATCAAACTAGCCCTTTATATGCATCAGCATGCATCTTGACATGCTCGTTGTGGACTAATCTATGTACAGTTTTGGTTTGCGGAATTATGAGTCCAGTGGGTGTACAAACTTGGTGTGTTGCCTGGGTCAGTGGATGTACAATCTCAGTACTGGGCCCAAATTTGCTCTCAATATTCCAAATAAAGGTGTCCACCCTTATGATATCCCACGAAGGCCAGAACTTCTCTACCACCTCATCAAGCAGTGATTAGCATGTGAGGTTTCAAGGGCTGGTCGAGGCTTGTGTAGACGCAAAGTGGCAAGTCATTCTTCAGTCCCTGGAGGCCACGCTGGAGTGTTCACCATGACTCAGATCAAGAGAAAACCCAACTAGTTCCCCTTTTCTTCAACCAAATCATGAAAATCACAAGTTTCACACTGTACAAGTTACTACTCTGAGGCAAGGTGGGCAGGTGAGAAGAACTAAGAGCAAAGCGAAGAAGAGATGCTCTGAACTGAAGTTTTTTAAGAATCATAGCTGGGACAGGCACAGTAGTGTAGCGGTTAGTGTAATGCTATTACAGCACTGGCGACCCAGGTTCAATTCTGGCCACTGTCTGTAAGGAGCTTGTACGCTCTCCCCGTGTCTGCGTGAGTTTCCTCCGGGAGCTCCAGTTTCCTCCCAGATTCCAAAGACGTACGGGTTAGGAAGTTGTGGGCATGTTATGTTGGCGCTGGAAGCATAGCGACACTTGTGGGCTGCCCCCAGAACACTCTAAGCAAAAGATGTATTTCACTGTGTGTTTCGATGTACATGTGACTAATAAAGATATCTTATCGTATCTATGGGCATTAGATATCAAGCTCAGGGCGCAACATATATGCAACAGCAGTGTACAATCTTGGGGTATCAGTGAGCGTGCAGTCTTGGGCTGTGTGGAAATGGACAGTATTATAAAAATAACCAGTTATTGGAGTTAGAGTTAACCCGTGCCTGTGTTACCTTTCAGGCTATTCTCTGTCGATTCAGTGAGACAAGCGGGAAACTGACATCCATGCCACTGATGAAGGAACATAATCCAACCCAATATGATGAAAGAATGAGAATCCAGAAAGCAGGGGGGACAGTGAGGTGAGAAGTAGATTTCTGTATAAAAGGTGGACACTTGTTGGATTAAGTTAAGGTCTTGTCCATACTTGTTGCACAAAGATTGGAAGATGGTTCTTGGGATCTGCCTCTTGCTCATCAAAGCCTACGTTGCCAGTTCAGTGTGAAGTACGTATTCCTGAGTCCATTGTGTACATTATCCTGAATGGCCAAAAACTTGGGCAGCTCATACCCAGCGCAAAAAAAAGTTTCTTCTTTCTAAATGGCCTGTTTGTTTTTGGAGATGAGAGACATCTAGTCATGTTAAATGCAAGTGAGTAGTGTTCTGAGCTTCTTTCAGCATCCCTTAAGGGTTAGGGTGGTAATTGTAAATGGTGTTAGGTCTTTTGGATCAATTTCTTGGGTCGTGAATTCTTGGGGTTCATTGGAGTTATGTGTGCCAATCATTACATTTAAACTCTTGGAGGAATTTCAGACTTTAAAAGAAGAGGAGTTACTAGAACTGTAAAATTTATAATATAGAAGGGAAGCTAATCAGCCCAGAGAGTCTAGTGAGTTTTTGCTGGAGCAGTCCAGCACTCATCCTATATTCTGTACACTCCTGATTAAGTCATGTGTTCCTAATCTAATCTTTTATATATAAAAAAATATTGTATTGGATCCTGTGACTCAATTATAGTGGATCATTCCATTCTTACCAACGTCCTACAAGAAAGGAACTTCTACAGATTTATTACTCTCTGTGATCAATAAAATTGCTGACTCCTCAACAATGACTTCCCAGACATTTATTTATACCTTTTCATCTTATTCAAGGATCCCCTTAATGTTAATTGATATTCATTCACTAACTTGCATTTCAAGATAAGCTCTTGTTCATGAGTTTGAATTGTCATTTGTATTTAACATAATGGTAACTGGGAGTTAATATGTATTGGCTGTTTCTGTTTAAAATGATTTATTATTTGGGCTGCTTTGAATTTCCATCATAAATGATTGAACAGGCTGGAGCTCTTCTCATGAGAAAGGAGAAGCCTTGAGGTGGGCTTGATGGATGACCTTAAAATTCTGAAAGTGTTCAGTTGGGTAGACATAGAGATATTTCCACTGGTCAAGGGGTGAGAGATGGTGTCTGGAACTATGAGAAATACACAACAGTGGTTAGTGTGTCTTTTAAGTCGCTGTGGTTTATAAGAAGTGTAAAAAGTCTCTGTTTAACCTCAACTTGTGATCATCTTACTCCATATGCCCATATTCCTTTTCAAATCATGGAAGAACTGCAATAGATTTGTTTAATATTGCCATTCCACTGTCATCATCCACAACTATATTTCCACACATACACTGGTGAAACACAGCCCTGCCTCTGTTGATCTCTCACTCCATGTTTCCTTCATCCAAGCATTGGAAGGAAGCAAGTTATCTTCTATGCATGCCATGTTGCATGACCCTGTCCCTGAATTCCACCATACTTGGCAATTCTTTCTGGTGGATCACCCCCATATTCCCTTCCATTACCCCAGTAGTCCAACTGTACCCACATTGTCCAGGTACAGGCACTCTGTAGCCCAGAGCCCAGCAGTGAGGTCTGGACCATGACTGAGTGGAGGCCTGGCTTCTGAACACTGAGAGCTGGGCCAGCTGTGAGAGTTGTCATTCATTTTAAGTTTTTTAAAAAAAAATACTCTCTGACACTTGGAAGCATTTAAAGACTTTTAAAATGGAAATATAATTTATGACAACATTTAAACAATAATAAAAAAAACTAAAAACTTCAGAAGAATTTACAAATAATTAACATTAAATTAAACCAAAGTAATTTTTAAAGAAGTAACTTGCATTCCTCTGACTGACCCAGCTGACAATTCCCCAATATACTACCAGTGCCATTTTACTGACCTTGATATAAGATATCTTTATTAGTCATACATCGAAACATACAGTTTTTGCGTAGTGTGTTCTGGGGGCAGCCTGCAAGTGTTGCCACGCTTCCGGTGCCAACATAGCATGCCCACAACTTCCTAATCTGTACGTCTTTGGAATGTGGGAGGAAACCAGAGCACCAGAAGGAAACCCACGCAGACACGGAGAGAACATACAAACTCCTTACAGACAGCAGGAATTTAACCCAGGTCGCTGGTGCTGTAATAGCATTACGCTAACTGCTACACCACTGTGCCTGCCCTGCTCTCATTGTCTCGAGCACTGACAAGCCCAGTTCAGCATGCCCCAGGTCACTCTCCAGTGTTACTTCCTTCTGTGTCTGGTCCTGGAAAAAGCTTTTCCCCAAGTCACTTTGCAACTGCGCTTTCAATGTTCCTACTGGTTAATCTTTGATGTTTCTGCAGCTCCTAATCTATTCGATTAAACCTTCACCTTTGATACCCTTCCCTCCATTAAGACCCTTTCATTCCCTCTCTCCCTGGTGAGTCAATTTATTGCGGTCCATATCTCCGTCTCCTTGTGTTCAATAATCCCTTTCCTAACTGGACTTAACTAGATAATGCATGATCAGTTCCTGCTTTTCTCTGCAAAAACTGCTCACTGTTTCAGGATCATTCTGGAATGCAAAGGTAGTCCACCAGTTCATGTTTCCATGACAAACTATCTTCTAATGTCCCAATACCCAGCCTCCTCCACCCTGCTCTCCAAGAAAGTTTTGAGAGCTTGTGGACGACTTTGTCACTAAGATTGATGCTTTCCAGTCAGCTACCTCTGTTGTTTTGCTTCCTTCCTCTAATCCACTGATCCAAACTTCCCATGTTTTTCTCCAACCTTGTGCTCTAATTCAGCATCTTTCTGATTTCCCTTCTTGACTTTTCTTAGTTTGTCTTGTCCATGAAATTCACCTCCTGGTCCTTGAACCATCTGCTAATGGAATCCACTTCCCCCTATCTTAAACCAGTCACATTCTTGTACAGTTCCATCAAATATTCTCTCAATCTTCCTTACTTGTGTCACGCTTGGCCCCAAAATGAGCTGCTGACCACACTTTACTCCATCATTAAAGCCAGCCACTTTCATATTCATAAGCATGATTCCACCCTTTCTCAACTCAATGGTAACTGAAACATACACCCAAACCTGTGTTATCGCTAAGCTTAAAATAAAAACAGAAAATGCTGGAAATACTCACCAGGTCAGGCCCTATCTGTGTGAAGAGAAACAAAGTTAACAGTTTTCTTCCTGCAGATGCAGTTTATTGTTTGATTTTTTTTTGTTTATCTCTGATTTGACTATTCCATTGCAATTTTAGCTGATCTCCCATTTTCACCCATCGCCCTAACTTCTGTAAAAAATCAAATTGCTGCAGATGCTGGATGTCTGAAATATAAACAGAAAATGTTGGAACACTCAGCAGGTCAGATACGACCTGTGGCAAGAAAAGCTGAATTAATGGTTCCGGTCAAAGTCTCTGCCTGACCCAAGTGTTACCAACATTTTCTGTATTTAGTCCAAACTTCTATCACTTGCTCGGTCCTGTGCTCACTGACCTCTGCCTAATCCAGCAACACCTCCATTTTAAAATTCTAATCGTTTTCAGCCACCCTTTTTCTCTGTAGTTTTCTTAGGCTTTTGAGGTATTTCATCTGTCTTTTCATTCCTCCCTTTTAATTTTAATTGCTCTACTATTGGCAGTCATGCCTAAAGCTGTCTGGGCTTTGAGATCTGGAATTTCCTCTGTAAATTTCTACTCACTACTCCTTAAACCCTGCCTTTTTTGTCCAGGCTTTGGTCATCTGTCCAAATACTGCCTCATGTTGTGCAATGTTAAAGTTTTCCTAACACTTCTGTGAAGCACCTTGGGATGTTGCACTACACTAAAGACACTGTGTTAAATTGCAACATGGCTAGAATATGCTCTTGTAATAATTTAATTTTTTAGTATTTAATAGCTTTTGAATGTTGGTGACAGCATCGGTATGTGGGTTTAGCCTTAGTTGGCTCTCAAAGCAACTCTGGGGGCAGAATCTGTCAATTATACTCAGGGAGCCTTGTACTGCACTGGACCTTGCCAATCAGCTGAGGAGCTGGCTTCCCAGCAGAAGACTCCACTAGGGACCTGCTGCAAGACTGGGCTTTGAAGGTGAGCATCTGGTGAGCTTGGTGGTCAACAGAAAATATAAGCCAATGTATTTCAAAGTCAGGAATGTCCTACCTTAAAATGTCTCTGCCTCTCTCCCTCGCTTTCTTTAAGATGCTCCATAAAACATACTGCTTTGGTCAATTTTTCAGTTGTTATCCCTAGTACCTCCAAAAGTGAATTTAAACAAGCATTTAACTTAAACAAAGAGCCAAACATTAAAAATAAATAAAACAGTAGGTAATCTAATAGTAAATGCATTTTAAGTTCTCTTTTTTGTTAGTTGAGTTAACCTAGTAAATACATGGCAGGGCACCTTGTATGCATGGAATGTATATCCTGTACTATATGGAAACTCTAGGTCAGTCCTTGTGCACTGAACAATTATGAGTACAGGGAGTGTCATCAACAGGAGGAGCTGAAGTGCCAGGTTTTGGAGTTTGAGCAACTGTTGACATTATTGCAGTCCAACCATAAGGCTGAGTGTTTGTACTTCATGTCAATACCAGTGACCTAGGCAGTGAAAGAGAAGAGATCCTGCAGGCAGATATTAAGAAGTTAGGAAAAAGATTAAGAAGCAGCACTTTAGAGGATTACTCTAAGAGGATTCATTCGAATTACTCCCTACACCATGTCCCAGTGAGTTTAGAAATAAAATAAAGTTTTGGCTAGAGGGAAGATGCAGGAGGGAAAGCTCTAGGTTCCTGTGATGTTGTGACTTTCTGGGGGACTTGAGACCAGTACATGCCAGACAGAATGTACCACTGCAGATCTGGGAGCAATGTCCTTGTGGGAAGGTTTGCTGGTGATGTGGCAGAGATTTCAAGTAGTTTGCAGAGTGTTGGGCATAAGAGGGTAGCATTGAAAAGGGGGGAAAATGCAACGAATGATTGTGAGAGATCAGTAGCACCAGAGCAAGGAAAAGGTAGGTTTCTAGACAGCATCAGTCTGAGAGAGGACAAAATGCACAGGTATGTAGGCACATGCACCTTAAACAAGACTGGTGAGCCAATACATTTCCAAATCACGAACATTTTGTCTGAAAGTCTCTGCCACCTGGAATAGTGAGAGAGAACAGGTGGGGGGAAAAAAATCACTAGAACTGAGTTCTAAATATTCCTGGACACAAGATATACAGGAAAGACAGGGAAGGAAAAAGAAGAGTACTGGCTGTATTGATGAAGGAGATTAAGCAGTGCTGGAACAAGAGGATGTCCTGGAACAATCAAGGACAAGATCTTTCTGTTACGAATTACGAACAATAGAGATGTGTTTGCATACTGGCAGTATTCTCCAGGCTGCCAAGTAGTGGGATGATACTGAGGAACAAATTTGTTGGGAAATTGCAGAAGTGTGCCAAAACCATGGAGTAGTGATATAAGTGCTCTTCAGTGATCCTAATGTATACTGGGATAGTAATGACATAAGGGGTAAAGATAGAGAGGAGTTTGGATCACTGAAGTCTCCCATTATCACTGTGTGGTTTTTCAAGTCAGAGGGTTGCTGGATTTAGTTCTGGGAAGTGAACCAAGTCGAGGACTAAATATCAGTGAAGGAACAACTAGGGAAACAAAGGAAGTCGACTACAGTCGGGGGGAAGCCCGGGTTAGAAAAGAAGTTGGACATCTTGGATGTTCTGGAGTGGAAAGCCTCATCGTGGAAGCAGGTGCGCCGGAGGCAGAGCAATTGAGAAAAAGGGATAGCGTCCTTGCAAGAGGCAGGGTGAGAGGAGCTGTAATCGAGATAGCTGTGGGCATCGGTGGGTTTGTAGATGATGTCAGTGGATAAGGAATCTCCTGAGATGGAGATGGAAAGATTGAGGAAGGGGAGAGAGAGGTGTCAGAGATAGTCCAAGTGAATTGGAGAGCTGGGTGAAAATTGCAGCCTCATGGCATGAATATTAAATTCTCCCACTTTAGGTGATTTCCCACCACCCTTCCCCACAACACTCTTTCCCCCCCGCCCCCCCCCCCCAACCATTCTTGTTCTCTTCTTCCCTTTCTTAGCCTCTTTTTATTCTACCTTTTTTTTCCTTTCTCTCCTTGCCTTTGCCTTTGACCCATCTCCCAGTGGATCTGCTCTCCCTTCCTCCCCCACCCTTGCCCATCACTATCTCTTACCTGCATCTACCTATCACCACCTTGTGCATACCCTGCCTCCCGTCTTTTGTCCACCTATCACTGCTCTGCTTTTCCCTCCTATATATTGGGCTTCCCCTTTTCCTATCTTCAGTCCTGAAGAAGGGTCCTGACCCAAAACGTTGACCACCTGCTTTTCTCCACACATGCTGCCTGGCCTGCTGAGTTCCTCCAGCATCATCGTGTTTTTCATCAAGGAACAACTAGGAAATGACTATCATAATATCCTAATGTTCAGAATAGCTATGGAAAAGGATATGGACAAATCAAGGTTGGGGGGGGGGGGGGGGGGGGCTCAATTTCAGTGGCATGAGAATGCATCTGCCTCTTAAATTGGAATCAACCTGGAAAGCAAAACTGTAATTGAATAATTGGAGGTCTTAAGGCAGAGATGTTTCAGCTGTATTCAAGATGGGTTCAAATGAAAGGGTGGCACAGTGGTGCAGCCAGTAGATCCGCTGTCTCACAGCTCCAGGAACCTGGGTTCAATCCTGACCTTTGGCAGTGTCTGTTCGGACTTTGTAGTTCTCTCTGTGACTGCATGGAGTACCAATGAGGCCAGGACATAGACTATAAATGGTAAGGTCCTTGAGGGTACTGAGGAACAAAGAGGTCTTGGTGTGCAAGTCCAAAGATTCTTGAAGGTGGCAGTGCACATAGATAACGTGGTTAAGAAGGCATATGGGATGCTGGCCTTCATTCGTCATGGCATTGAATACAAAAGCAGGGAGGTTATGCTCCAACATTACAAAACATTGGTCAGACCTCAGCTGGAGTTCTGCATGCAGTTCTGATAACCACACTCTAGGAAGGATGTGATAGTGCTGGAGAGGATGCAGAGGAGATTTACCAGGGTGTTGCCAGGGATGGAATGTATTAGTTATGCAGAGAGACTGGATGGCCTAGGTCTGTTTTCCCTGGAGTGGAGGGGTTAAGAGGAGGCCATAGATTTGGGATAAGAGGTAAGAGATTTTGAGGGAGACATTCCTCACCCAGAGAGTGGTGATTACCTGGAGTGCACTGCTGGAGAGTGGTGGAAGCAGACTCACTAACAGCATTTAAGAGGCATAGACATGGAGGACTTGAATTGCCTAGGCATTGAAGCCCACAGGCCAAGTGCTGAATGATGGGATAAATACAGATGGATGCCCACTGGATGGCATAGACATGGTCGGTCAAATAGCCTGCTTCCATGTTGTGACTCTAATAAAACGGGTTAAGGTAGCAGTGGTGTAAAAGTGGTTGCTTGATGGTGTACGTGGACTCAGTGGGCTGAAGGGCCTGTATCCGTGCTGTATTTCTCGATGACTCAGAGACACTAGAGAGCACAGTAGGGAAATTAAAGGCAGATATCAATGGATAACCAAAAAGATTGAGAGTATAATAACCTGAAAAGAAGAGCGTGTCAGAGATGCCTGGCTGTTAACACAAATGAGATTTAGGCTGATTAAAGAAATTTCAGAGAGGAAGTTAAAAAGAAATGAGAGTAGCAAAGCAAGACATGAGGAATGACTGGCAGCAAACATAGAAAGGAATTCCAAAAAAGGCACATAAACAGGAAAAGGGTTCTAAGAGAAGTAAGGCTGATCAGGGATCAAAAAGGAAGTTTACTCGTGAAGGGATTGGGTTGCTGAGGAAAGTAATGGAGGAAATTCCAGAGGCTCCATTCTTTTAAAAATACAAGGACTGGAAACTTTCAAAAGTCACAATCTTGGCCTGTAAGGATCAATAGAGGCCAAAGTTTGAGGAAAATTAATTGGGAACAGAATTAGCAGTCACTTGGCCAAGTGTGGATTGATTAGAGAAAGCCATCATGACTTTGTTAGAGGCAAATTGTGTCTTTGATGATATAACAGAATGTGTTGATTAGGGAACTGCAGTTGGTGTGGTGTATATAGGTTTCCATTAGGCACTTGATTAGTGTCTCATAATAGGCTTGTCATCAAGATTTAAGGACATGGAACAATAGGGGCTGGGCCAGCATAAATTGAAAATTAAGTAATGGGAATCAGTAGTTGTGAATGGTTATCGTTTTTGCACTGGAGAGAATATCCAGGGCTCGGTGCTAAGACAACTGCTTTGCTTAATGTATATTAATGATTTGAATTTGGGTGTACAGAGTTAAGTTAGAGAGTGAAGGAGGCTGAGGGGTAACCTTATAGAGGTTTATAAAATTATGAGAAGCATAGATAGGGTCACAGTCTTTTTCCTTGGTTAAGGAAGCCTAAAACTAGAGGGCATAGGTTTAACGTGAGAGGAGAAGGATTTAAAGGGGACCTGGGGGGGCAAGTTTTTCCACACAGAGGGTGGTGGCTGTATGGAATGAACTGCCAGAGGAAGTGGTGGAGACAGGAACAATTACAACATTTAAAAGACATTTAGACGGGTATATGGATAGGAAAGAGTAAGGGGGATATGGGCCAAACGCAGGCAAATGGGACCAACTCAGCTAGACACCTTGGTTGGCACTGATCAGTTGGGCTAAAGTCTTGTTGCTGTGCTGTATTACTCAATGACTCTCCGGCACAATTTCAAAATGTGCAGAAGTATAAGGAACTGTGAGAAGGGTATTATCAAATTTCAAAGAGATGGAGACAGGCTGCTGGAATGGGCAAATGGGTCATGAGAAATGTGAAGTGATGCACCTTAGTAGAAAGAATGAAAAGAAGTGATACAAACCATAGGGTACAATTCTAAAAGGAGTACAAGAACAGAGAAATCTTGGGTTCTATGTGCTTGGCTTGTTGAATATGGTAGGGCAGGTTGAAAGTGGTTAAAAGAGTATATGAGATCCTTGGCTTTATAAATAGGGGCATAGTTTGCAAGAGCGAAGAAGTCACAATGATCCTTTATAAAACAAAGTTCAGCCATAATTGAATTATTGTGCCCATCTCTGGTGGTAGAGCTGCTATGTAATAGTTCCAGCAACCTGGCTTCAATCCTCAACCCTGGTGCTATCTGTGTGGAGTTTGCACATTCTCCTTGTGACCATGTGGGTTTCCTCTGTGTGCTCTGGTTTTCTCCCACATTCCAAAAACATGTTGATAGGTCAGTAACTGACCACTGTAAGTTATCCCCAGTGTGTAGTTGAGTTGTAGACTGTGGGGAGAATAAAAAAGGTCAGGGTAAGATTAGTGTCAAAATGGGTGCTTGATGTTTGGCATGAACAGTGAGCTGAAATGCCCATTTCAGTGCTGTGTCACTCTACAAATTTAATTGAGGAAAGGTCTGAAGGCTTTAGCAAGAGTGCAGAAAAGATTTACCAAAATGATTCTGAAAAAGTGGAACTTTAGTTGTGTGGGTAGGGTGGAGAAGCTGGGGTTATTTTCCTTGGATAGGAGGGGGTCAAGAACTCGGGAGGGAGTGCGCAGGTGAGGCATAGACCGAAGGTAATCTGCCAAAAGTTGTATGAAAATTTTTTCTTTACGGAGTGAGACATTAGGTCTAGAATGTGGAGGCAAATTCAATTGTAGTGTTCAAATGGGAGCTGGATAAGATTCAGAAAGGAATGAAATTGCAAGATTATGGGAGAGATTGGGATTGGTTGGATTTCTCTTGTGCACAGTCAGTAAAAACTTGTTGGGCTGAATGGCCTCCAAGGCAGCTTAGTGTCAAATTTGCTTGATTGTAATCCTGTGAAGCACTGAAGCAGAGTAACAGCAACAATAGTATCACGTGATACTAAAATAGATGGTGTTGTAGATAGTGTAGAAGGTCGTGAAAAATTACAGGGGGATCTTGATCAGCTGGGTATGTGGGCTGAGGAATGGCAAATGGCTTTCAATCAGATAAATGTGAGGTATTGTACTTTAGCAGGGAAGGACTTGTACAGTGAATGGTAGGGCCTTGGGCAGTGTTATGGAACAGAGGGACCTAGGAGTGCAAGAGCATAGTTCACTGAAAGCAGTATCACGGTGGTGAAGAAGGTGTTTGACACGCTTGCCTTCATTAGTCAGGGCATTGAGTATAGGAATTAGGAAGTTATGTTGCAGTTATGTAAGATGTTGGTGAGGCCGCACTTCGTATATTGTGTACAGTTTTGGTCACCCTGTTATGGGAAAAATGTTATTAAACTAGAATTAGTGCAGAAGAGATTTACCAGGATGTTGCCTGGACTTGGGGAGCCTGAGTTACAAGGAGAGGTTGCATAGACTGGGACTTTATTCCCTGGAATGTAGGGGTGACCTGATAGAGGTATATAAGATCATGAGGGACATAGACAGGGTGAAAGCCCATAGTCTTTTTCCCAGGGAGGTGGTGCTAAAAACAAAAGGGCATGAGTTTAAGATTAGAGGCGAGGTATTTAAAAGGGACATCAGGGGCAGCTTCTTCATGTGAAGGGTTGTGCATATTTGGAATGAGCTGCCAGAAATAGTGGTTGAGGCAAGCACATTAGCAACACTTAAAGGCCATCTAGATAAGTACATGGATATGAGAGGTTTAAAGGGATATGGGCTAAACACAGACAGATAGGTCTAGCTCGCTGGGCAACACATTTGGCATGGACGAGTTGGGCCAAAGGGCCTGTTGCTGTGCTGTATGACGCTAATAACACTGTTGAACTTTGTGTTCCAAATATGTCCTGATGAATGTATCCAATACATCTTGAGAAAACTTCAGACACTGTCCCTGTTGTTACAACAGCATTCTATTACCTGCTTGGGTATTGGAAATAAGGAGACAACAATCCGATCTCAGTATATTCACCACCCCTATCTAAATCTTACTGCCAGTTCAGCTACATTTTTTTTACCAGCCACATATTGCTGAATAAATAACAACTTATCCATGTTTCATGAAACAAGTTGAGTATAACAACATCTTATCGGTAAGAGAGAGAAATATATTTTTTGTGATCGGATTAACAGAGCTAGTACTCCATTTCTATTCACAGGATGGGTTGGTAGAATAAAGTACGTATCAAGGTTCCATCAGTTTTTCACCTGTACTTGCTGTTTGATCCACTCTTGCCAGTATGATGATTAAGCCGAAAGAGGGGAGTTGCTTCCTTCAAGTTCTTGAGTGAAATGGGTTGGCAACATTTCAATGGCTTGGTTTTATTGCAGCTGAAGGTATCACAGCAGTGATCCTCCCATGGCTCAGCATAACGTGCCTTTCCCTGAGGTGATTCAACTCCTGTCAAACATTTTGCTGGTGAATTAATCACGTTCTGCAGAAAATGGTGTTATTGCAAACAGCAATTTTGATAACATCCCCATTCTTGCAGCAAATGATCCTTGGGGATATTTATGCCTCAAAAGCTCTGATTTTTAACAAACAATTTATGACCATTGTTCCAAGTGGATGTAACTTTTTGCCAGAAATGCCCAGCTGGGGAATCACCTTGCTGCGAGGGAGAATATCTGATGGCTTTCACATGAAGCAGGTTCTTATCCTTGACCTTGCTTATTCTATGTATTGCATTGTGCAGAGGCTAATGTTGATTCATGTCTGCACAGGGATGGTCGTGTGATGGGCATGCTGGAGGTATCGCGCTCCATCGGAGATGGGCAGTACAAGCACTGTGGCGTTATCTCAGTACCAGATGTCAGACGCTGTCCGTTAACATCCAACGACAGGTATGGCAGAACTTTTAAAACTGTAAATCCTGTGTATTTACTGCTGTCATTATTTACCCCACCTTATGCTTCTCAGGCTTGGGCATAAGGGATGAGAAGTGACATGAAGGATTTGAATCCTGATGGTTCAACATCAAACAATCTGTTCCCGACTGATCAATGTCTGTCTAATTTACATTGAGTTTCAGGAACTATAAGTAAATCTACCCCTGCATTTTTTGCTTTCTAATTACTTTCGTTCAATGTTCGTCAATTTGAGAAGATAGGATGCAACGTCTAAGAAGGCAACTTTTCTGATGAAAGGTTACCAACCTGAAACATTAAATCTGTTTCTCTCTTCGTGGATGCTGCTCAGCATACTCAGTATTTACAGCATTCTGTGTTTTTATTCAGGTTTCCTTTTTGTTTTTGTTTGCTTTTGGAATGAACATTTCACAACTGTGTCTTTGAGCTGAAAATTGTTGAGCAAATTTATAGACCACAAATTGGCAAGTAAATAGAAGTGATGACTTAATGAAGAATTACAGTAGCAACAGCTCTAACCATCCTTTTGTGGCAGGTTCCAAATTGTAGAATTATGTGAACAAGAACTGACTCAAAAGTCCAAGAATGTTAATCTTACAGGAGCTTTTTCTGGATTGTTGACAGAATCTCTGGCTTTCTGTTCTGTATCTGATGTCTTTGGGACAACTACTAAGGTTAAGCACGACAAACTATGAAACATCTTTCAAAATTCGACCAATACGTAGGAAATTTGGCAATATTTTAAATTCGGAATTGCATGTACACAAAACTTGCAGATGACTGGTATTTGAGCTGAGTGTCTTAAACTCCTACCTGGCTAGACATAACAATATGCATATCAAAATCTCTGGGGTGTTTTAAGAGAGAGAGAGACACACACACACACACACTGTACCATGTAATAAATGAAACAAGCCATTACTTTGGTACATGTTAATAGCTTGCATTTGTACGGATGCAACAAGAACTGTGTGAAAAAGCTAGGAATATTAAAATAACATCAACCTTTCTGTATTAGGTCAAAGTGGTAAGAGAACTGGATTTGGTTCCCTTTGCTGTTGAACGTGTAATGAGACAAATTCTCAGCCTTGTCATAGAAAGAAGATTGGGCAAAAAAACTTGCCTGCACCTCAAAATTTAGGTGGTGGGTAGGAACCTGACAGTTTTTGTTGTTACCTGAATTTCTGCATCCACTGTAGGTACTCCGTCCAAGGAATTTTTAATGCAAATTTATATCTTAGTTGTTGTAGAAAATTCAGGAAGTACTCAGCAGGTCAGGCAGGTGAGATGAGAAAAATAGGGTTAACATTTCAGATATGTGATCTTTCATCAAAAAGGTGGCTCATTTTCTAACTTTTCCTAGTTCTGATGAAAGGTCATTGACCTGAGACAACAATTGTGTTTCTCCACAGATGCTGCCTGACCTGCTGACTATTTTCTGCATGTTTTATTGTTTCATATTTCCAATGTCTGCATGTTTTTGCTTTTCAATCTCAGATATTCTGTTCAGAATACAAGTAGGACTTGTGTGCAGATGGGTAAGGATGCTGCAAGTGTCTAACCCATTAATACCTAGTGCCAGTCTGTCTAATCCACTATATCACCCCATCCCAAATTGTGAGTAATTACCTCTTTCATTCAGACCTTTTATTTCTTGGTATATATTTTTTTTCTGGACTGGGAGTTTATGTAGGAGAATAATCAAGGCTATACGTTTCATGGTTTGAATTCGCGTGATAAATATTGAAATATATCCAGGAGTGTGTAGTTGTGTCCATCATGGATGAATGTAAAGTTTGTGAGGGGCAGACTTCATTCAGGTGCAGATGGAGTGGCCAATGCTGATAATAAAACAATCTTTTCCAATCACAGTGTATCAGCCCTGTAAAATGTCTGATATGGGTCCTGCCTTTCATCCTTAGACATACCAGCACCTTTGAGATAAAATTGTTTAATCTGATTTGGATCTGCCAAGTAGAATTGTGTTATGCATGGCAGATCCATTTTAGCACATTTTAAATGGCACAAATTAATTGTTCCACGGAGGTCTTTATGTGAAGTACCTATCAAGACTAAAACTTAAATGGATATTCCTGCCAATACATCCAAAATGCACGATGACAGAACATAGCATTTTGTGTGTAGGATGATTTCTAAAAGCCGAAGTCAGACAGGTGACAGGTAAAGTTAATAAAGTTACATCGTGGTCAAGAGAAAGTGAGCTTTTTATCAAATGGGTTTCACACAAACTACAATAAGTGTAACCTGATGGCATGAGTCTTTCTACTCTTGTGGTGTTCTGTTTTGTTGGTTTGGACTAGTCTTCATGGTCATTCTGACAAAACTCTAGACCCACATTTGCTTTGCCCTTTTGTACTTGCTTTAGAGTCTGGTTTGGGAATCTCATACTTGCAGAGAAACAAGTTGTTGCTAAATTCACTAGAGGTGATTAAAGATGAGGTATCAGATAGTTCAGAGGGAAAAGAATACCCAGTAGTGAGTTGCAGACGCTGTTAGTTTTCGAGTTGTATGGAATAAATCAAATGATCAGGGCACAGGCATCCTTGGAGATGCTGGGAGGAGGCTTTCTGAAAGTATTTTATCCTCTTTAGTACTCCATAATGGCTCACGATGGTGATTGTTCAGTGTCCTGGCAATATCCTGGCTCTAGTTCTTAACTTGTGTGCTAGAACCAGCAGCAACTTCCCACCTTCCACAACAGCCAAGCTCCTCCAGTATAGCTATGACACTGGCATGCATGCTGAACTGTTAAAAAAAAATTCCCCTGACACATCCACTATAGCAGTTGGTCTAACCTGGCCAATTACTGCCCTCTAGCCCTCCGCCAATTTGATAGAATTATCATCTGTGGTATCAGCAAACGAGATATGGTCGTTGAAACTTAGTTTGGATTTTTCAAAGATCACTTGCCACTAGACGTCAATGCAACTTTGATTCAGATATTGTCATGAGCTGAATGCCAGAGGTGTGGTTACAGGTGCAGTCCTTGACATCAGCTACAGAGGATGTCACTATGAGATCTTAGAAAAGCTAAAGTTCAATCCACCAGTGGCTGGAATCACGCCTGGCACAAGGAGGGTGATCATGGTCATTGCAGGCTGCTGTAGCTCCAGATTATTGCTGTAGATATTCCTCGGTGAAGTACCCTTGGCCAGTCCTTGCTCAGCTATTTCAGTGATATTTTTGTTAACAGGAATTGGGTTAAGAATAGAGTATTTGCTCATCAATCCATGATGGTCAGCTCTGTCTACAATTTCTCCACTAATGAAGCAGTCCATTCCAGCCCACATGACCTTTTCAAACAAGAGAATGAGCAGCTATTTCTGACCTTGACTGGCAGAACCAATGTAACATGTTAGATGTGGAATCTGCATTCTTTGGGGAAGTCAAAAGATAAGGATAACTTATAGAGGAGAGCTTTGCCAATTTTTTTTTTAAATCTACATTTTCTTAAAACTTTAGATTCCATACATTAGAATTATGTGGAGGAGGTTCAATCCCTGATCCAGCACGAATTAGATGGCCTGTACAGCAGGAAGAATAATACAGTTAACTTCAGTGCTCTGGGGCCAAGAAGAGACGAGCAAAGAAACAAGATTATTTGCCTCAGTTCATGCAGTTACTTTTGCTGGAGAATGTAACGGTCTTGAAAAGAAAATCTCCAAAGGATGTACATAACTCTGGCACAGTCACCTTTAGCATATTTTCCCTTGTAACTATGTAAAACAGTTATAAAATAATACACTGAGTGGCTCATTATGCTGCTTTGAAGTACATGCTTCACATTTGTAATGTGGGTCTAAATTCCCATGTCAGAAAGGAGTAGCATGTTTCCTTCCCTGAAGGGCAAAGGTGAACTAGAAGGATTTCTACAGCAGTTATTTTGCTTCTGCTGGTACTTGGAAATGATCTCATTTGGTGAATTCTTTCAGAGCTTACCATGATGGGATTTGACTTCATGGTGCCATGGCCACTCCACTTCTGTATTCTATTAATGGCATGCGACATTTGGATAAAGCTTAGCCATATGCCTTGAATTGTGGAATATCCTGCAGATAGTCATTGTCCGGGTTCACACTTGAACAATGCCCCTGAGTACTGGCACTAAGGGCACATTTAATAAGAGTCGCAATGTTCAGGAGGGGCAAGAAAGGGCACTCCAAAAGATTATTATTAGGCATTCTTCCTTTGATTTTCTTCGTAAACTATGGCTAGAGTTTAGTTGCATGTGAAGTGAGCACTTGTGATGACAGCAAATAATTCACCATATTTTAATTGAAGGAAGGTAGGGGGTGGGAATGGAAGAACAGGAATGAATAGAACCCTGCCTTATCCTTTCTGTCTCAACCAGACATCAGCAGAAGCCCGTATTTCCTCACCCTGTTCATCAAATTGTTGTGTGTTTCCTTGTGACAGTGTATGATAGGTAGTGACAGCCTTGACAAATGGCTAATTCTGTTGCTTATTCAATTGACTTTAGCATTAAAGAGTAAATATGGGACTTGCTCACCTGCTGGCAAGGCACTACGAGATAACATCTCACTGAGCTGTGACAGCAGCCTGTTGATGTTTCAACCATGCCTGTTTCAGATTGATTAGATTTTATATTGAGGAAATGCCAGTTCGAATTACACAGGGGAAGGGGTGGGAAATAACTGTGATGCAGTGGAGGGAGTAGGGTTAGGTTTAGGTTTAAGGATCTGGTCCCTCATCAGAATTTGATGTTGATTTGCATATGTGTTTTTTCAAGTCATTGGATTCCTGAACTGCATTGTTTTAGGGTTGATGTTAAATGTACGTAATTCCATTTAATTGTGCGAAACATATTAGCAATAGAGGTCTTCCCGAAATACATTCAGTAATGATATCACAATCTGTATCATTAGAGGCACAAGGCAAAATGTAGTATGAAAATATGTTTATCCAAACTCCTTACTGTGTCGGGTTCAGGTTGTGACTCACATAGAATTTCTGGCTCTGTTCTTGCCACACTGACAATTTGTGTGATGCCCTGTGTTCCTTCCAGGTTCATTCTCCTGGCTTGCGATGGATTATTCAAAGTCTTTTCCCCGGAAGAAGCCATCCTCTTTGTTACAGCAATACTCGAGGTACAGTTTTCTGGCCTCAGACCAGTTTGTTCCTTGTGAATGAATTCTTTGGCTTGAAGCTTGGAAATGCCATTTCTCACGTAGAACATTCGTCTTTTGTTATATGAGGGATGCATTGCTTAACCTATCACATTCTCCGCTCTAACAACAACATTAGGAATTTCCAGGGAACAAGGTTTCCACCACCCCTGATCCACCAGTTTTAGGCACCATTACATCATTGTGACTTAGCATCATGTCTCCCCCAACCCCATCAATGGTCCTTTTACTTCCCCCATTGCATAAGAAAACAAGAAACAGTGGCAAGAGATCATTCAACCCCTCATGCCTTCTCTTCCATTTAAGATGATCGTGGCTGATTAACTTGCCTTAGTGCTGCTCTCCTGCACTTCTCCCATATCCCTTGATTCCCTGCACAAGAACATCATGAAGGTATAGTCTGCAGTGAGATGATACTTTATACCTGGCTTCCACTCACAACACTTTGCCCATTTAATCCTTGACTGGGGGCTGGTGACATTGAAGGTCAAGATTGGGGGTAAAAAAAAGAATAATCTTAAAATGCACAAATAAGAGTGTAAAATCTATTGACTATTACTGGGAAAGTATGCATTGATCTGCAAGGGGCAGAATAGGTCTTTGCTGAAGCTGGATGTTAGTGAGTGAGCATTCTATATTCCATTGACATCAATGGAAAGGAAAATCCACCAATGTGTGGTTTGCTTCCTCCTATTACTCACTTCAGCAGAAAACTATTTTCACTGAGGGTGTTTGCAAATGGCTGCAGTCATTACAAATAGGTGAGCAAAAACATTAACTGGGGTCTTTAATATTAAGAGCTGACCACCTGTATCTTCCAAAACATTACAGATGTACAGAAATGAGAGACAGAAATAGATCAGCAGTTCCATAAGTTTATCTGAAACTCCTGATGCCTGGTGTAGTTTGAAGATGCATTCTCTGGAGTCCTCAATTAAGGATTGTAAAGCCTCATTGAGTTGAATGTTCTGATTTTTGTGCTGTTTGTTCATGTGGTGGTGGTGTTGAGGTCCATGTGTTTTGGTTAGATGTTGGACAAAGTTGGTCTTTGGCATTTGACGTGGTGTTCATTTTAATACAAGCACTGCATCTCGATTTGGGTCTGGGCCAGCTATCTGACAGTTCAGGTAAATACCAGGGGATGCTGCACTCAAGAGCCAGTGGGTTGGTTTTCATAGCAAAAATCAAAATGAAACATCAGACATAACCAATTTCAAACTCTCTGTCCATCCCTTGCCCATCCATTTATTTTTATTCACTCGGGTTTGTAACATTATTTATGTTACTCTTCTGCTAAATTGCATGAAGCTTCATCTTACAATGACCTCAGCTTCAGCTGGTATGCTTTAAATGTCTGGAACATTTTTTTTATTTCCAGTCCATCAATGCCTTGTTTCATTTCCACCTCGTGACCTTCCATTCAGTGGCTACCTCTTGGAGAAGATGTGAGGAAGTCCCTAAGGATTGCAAGATACTAGCCATTAGATCCAAGCTCACCTTCAGGATGTTTGTTTTAGTTGAGGGCTTGTTTGAGTTGGCTCAGTTGTGTTCTAAACTGTTCTAAATGATGTGGTCTTTATGTCGATCCACAGGATGAGACCCTCACTGCAAGGATGGGGAAAACTTCACAGGATGTGCGGTTTGAAGCTGCCTGTAACAGACTGGCTAATGAGGCTGTCCGCCGGGGCTCTGCTGACAACGTGACCATCATTTTGGTAGCTATCGGACACTAGCTGCCGAGGAACTCCCTTCACTTTGAACATCCTGCAAGTTATCGCAGGTGACCAGGAGGGATTGCTGATCCCAGAAAGAAAAGACTAAACAAACTCAGGCCACTTATGAAACTTGATAATAAAATGCATATCTTTATCTACCCACCTGATCTCATCATCCTGTCACTGACCAACACTCCTACATGTAAACCTCCATGCACCTGACTAGCTGCATAGCTGTTGACCCAAAACTGTGCTTAGTGAGATGAGCTGACTTGAAGAGCTTTTCCCCAATGAAATAAATGCACAGAAGTATAAAACTGATCCTGGAGCACCTATAGCTATAGTGACACGTGGAAAAGCTGGTCTCCCAGAATTTAACTGGCCTCAACTAGGGCCAGAGGTTGAGTTGAGAAATATAATGCAGATAGCTCTGCCAGAAAAGAGACTTTAATGTTGTTTTCCCAGGACCTAGATTGCAACGTTTGCGAGTTGAATTTTCTGATTTTTTTTTCCATGCTGTTGTTACTGTCACCTTGTTTGTTTGTGTCGTGCTGGTGTTGAGGACTGTGTGTATTGATTAGATTCTGGATAAAGTCAATTCTTTTGCAAATATCTTTAACATCTGGTGATTTTTTTTTCCTATCTGGTTGCTTCTTCTCATAGAAACAGATGTGAGGAAGTTGTTTGTACCTAATTTTGTTTGAATTAAAATGAGCAGTGTGAATTAATTGGAGATGGGTAAATATCACCTCTCAAAAGGATTGCATAATACACCATTTTGCCAAAAGCAAGCAGCTCACTGGGCTTCAGCTTTCTTCTGCTCAAAGGGCCAACTGCTCAGCCTGATTGTACTGGAAGGCCATGTGTATAAGATTTATGGACAATTAGTCACTCAGGCCCCGCACTGGTCTCTTGACTCTTGATCTAGTATAACCATAAGAAGCTGATGTGGTGAAACCAGCAGGAAGAGTCAAGGACATGTCTGCTCCAACTATAGTTTCAAATTCTGAGGCACATCCATTTTATGGTCTGATTTTTATATCCATTCCCATTGTAACCCTCTTGTTTCAATGCCAGTTTTAAGGATGCTGATTGGCAAACTTCACTGGAAAACTATAACCCAAATATGATTTCTTATGTGGAGTTTTCACCAATATAAATATGGAATTATTTAGAAGATGTTTACTTTCAGGCTAGGACTTGTTTTAAAACAGTGGGCCCTATACATACCTTCAAAGCAAAAGCCCATAAAGGACCCAGACTCAACTGAAGACATATGGTAGTTCTGTTGTTCTCAGTGCTAGATATTATACATCATAGCTACCTTTCAAGTATTTGAATGCACTTTTAAAAAGATCATAAGCCCTTGCCTCAAACTTAGCACGTAATGTAGTCAAAAGGCCCCAGCCTTCACCGTTTGATTGATTCATCTAAAATTGCCCAAAATGTTCATAATTGACCCTCTCATTCAGTCCTTGATTTTAAAGTGTCTGTGGACTTGAATACACACATGCAAGGTCAAGGGAAGCAATAATTTAAGACTGTTTCTCAGGCTATCTTTTAACACTGCAATTTGTGGGTAAGAATATGAGATTAGAGCTGTTATCTACATGTTATCATCTACTCAACAAAAATACCAGCAGCATATGCATGTCACAGGTCCACATATTGGCATCATTTAGAGCAGCAGACATCGCTCGCTGCTACCCATCTTTGCTGATTGTCACTTTGGGAAAATAAAGTACAAAACTTTTCCTGTTTGGATTCACATGGTTGCCCTTTTGTCATAATTTCAGAATAGCTGCATATCCATGAAATAGATACTTATCTGGGAGTCGCTCCAAACCATTAGTTTGCTTTTTATTTTAAGGAATGATCATATTTCAGAAATGACTATGGGACCTGGAGAGTTTGGCATGGGGTCTGCATTTTTTTAGAATGGAGGACAATGGCTAAGGCATCTTCTTGTTGCAGCAAGATTTCTCCATTCAAGTTACTGGCTGATGCAATAGAGTCGCAATGCAAAAGTTGGAGGAGTGGGTTCTGGGGCTGCAGCCTGGACCATTGTGGTATTTTACTGCACACCTTTTGATTCGTGTGCAGCTCCTTCACATGGCATTTGGTGCACTGTAATAACATGAATTATTCCCAAGGTCTTTCAAAATGATCGTTGTTTAAGGAATTTGTTGTTGATCAGAGTGCAAAAACAGGTTTTATTTCTAACAAGCATGGACACTTCTTTAGTGTGGCCCCATCATATTGCAATGATCCCTCGGGTGTACAATTTGTTGTAATGAATATAGCACACATGTTGTATGCTAGAGTATACTGGAGAAGAGAAGCAACATGTAGAATATATGCCAGTGTCTAACAACAGACTGAAATAAAATCCAGCCTCACAAAAGTGTGCAGCTCACCTTGAAACGTAAAACGCCAACATCATCATAAAGCTCTTGGTCTTTCCAAAGTCATATCAGAATAAACTGTAGAGGTGGGTACAATTACAATGTTTAAAAGACATTTGGACAGGTACATGGATAGAAAAGGCCTAGAGTCATGTGGGCCAAATGCAGACAAATGGGTCTTGCTAGGGTAGACATCTTCATCAGCATGGACAAGTTGGGCCAAAGGGCCTGTTTCTGTACTCTGACTGTCTCAGATGGGAGTGAAGCATGAATACATTGTTCAGTTGCTAATCTAGCCTGAGGTTTTAAGGGCATTGTCTTCAAGGATATTTGCATATCATGGCAATGTATAATAGATTTATATTCCTTCAAATTCAGGTTTCCAGTCTAGCAGATCCTGAGGTCAGTCAGCATTGAAGTGTCAATTTGTAAGGGGTATTTACAGATCTCCAATATAACATTTTAACTTGAAAGGGAAAAAAAATCAGAAACAACCAGTGCTCTTTTTGTGCACCTTTCATGTTTGAACTGTACTACCTGGAGTGTGACAGTTTTTATATGAATAAGAAATTATTCAAGGATTAAGTAATGAATTGAAGTCGGGGACTGGGAGTCAGAGACTCCTATTAATCATTATTAAATTGCCCCAAGACCTGCTGGATTAAATTGGCACAATGTTACTCAAGTTAATTGCCTATTGATCTTAAATATAGTGCTCAACTGTTTCTTCATGCCCTTTAAAGTGGAGTAGGTGTTGAAAATTAATCTCATTTGCTGTGGTCTGTGACCATTAAATTGAAACAGTTGCACATTCAATAAAATGGAGATTAATTTACATCATTAGTTCAGGGACGTGCAGTTCAGTGAGTGTTACAAATACTGAGAGCAGCTCCAGTACTGTCCCACTCCCACTCGAGCAACAAAGATCGCTTAATTCTTTCACCTGCTCAGCAGCACAGAAGGCTCTTGGTTGTGATGCTCTACCATTTCAGTTTAGAAGTAATGGCTTTTCTGTCTATGCCATTTCAGAAGGCTTTTTAATATGTGCCGGCTGCTTTGTTTCAGTTGAGTGAGTACTATAGTGCTCCTCAGCTCAAAGCATGAAGCTAAAAGAGTCACGTATGTAACCCAAGGCCTGAACCAAGAAAATTGGTAGTTCATCTGTTTTCTATTGAGGTTAACTATTCATGGTATTACTTACAGCTTTTCCCCACACATAACAGATTTTTTAAAATAGTGGAGAAATGGAAATTCCTCAGATTTCTTTTGTGTAAGTCTGAATCGTCACCCCACACAGTAAAGAAGTTTGCAGCATGGTTGTAAGTAAAAGAGGCTATTTTCCCAAACACAGTAAAGTTTGCTATGTTCAGGAAGATTTAAATTGATGGACTAGGATGTGGTAATATTGCAAAATCCATTGTTTGAGTTATCAGGAGCTGTCTAACTTGATACAAATACATTGGACCAAGTTGTCCAACCCAAATGTCCAATGGAGTTGCAACACCTAATGCGTCACATTTAAAGATTTCCCTCCCCCAGGTGCCACGTCGTCTTAGGAAAGCTAAAACTTATTGTTTATTAGGGGAAAAATCTCAGTGAAGTTTCTCATTTTTGCTTCTGCAGGTGTCTGCCATTTGGTTCTCATTGTTAAAAGAGTGATTTACTAAAGCACTGACTCGTCAGATTGCAATCCTAATATTTGCTGTGAGACTGGAGCTGACATTCCATGCTTGTGACAGGCACAGAAGCAATGGAATCCAAGTGCGGACTCCATAGTCTGGCTTTGTGTTTGCCCCATGTTCCCATTGGGTATGTGATGGGGACTTGTATGGACTTGTTTGTCTAAATGTGTGGGACAATGCAATCCATCAGGAACTCTGACAAATTTCACAGTCAGAGGCCAGCAATATACACTGTACCAACAGAGACTCATTCAAAGTTGTCCACCCAGGTTTTTGGCTTCTTTCTTTCTACTTTGTTGCTAGTTCCTTAACATTGGACTACACCCAATCAAAATAATTATCTTAATATTGGCTATCCACTTTGCACTTATTAGCCAATCTTCCCAACCTACAAACCCTGACCTGGTGAACTCCTGATTCACATTTATGGCTTCAGACTTTGCTGCTGCTGGGCACAGGCCAGGAAATGTATCCCTGGCATTATGCCTACAATCCCCAACACTGAAATAGCCCATTGAATGCTTCCATCAGTTTCTACTGATCAATTGTATCTTAACTTACCTCTATTTGATCTAAGTTGCAGTTGAGTTCCCAGTACCTGTAGTTTTCTAGGCAAGATAGCTTCTGATTACCACTACCAATTGCTTGAAAGGATGCTTCTGGAGCTCTACCCCTAACTGATCTGGCACAAATTTTAGGACTGGTGTCTCCTTGTTTAGTTTCCCCCACCACAGGGAAGTTTTCACTTCCAACAACAAGATTAAATCATACCTCAATCATCTCAACTCAAGGCAATATAAGCATTCATACTCTTTTGGCCCACATATCATTCTGTGAATCTGTACAGCAACCTTGTGGGAATGTAACAAACAGGACCAGAACAGAAAACCCAGGCAGTTTATCTCTAAAGAAGTACAATGCTGTTGAATTTCATCCACAATATAGAACCAAAATATGTTTGGTGTTGTGAGACACTTTTTGTAGGCTATTAGCTCAAATAGGATTGGTGTGAAAATCAGAAAAAACTGCAGTTGCTGTCAATATAAAATGAAAACTCAAAATGTTGGAAACATTCAGCAGGTCAGGCAGCATCCCAGGTAGGAGATCCTTTATCAGATCTGGGAAAAAGAGATTTTTAAGAAAAAGGTAATTTATGTTGCAGAGAAGGTGGTGGGTCAGATGGATAGGACAATGGGGATTATTTGTGATAGCGTGAGATAAAGTCAAATGGGCAGTTAGAGGGTGATTATGCTGCTTTATCCATGTGGTGTTGCCAGTAGAACCATGACCATTCCTGGTCTCACCTTATCACATGTTCCCTTTGTTCTATCCATCCTTTCTGCCATCTTCTCTACAACTTAAACTTACCTTTTTATCTCTCTTTCCCCTATTCTGACAGAAGAGACTCCAACATGAAATGCTAACTCTGTTTTTCTTTCCACAGATGTCGCCTGGGCCTGCTGACTATATTTTCTGTTTTTATTTCAGGAATGGTATGGTACTTGTAATCCTGTTTGTCTTCTCATCCAAGTAATGAGATAAGATAAGATTTCTTTATTAGTTCCATGTACATTGAAACAGTCAAATGCATCTTTGCGTAGAATGTTCTGGGGGCAGTCCACAAGTGTCGCCATGCTTTCGGCGCCAACATAGCATGCCCACAGCTCCTAACCCTCCTAACCAGTTCATCTTTGGAATGTGGAATGAAACCAGAGCACCTGGAGGAAACCCATGCAGACACGGAGAACATACAAACTTCTTACAGACAGCGGCCGGAATTGAACCTGGGTTGCTGGCGCTGTAATAGCATTACGCTAACCACTACACTACCTTGCCTGCCCTCGTGCAATCCAAAGGTTCCAAGTATTATTTTGTGAACAAAGGATCAAAATTCTTCTATTGTCTGAGCAAGTAATTATTTCTCTGCAATCATGATGACTAAATGAGGAAACGGTTGGTGGAATGAGTTCTCCGCTGCAACTTTCCAAAAGAAAATTCTTTTTTGTATTTGTAGACTGGAATTTATCTGACTGATACCAGGTTGGGCCTGATAAAAGACCTGCATTAGAGGCTTTGCTACAAGTCCAGAGTGGCTTTTATGAACTGTCTAGGATTCGCTTGGAATTATTTTTCTTCACAGGTGTGAAAATATGTGTCTTGAACCATTCACTTCCCAAAGCCATGTTTTCTAATTGTTTTATTTCTGTGTTGACCAAACTTCAGCTCATGGGCTCAACTCTTGCACTGACTCGCTGCATAATTCCTAGGCTCAGACATATTTCTGCAGACAAATCCAGGTAGATTTGTTAGAATTTCCTCAGTGGCGACCTGTCATTGGGAAAGTGGAAGAATCGGGAACTGAATCACAGAGGGTAAGAGATGATTGGGCATGGGAAAAGGGTCATAGCAATGGTGGTGGAAGGGGTTTAAGAGAGGATCTAGGTCTTGAGGAGGTCACAGAGAGGATGCTGTGGGAGGGGGTTGGTGAGAGGGCCAAGGTCTTGAGAAAGTCATAGAAATGATTGTAGGGGATGGGATTAACAAGAGAGCTGAGTCCTGGGGGAAGCCAGAGAACTTTGCAGAGGAAGGGGTTGGAAGGAGGATTGGAACCTCTGGGCCAGCACAAAGAAAGTGAAGGGTGGGAAGTGATCTCTGAGGAAAAAGAATTAAAAGGAGTCATCTACAAGGTGGGTGCCATGTCTTTTAATGTTGCAGCAGGTCTCAAGCCTCCTGTTAGACCTACTTTAGTGTTTACCATAAGACATAGGAGCAGAATAAGGCCATTCAGCCCATTGAGTTTGCTCTGCCATTCGATCATGGCTGATTTATTTTTCCCCCTCAGCCCCATTCACCTGCCTTTTCCCCGTAACCTTTGACACCTTTACTAATCAAGAACCTATCAACCTCCGCTTTAAATATATCCAATGACTTGGCATCCGCAACTGTCTGTGGCAATGAATTCCAATGAATGTTTGAGGCTGGTACGTTCACACACCTCTTATACCTGGCAGACTTCTTTACAGATGGTTTCAAAAGTGATAACAATGCACAGTCCAGCAGCCTTTGTGAGCCAGCTGATCTTAAAACAAAATTCTAGGTACAGTTACTCTATGTTTGGACTGGTGACCACACTTTCAAATTCCAGTATAGTGTCAGCATGGATGGTCTACTTCTAGTATTAACAAGATAACAAGGATAATAGGGTCAGACTTGCCACAACGACAGAGCAAGCAGCTACAGTAGGACTATGAGCAGTTTTGATTGGCTTCTGACATTCCTCAAGTCAACAGATTGGTGAGCAATAACCATTGGCTTCTAATAACCTGATCCAGTGCCAAAGAAAATTCACAGACGGCCCCAGATGCAGTCTGAAATTGCGAAGGCAAGGAGGCAGGCTGAGGTGCAGCAGAGTATGCGGTTCTAATTATTTAAGCCAAAGGTTGTGCAAGGTGAAAAAAAACCTTGTTTGAGAATCACTTTGTGGCAGTAGTTGATTTGATGACTGAAGGCAGATGGAGGTATTGAAGGAGATTTATTTCCTAGGGGATTTAAATCATGTCTTACCCACTCTCAGAAATGTTTCTATGATTTACACTTTATTCACTGACAACAGTAACCACACTATTTCATTAATTGTGTGTGAGCAGCTGTATGACATTTCTGAGTGATGCAATCAAGTACTATGTAAAAGCTTCTGACATTTTGTAGTCTAACTTTGGGCCAAAAAAATCCTTTTCTCCTGTGAGAACCAGAAACTTTAAATCTGACAATACAAGCATTTCACTTTAACTGACTTTACTGGTCTTGACCACCTCCTTGCCTTCTTCATCAATACCGGACCCTATCCCTCACTCCCGCCTTGGATCCCACACCTCTACCAAAGGGAGAAACAAGACCAGAGGAATACCACCACCACCATTTTTTTGCACCATCCTGATCTGGGCAGATCTTGCCTGTCCTTTCATTACTGGGTTTCCATCAGAATTACATTTTGTTTGATTACATTGTGCCCTCACTATTGTATTGTGCATTAGGCAATAGAAGACACATTTCTGCTCTATGTTTTGTTAACGCTCATTACCAAAACGACAGAGCAATTTGCACTTGCTTAGCAACACCAAGATGTCGAGATGACCTAGGCCATTCTGGCTGGGTAAATTGATGAGAGGATTTGGGAGGGGGTGCAAGGATGGGACAGGCAAATCTCAGAAAGTATGCCTCAACTGTGATCATGGTAGCAGATATTAAAGATGATGATGATGAAATAATGATGAAACACCTGATGATGAAATAAATGCTGGAAACACTCAGGAGCAACTGTGGAAAGAGAAACAGATAACATTCCAGGTCAATGGCACTCTCACCAGAACTGATGAATCAAACAATCTAGGACCTTGACAATCAGAACATAAAGTTAATAATGAGAGATCGTGGCACTAATGGAGAAGGTCACCATTTCAAAGAAGAGGAGCAAGGTTAAATTCAGTATTCCATACAATATCTATCCTTCAATCAACAATGCTTAAACAAGATATCTAGCCATTATAATCTTGCTTTTATGGCATAACCACGCTTGCATTCTCTGTCCTTCAACAATAACTACACATTGAGAGGAATTCATTGGCTGCAAAATACTTTGCAGCACGAGGCTCAAGGACAGTTTTTATCCCACTGTTATAAGACTATTATGATAAAATGGACTCTCGACCTCACAATCTACGTCGTTATGGTGTCTACCACCTTGTCTGCCTGCACTGCACTTTCTCTGTAACTGTGACACTTTTTTCTGCATTCTGTTATTGTTTTCCCTTGTACTACCTCAATGCACAGATGTGATGAAGTGATCAGTATGGATGGCATGCGAAACAAAGTTTTTCACTGTACCTCGATATATATGACAATTATAAACCAATTTACCAATTATCAAGGGTTCCCCACCAAGGGTTCAGCACAGTGATTATGGCAGTCCAAAGAAAAAGGTCCACCATACTTCCAGCTTCTTGAGGTAAACAAGGTTTTGCCAGCATTTGGAAGTACATGTCAAGATCACTGGATAATTTTAATTTGTGAGTAGAGACTATTTACATCACACACCAGTGGTGATCCTATTGTTCAGTCGTCACTGGGCATACCAAATAATCATTGAATTTATCCCCATGTGAGACCCTAAACCCTTACTTCGACTGAGGTTGTATTTTAAAGGTAAATAGCTTCAATCTTTTTTGGTGACTTCAATAGATGATTTCACTGAAGCAAACAAAAGGCCCAGTAGTAACCTTTCCATCTTATGTTCACATCAGCTTTCAACAAGAAGCCGAAACTGTGTCTCAGGGAGGACCTAGAATATCTTCTTCAAAATACAGTTGGACCCACTCCCTGGATACCACATGGAGGCAAACAGGCTGGCTGTGTTCTTACTGATCATCAAGCAACCGTTTACACTAATCCCCTTTTTCTTATCACATTCCCATCAATTCTCCCACACCCCCAATTCTCTGCTACCTGCCTACATTAGGGGCAATTTACAGTATCCAGTTAACTTACCAACCAGCATGAATTTGACATGTGGGAGGAAACCCATGTGTCACAAGGAAAATGTACAGTTCCTCACAGACAGCACAGAACATCAGGATTGAACCTGGGTCTGTGCATGGGCTATCCACTGTGTAGCCCGTTGTTGAATATATCCCTAGACAAGTACATAAACAACTGAGAAGAGCTTTCAAGATCTATAACATAACTGGGAATTACAACCCAGTATCATCTGAAGGTCAGTGCAGTGAAATCTGAAATGCGGGACACTCAGTGAATCTGTAACCATTCCAAAGCCTGGGAATTCTCCAAATGCTGTGATCAGATCTACAACAATGAAACAGGTTCACACCTCTCACCTCAGAACCTTCCTTGATTCATGGTATTGTCAGCAGCAACCGGACACAAAGCTCTGCTGAGAAAAAGTAACGTTGGACGAACTTGGATTGGGTTCTCTGGAGCGTCAGAGGCTGAGGGAAGACCTGATAGAAGTTTTTAAAATTATGAGAGGCATCGATAGGATAGACAGCCAGAATTTTTCCCAGGGTAGAAATGTCAAGTACTAGAGGGCATAGCTTTAAGGTGAGAGGGGGAAAGTTTAAAGAGGATGTGCTGAACAAGTTTTGTTGCACAGAGTGGTGGGTGCCTGGAACATGCTGCCAAGGGTGGTAGTGGAAGCAGATTTGATAGAGGCACTTAAGAGGCTTTCAGATGGGCACATGAATACACAGGGAATGGAGGGATATAGATCATGTGCAGACAGGAGGGGTTAGTTTAATTTGGCATCATTCACAGTACATTCATCTTGGGCCTAAGGGCCTGTTCCTGTGCTGTACTGTTCGATGTTCTAAACAAGCTTTCCGAGAAAAGCTTCTTTTGAGACAAGCAACCTGTAACTGCATCCTTCAGACACCATCAGTTCACCTTAAAAGTATTTTGCCTCAGGTCTGCAGGCAACAAACAATAAGCCAACTAATCAACTGATTCCCCAAACACCATTGGTCTTGCTCTCCATCTGATATCTAACTATGTTGGACACACAGATTAATCTTGAAATACTGACGCAGAGATTTGGCTTGAACCGACCGCTGTATAGTAGTGGCAATGTGCCCTGAGTTTGACTTAGGGTGTGGTCAGAGCACAGAGGAAGGACCAGTTCAGGTCCCATACCCAGAAGCTGGTGCAGCCTTGCCCATTATAACCAAATCCCTAAACTACACAATCTTTACATCTAATTTCTGGAATTCTGTATCTGCTTTTGGAAGGAGGAGGGGAAAAGAATTTCCCAATTTTCTAGCTTTACTGGAGCTGCTCTTTGAAGCCAGGTTCCAGGAAAGAAGCAGCATTCGTGCAGATTGGCAAGAGAAAATTCAGCAACATCACAGACAGTGTGGTGCAGCAAGGGATTCAATAGCATCACAAGATCAGGAAAGGTCAATATACCCCCTCCTTTCTATTGAATTTCGGGTAATCCTTTTACTTTCCTTGTAATAATGGTGTGATTAATGACCTTTATTAATGAACACTTGAATGCAGCCCAAATCTACTGCACAATGAGATTATCAGAGACTCATTGAGTAAAGAATTTACTGGAGATTTGTAGGCTGAAACCCTTGATTTCTTATACTGCTCTCTGAGCAAGTGTAGGTAGAATTTCTAAAACATGTTGGTTTGCTAAACTTTAATATGGTTATTTACATCTGGTAAGTATGAAGTGTGTTCCTAGTATATACAGTTGGTGCATAAGTACATGGAGTTAATAATAAGGCATATGAGTTGTCACATAGACCACTTTTACACTTGCTCATTAGTATCACTATCTGTTTATTGTTCTCAGACATTCCACCACATGAATAGCTACAGCTGTCCTTCAAAACCTTCACTTCTTTATCTTTAGATATTTCTTACAGAAAGTTATTCACCTTTCACACTCGACTCCTGTTCTCGAGACACACTGTCTTTCTTCCAACAATTAACATTCCATTCTCACGTCAAGCAACACCTAACCACTTGGGCTGATGTCTTTTCATGCCCATAATAATATTTAATCAATTTTAACTCTTTCTATTATTAGCTGTGCACTGTTTCCTTTTGCCTACTGGCCACCCCAATTCTATTTGAGAAGAATAACTGATCATAATCATTTCAAAGGGCCTTTAAAACTCAACCACATTGCTGTGGTCTGGGACTGCAATCACATGTAGACCAGACTGGGTACTGAGGATTCTTTCTCTAAAGAACACTTGATACCCCATTTGGGTTTTTAACAATAATCCAGAAGCTTCATGATTATGTTCACTAATTTGAGCCCTTGATCTCCATTTTATTAAAACTAAATCCTGATTTGCTCTCCAAGTAAGTGGAACTTCATACTCCGTGTTCATTAGTTAACATTTACTAGTGTAGTAGCATTATTACTACATTACCTCCACCTCAAAACAAAACATTGTAGTTGCTGGAAATCTGAATGAATACAGAGAATGGTGTGGGTTTCCCCCAGCTGCCCCAGCTTCCTCCCACATCGCAAAGACATGCAGGCTGGTAGATAAAGTGGCAATTGTAAATTACCCCTAGTGTAGGTGGGAGAATCAGTGGGAAGTTGATGGGTATATGAGGGAAAATAAGATACAGGAAAATAAGTGGGGAATATGATTGAAGGGTTTGCTCTGAGAATCAGCAGAGACATAATGGGCTATATCATAGGAAAATATAAGAAATGATATGGGAAAGCTGCAAATATTCAGCAGGTCAGGCAGCATCTGTGGGGAAAGAGACAGGATCAATGTTTCAGGTTGATAACCTTTAAACTTACCTGATTGGTGAGGCTCTATACAACACTGCCCCTCCTGAGCATCAGTCCCACATAACTCTACAAGTACTCTCACCATCTTTTCTGACTTCAGATTTTCTGTGAATGTAGATCTTCCATGTTACCTAATTGCACATAGTTCAGAGTTGGCTCGCTGTCATTGTACTCCCCTGATTATTGCCTCTCTTGACTTGTCCTTTATTAAAATATGGGCACATCTTTATTGCTTTCTACAAGGAAATCCAACTTTTCTTGCCAATAAAAAAAGATTTTAAAAAATACACTCTCAATGGGATTAAAATGATTTCTTGGAAAATTGGCGTAAGATGGGATAAGTGGGTGTAATTATAAGGTGCTGCTTTATGTGACTGTCAGTCAGGGAGTCAACAGTACTGTACCTCGTTCGCTGTGTCCAGAAAAGAGTCATCTCTCTCCCAGACTTATATAGCACTAGATCTGTTAAAGTTTCCAGGCTCCAATGGTCTGTTTACCGTCTCCTCACTGTTTACCGAGCCTCGCCACTTGGCTCCAGCTGGGGAGACCCAAAGATTGATTGCAGACTGATTGGCTTGAACATCAGAGCCTATTTTCTCTATTAAGACTATTAGAATCAATGAGAAACCAAAAGAAAATATACTTCTTGAAGTGGAGAGGGGGTTGCTGTCATCCGAGAGGCCACCAGGGTCACGAGGAACAATCTCTGTGGTAATCTGAGAGGCTTTGGCCTACGCTGAAGCTGCAGTAGTGACTCTGCCAAGTTGTTTAATTGTTTTAATCTATCATTTTTCAGATTCTTTTGGAGAATTCATCATGTCCTGGCAGGGATTGTTCTGTTGATATGTAAAAAAAAATTTTAAAAAGACATGTATTATCCAAGAGGCAGTTTCCAAAAAAAGACTCCTCAGCAGTGAGGGATATTTTCCCGGGACCATTCTAAGGATGACATCGGATTAGTAATGCATGTAGAAACTAAACAGTTCTACTGCAGTGGTAGCATCAGAATGTTTAATGCTATCACCTTACATTTTCTGTGATATATTTTACTTCCAGATTTATAAATTGTGATGGCAGGTGAAGGATTGTCCCAGTAAAGTAATAAATGGGCTAATGTCACAAATTGGCAATCTTTGCAGCCTTTGGATATTAAGTGTAAAAATCTGGAAAAAAAAACTATTGTCAGGAGATGGGTCACCTGTCATAAAAAAGAAGTTGCTAAATCAATAATTCAGCCATAACTCACAGGGATGGAGAGACTGTCTACCCAAAATGTAACGTGCTTAACCTGAGGCAGACAGGCACAAGGGGTCTTGGCAGGATAAGGAGTTCAGAGCAGAATATAGGATCCACAGAGAAAGAATACTCTTGCAGCCGAAGAACACATTGAAAGTGCTTAACTGACCAGAAAATGTACTAGAACAGCATGATGTAGCACAGATCCACTGGGATGATATCAGGATTTACAAGGTTAAATTATTATGTAGCTTCTAGTCCCTTGAATATAGAAGACTAATTTATGATTTGATCAATTATTGAAATAATACGATAGGAAAGATGCAGAGAAACTGTTTCATCTTATTGGGAAATCCAAAACAAGTGGCCCAATCCTAAAATCAGAATCAATCTGTTCAGGAGGGGATCAGAAAATAGTTTCTCTGTACAAAGGGTTGTAGGTGTCTATAATTCACCGTCTGAAAAGACCATTGATGCTGGAATAATTAGCTCTGAAAGTTGAAGCTGACAGGTTTTTGAGGTGATCATTTCAAAGGAATCAAAGGAACTATAGATAAAAGGAGTTAGAATCCAGATCAGCTGTAATTAAATGCAGAAAAAGCTTGAACAACTAAATGTCCTGCTCCTATCCTAATGACCCAAGAAACAGGAATTTGGTCTATGAGGTCAGTGCTAGTGGGATGCTGGAAATCTGAACTAAAAACTGAAGATGGTGGAAATGCTTAGCAGGTCAGGCAGCTTTGGACAGGATTCTACAGATACTGATGGTGTTTTAAACAGCCTTGCACTTGCTTCAGGAAAGCAGGCACGCTGTTGCTCTTTTACAAACTTATGTCAGCCTAGAGTATTAGACAGGTGCTGAGGTGTCTCCTCATATTTAACTTCACAATGCCCATTTGGTCATGATTCCATTCTGCTTCCTATGGCAAGGTGAAGAGAACTCCGTGCTGTTCTTTAGTTGTAGATGAACTAATCTCCCCATTACTGATGCCAGTGTAACCCCATTGCACCACCAGAGGTGAACAGTCAACAAAATTACAGAGGCAGATTGGAGACAGCTCCATAAACCATGTGGTCAAGGGTTGCAGAGCGTTTCTGGATTGTGGTTCTCACTGCATAAGGCTCCATCTGGCATGCCCATCTCCATTGTCAGGAATGCAATGCAATATATATATATGCCTGGTGGCTTTTAGAATTACTGTGATGCTCCTCTGCACTCCTGCATCGAAGGGGAATATTTACTGCATATCTAAACTTTATTTAAAAACATTATTTAACAGGCTCTTCATGCCCAACAAGCCTGTGCTGCCCAATTACACCCATGTTAACCTACTAACCCGTATGTCTTTTGGAATGTGGGAGGAAACCAGAGCACCCGGAGGAAACCCACACAGTCACGGGGAGAACGTACAAACTCCTCACAGACAGCGGCTGGAACGGAACCCGGGTCGTTGGTGGTGTAATAGCGTTATGCTAACTGCTACACTACCGTGCCACATTGTATTTACTAATGACATATTTTAATGAAATATAATGGTAATTGTCTGATTTGCACCAGAATATTTTAGGTTTTGCTACTGAATTTAAAAGACTTACACTAACTTTTGAGATCTATTGCCCAGTCACCTCTTGGGCAGCAGCACCGACACTGATAAAAATAAGTTTAAACTCATAAAGGTTGCAATGCAAAGATAGACCAGGGTCCATCTAGTTCCACTTCTACCAGGGTAGGCTCATGATATAATGATAATGGAGTTACTAACTATTCACAGAAACCAGTGTCTATTAACTCATATGTAAAAAAGCCAGACACAGATAAGGTGCAGAGACTCTCAATGCTGGGGATGCTTTGCAAAATGCTGCTCCAAAGATTACTATTCTTACTATTTGTTAGGTCTCAAACTAATCTTATACTCCATTCCAAAATATCAACATTTGAGTGAGCAACATTAGCATCATCTCCCTTGGCACATATTGGTTTTGAATTTATCCACTCCCCAAGTTGCCAACCATACCCTCTGGTCCTCGGGGACAAGGTGAAACTACATGTCATGGTCTACGTTATCCAATCCCTTTAGGATCCTAAAAACAGCAAGAAGCAGTGAAATCATTTCTCAATCACCTCATTTCCTGTGACAGCAGGCCTAGTTTACATAACCCCAATTTTAAAAGCTGGTTTGTTGGCTTAATGAATGCACAGAGTGTGGCAACACCCTGTGACCCACTCACTGATTAAATATCTGTGCAGATTCGGTAAACTAAAGTGTCAGAAAGTCAGCCGAAAATCAAATGCCAGGGTTTAATCAAAGTGGCTGTTGACAACTGATGATGATGGTTGAACAGATTAATGGGTTTGGATTTGCTGACATGCAAACAGGTAATAAACAGCTGGACCATTTACGAGCAAGAATCCAAAATAAATCCATGTTGACAGCAGACTATTAAAGTTATCCTGGAAGAGGTCCCTTTTGGCAAGCTTCTACCCAGAGGGAGCTCTGAGGGACTGATTTTGTTGAAATCCGTCATACCAAGCAATCTGCAATACATTTGCTCCATGTCCTATATTACAAACTGTTTGAATTGATCCTTTCTGCTTTTCCCGCTCTTGGAAGATCTTCAGTAGAAAGTGTTTGATTCCTCTAGTTCTTGATGACTGCACTTTCATTTCAAGATGCATACTTGTTTGGCCTTTTCCCTCTGAATTGACAACCATTCCTTCAATCCAGTGTTTTACCTCTCAACTTCTCTTTGTTTAAAAGATAAGGCCGTACTTTTTTTCCCATTTTTCAATGGTGTTTGGCTTGTGTGTCACCATCAGAACCCTGCTGTAGATGATAATGGTTTTCAAAAGACAGATCCATTTTGTTTCATTTTGACATCTTACTTTTGAGTTAAATGAACTTCACAGAATGCAACATGTGATCTGAGGGTAGAAATTGTCACCACAATGGAACAAGGGTCCGTGTCATTTTCTTACATGTAGTTATACATGAATATCAATAATGTAAACTCAGGACTAAGAAAGTGAGATGATTTCACCGCTCCTTGCTGTTTTAGGGTTGTTAATGGATTGGATAAGTAGACTATGGCAAGTAACTTCACCTTATCCCAAGGAAGCAGAGAGCATGGTGGGCACTTAGGAAATACATAAATTCAAAGCCAGTGCAGGTGAAGGTTGATGTGAGTGTTCTTCATCCGAATGCTGATATTCTGGAATGGAATATATGATTAATTTGAGACCAGGCATTTGGTAAAATTAGCAAGATCTGTACCAGCATTTTGCAGAGCTCTTCAGCATTGAGACTCCAGTAAATAACTTTCCTACGTCCTCACCACAAAATTCAGTGTCAGAAGTTTACAAAGGAACATCTAAACAAACATGATGCATTTTGGAAACAAGTCCTGTGAACTGATGAAGTTAAAATAGAACTTTTTGGCCACAATGAGCAAAAGTATGTTTGGAGAAAAAAGGTGCAGATTCCTGATGAAAAGAACACCTCTCCAACTGTTAAGCATGGGGGTGGATCGATCATGCTTTGGGCTTGTGTTGCAGTCAGTGGCACGGGGAACATTTCACTGGTAGAGGGAAGAATGAATTCAATTAAATACCAGCAAATTCTGGAAGCAAGCATCACACCATCTGTAAAAAAGCTGAAGATGAAAAGACAATGGCTTCTACAACAGGATAACGATCCTAAACACACCTCAAAATCCACAATGGACTACCTCAAGAGGCACAAGCTGAAGGTTTTGCCATGGCACTCACAGTCCCCCAACCTAAACGTCATCAAAAATCTGTGGATAGACCTCAAAAGAGCAGTGCATACAAGACAGCCCAAGAATCTCACAGAACTAGAAGCCTTTTGCAAGGAAGAATGGGCGAAAATCCTCCAAACAAGAATTAAAAGACTTTTAGCTGGCTACAGAAAGCTTTTACAAACTGTGATACTTGCCAAAGGGGGTGTTACTAAGTACTGACCATGCAAGGTGCCCAAACTTTTGCATCGGGCCCTTTCCTTTGTTGTTATTTTGAAACTGTAAAAGATGGAAATAAAAAAGTAATCTTGCTTAAAATATTAAAGAAATGTGTCATCTTTAACTTTATACATTTTGGAAATCAGGTTATCTTTTACTCGCTTAGCTATTCACAGTAACAGAAATTTTGACCGGGGTGCCCAAACTTTTGCATACCACTATACGTGGCAATGCTCTCTGCAACTGGACTGCAGGTGGAGCTGCATCTTGGAGTTAGACCTGGAGCACAGTCCATTGATTTCAATATGGATTGTTGAACTGCAGCTATTAGACAACGAGTTAGTTTTTTTAAAATTTGTTTCAGTTTAGTGTTTTCAATTACTCATAAATGTTTTTATTTATTTTTCAAAAAATTAATATTTTTAATTTCTTAATTTTTAATACTTTACAAATGACTAAATTAAGGAGACATTTGAAAACTCTTGAAATTCCTCTTAAAATGACAGCCAGTAAAGCTGGGGGTTGTGGGGGAGGGGGCAGGGATTTTGGACCAGTGAGGTTGGCCCTCCCTATCTGGACCGTGTAAATGTAGATGTGGGCAGAGCAAGGCTTACTATCACTACCATGCTGTTTGACAGTCTATTGCAAACATCTCTTATTCTGAGTAAAGAATTTTCCAGATATCTGTTTTAATTGACATTTTACTAATGGTTACCAAGGCCAGTAGAAGTCAGTATAAGTTATAAAGGTACAACACATTCAGAAAGGGGAGGAATGCTGTGGGAGCTGTGTATGGGCCTTAAGGTGATTGACTTAAACTATAGGAAGTTAATTCCAAATCTACTGACATGAAATTCTCTGGCTAGTTATAATCAATGCAAGATCAGTAGCAGAATATCTCTGTCTTGTTATGGACCTTCTTTCTCTAGGTCACTATGGGGGATAGAGTAGTACAGCTAATTGAGCTGCTGTCTCACATCTCCAATGACCCATCTTCATTCTTGACCTCAGGTGCTGTCTGTGTGGAGTTTGCACATTTTCCCCATGACTGCATGGGTTTCTCCTAGGTGCTCTGGTTCCCTCCCACATCCCAAAGATGTACAGGTTGGTAGGCTAATTGGTCACTGTAAATTACCCCCAGTGTTTAGGTGAGTGTTAGATCCCTGGCAGACACCCATTGCAGCTTGTGGTTTCTCCACTGCAGCAGTCTACGGCTGGTTTCACCACTGCAGCCTGCAATTCCACCAGCAGACTGTTGTTTCTCTACTGCAGTCTGCAGTTTCAACACTGCATCAGCCTGCTATTTCTCTGCTGCTGCAGCTTGTGGTTTCACCACTGCTACAACCTGCAGTTTCTCCGCTGTGGTAACCCCTATTGCCCTCGTCATTATCTGCTTCCCCAATTTGTTTATACACACCTGACTAATGAAGTGGATGGGGCTTATTTCCTACCAATGGGATTTGGTCTCACTGGATAGCAGTCACACTGATTGGCTGTGAGCAGGAATGGTTGGCCACATGTCATGTGCATGAAGTGAAGACTGCAAGAAGTGCAAAGCCTCTCAGGAGCAGATTCATAAGGATTCAAATTGATGGCTGGATCCACACAAACCTGGAGTTGTTGGGAGGAGGTATTTGTCAGGGTTTGGGAACTCCAGGCAAAGGTTTTTCTCAGAATCAATCAGTACAGGGCTATGGGTCTTTCAGAGGTCTTTTGTGGGGTGACACAGTGTTGTAGCTGATAGAACTGCTGCTTTATTGCTTCAGTGACCCGGGTTCAATCCCATCCTCTAGTCTGTACTGAGTTTGCACACTCTCCCAGTATGCAAACTCTGGTTTCCTCAGTATGCTCTGGTTCCACCACCAACCCCACCCCCCCCCCGCCCCCCACCACATACCAAAGATGTGCAGATTGGTAGATTAATTTGCCTCTGTAAATTGTCCCTAGTGTGTAGGTGAGTGATAGAATCTGGGTGGAGTTGATGAGAATGTGAGGAGAATAAAATGGATTAGGGTAAAAATGGGTGCTTGATGGTTAGTGTGAACTCAGTGGGTTAAAGTGCCTGTTTCTATGCTGCATCTCGCTCTATGACTCCATGCCTCTGTGAGGTCTATAATTGATAGACATTAAAAAATGGTGTTAATTTGCACTTCATCAATAGCTCTCATTTCTGAGGCATCTTTGAGGTAGAAAAATATCCCAAAGCATTTCACAATCAAACAAAAAATGACCAAGCTAAAGAAGGATGCATTAGGATTGGTAACCAAACATTTCTTTGAAAAGGGGTGACACAGTGATGCAGCTAATAGAGCTGCTGTCTCACAACTCCAGTGACCCAGGTTCAATTGTGACCTCCAGTGCTGTCTGTGTGGAGTTTGCACGTTCTCCCTTCATGTGGCTTTCCTCCAGGTGTACTAGTTTCCTACTACATCCCACATATGTGCTGGTTGGTAGGATACTTGGCCACTGTAAATTGTCCCTAGTATAGCTGGATGGCAGGAGAATCAGTGGGGGTTGATGGGTATGTGTGAGAGAATAGTTTACAGGGAAATGGGACAGATGAGAACTGGCATAGACGTGATGGGTTGAATGGCCTTCTGTGTCATAAGAATAATATGGAATATGAAATAAAAGATACATATTTGTTTAAACGTTGGAGAGATAGCTGTTGAGATAGAAGGTTTAGAGAGGTAAATTCAAACAGACGTTTGAAGGCATGCCTGATAGTGGTGTTGTGAAGAAAGGGCAAATGTGTAAGAAGTTGAAATTGGACAAAAACAAGAGTTCTGGGAGGGTTGCAGGGATGGATGGAAGAGCTTAGAGGGATAAGAAGGATGAAGGCTGAGTGAGAAAGCAGCAAGAGCTCATGGGAGAAAGAGGCTGCATTAATATTCTTGGAACAAAAGTTGCGGAAGGTAAGGTAAAAAAAATCTCAGAATGATTCTAGAATTTGCCACTCCAATGTGGAACAAAACAATGAGGGGAATGGAATATTAGAAAAGAAGTTAGATCTCAAGATTGGTGGCCATATACTTAAAGAAGTCAAAGGAAGTTGGTCAATTGAAACAGAAAATCTAGGAAACTCAGCAAGCCAGGGAAAATCTGTGGAAAGAGAAGCAGGGTCAACATTTTGTGAAATGTCATCAGCTTGAAACGGTAACTCTGTTTTTCTCTCCACAGATGCTGCCTGACCTGCTGAGTATTTCCAACATTTCAATGTTTTATTTAAGAGTCCAACGTCCTCACTTTTTTTTTCTTTTTCAATTAGTGGCAAAGGTGTGTTTGGGCAATTGGAACTGAATAATGAGAAACTAACCCAATAATTTAAAAAATAAATACACACATGGCTTTTCTTACAAGCTAACCTGGCAAAGTGTTTCACAGTCCATCTATTAATTTTTGAAGTGTAGTCACCATAATATCACAGGTAAACCGTTGATATAATTTCTATACAGAATGCTCCCAATAATAGAGATGAGATAAATGATCAATTAATGTGCTTTTGCTGATACTGCTTCAGGGATAATTGTTGCAACAATACAGGAAGAACATACTGTTTTTCTTTCATTGTGCTGCAGACCCTCAATGTCCACCTGTGAGGATAAATGGGTCCTTGGTTTAACTTCTCATGCAAAAGGCAGTGACTTCAACACTGCAAGACTGATGTACCATCCTAGATGTATTGTGTTTGGGCCGTTACCTCACAGTCCACTAATTCAGACTCAAGAATGCTTCACAGGGATAAGGCCACCATCAGTGCCAAAGTTAAATCACAATTTAATCAACAAACTCTTTGATAATACTGCAAGCAAAATGAATGAACTGTTTCATGCATGAAAACACACACTAATATGATCCTGCACATTGAGCTAACACAAATTGCATGTGGTGTCCTGGGAGAGTGATTTTCTAATGCACATGATGTGATTCCTCGAGCTTCATCCTGGTTACTTATAGAAACCATGTGCAATTTCAATATAGAATTATAAACGAGAACTTGCAAACACTGTCTCCTTCAAGGGTGGGAGTTCTTGGAGCCACTTTTCAATGAAAGTTGAGAGTTATGTGGATCTAAATTGGAATCCCCAAACCAGGAGTGGCTGTTCAGAGAGGGGAGTGGGCTTCCCACATCTTTGGCAGCTAATCAGACACCATGTTTTCAGACGTGGACATCCTGGTGAAACATTACAGCAGGTGGCCACCTTGCCACCTCCTACTAGAAAGGAAGAAAGGAATGGAGGCAAGTGGTCTATCATCAAGGATCCATGGCTTGCTTCAGTAATAGACTCAGATACAGAGTTACACTTGAGCATGTCTCTATTGTCCCATTCAGCTTTCTGCTTCAGATCAAACACATATCACTTAAAAAGCTTCACACAATTGAACCTCAAGACTGACACTATTATACGAGTTTGAAAAGCTATGAAGTATTGCAGCCTGTTACAACTAACAATTTTTTTCAGAAGAACATGACATAATGACAGGTGGAAGAATTGGCTGTGCAATAGCAAAACATTTCTGATTGTGTGTTTTAAAATGTAACTCAAGAGAAGACTGAGGCTACCGTCAGCTGAGCTGTTATTTACTGAGATGTTGAGTTGCTAAGATGCTGCTTGGTTAAAGGGCAAATTTCTAATAGATTACTAGGAATCTAGTGAGAAAGAAAGAATTTCATTCATGCGATGCATTTCATGATCTCAGGATATGCCAAAGCATTTTTCAGCAATTGGAGCACTTTTGTAACCATTGTACAAAATAATTCATCTCTGGTCAGTAGTGTTAAATGTCTCCTTGAAATAAGGTTTGGTTCCCATTGACCCCTGGGAAGATCTGGCCCTTGACCAGTCAAAGAAGAAAAAGAACATTTGAGACCTCAGGTCCATGCATTGGAAACTCACAGAAGCCATGTGTAAATGCAGGAGGAGCACACCACCTCACAAACTGCTCTCTTGCTCTCTGACAGCCATCACTTGCCCCATCTGTGGAAGAGTCTGCAGTTTCCATACTGGCCCCATTAGCTACCTGAAAACTCATGGAACTGTGGGACTGCCATAGAAGTAGTGCTGTGCCCTACATCAAAATTCACTACTGTGTTTGGAATGAATTTCAGAGGCAGAATACAATCCTGTGAAGCATTTTTAGCTCTGACCAGGAATAAATTTCTATGTCATGGTAACTAAATTGCACTCAATGGAATTTCATGGTAACTCAATAATCTGTTTTATTTGTTAAAGGGTAAATAGTGGCCAGAATTCAGATGGTAATGTCCATGTTCTTCTTTCAGGTGGGAAATTTTACATTCAGCTGAGAGAGCATTAGGGTTAGCAACAAACAGTCTGCTGGAGGAACTCAGTGGGTTGAGTAGCATCTGTGGGAGGAAAGGAATTGTCGACATTCTGATGCAGAGTTTTGACCTGAAACGTCAACAATTCCTTTCCTCCCACAGATGCTGCTCAACCCGTTGCGTTCCTCCAGCAGATTGTTTGTTGCTCCAGATTCCAGCATCTGCAGTCTCTTGTGTCTCCAAGCATTAAGGTTAGATTAACAATAAAATATTATAGCATTCTTTCAGTATTGCAGTTGAGTGTCAGCCTTGGTTTTGTGATCGGGATTCTGGACTGGAACTTAAAATCAGAACTTCCTGACTCAGAAATGACAGTGTTACCAACCGAAATACAGCTGTTGTTATTGTAGGGATATCAGGTTTGGTGGCCATATTCCAGTTTTGTTCATGGTATCTATGCCCATTTGGTGGTGGGGGGAGAGCAAATAGGAGACGGAATGGTTGGTGCGTGCAGGGAAATGACAGTCACCAGCTGCACTCTCACCATAGATGAGAAGCGTTGATTTTCCTATTTTGCATCCCAAGTGCTACTAATCACATGCTTCAAGCTATCCTCTGCTGCACCTGAAGACTACTCAGATGCAATTTAAACAGGATGGCAGGGATCACACTGTCTCATGATCAGCAATTCCATATTACTGCTGGCTCAAAGTCGAGGAGAAGTAGTTCCTGAGTAAAGATCCATGTTGTTGTATTTCATTGGCTGCCAACATCAGAGACACGAGCTGATGGTTCTCCTAAATTTGAAGTGAGCTATCATGTGTTCTATTGTGTAAGCCACCTTTCTGTGGCCAGTAGCACATTCGGGTGAGAATGGAATACAGCAGAAGGGAGAAATAAGCATCAGAATCCAAAAGCAAAATCCCTAAATAATGGATAATGAAGCAATTACTGCTCCTTAATTTACCATAGGAGGACCCCACCCCATTAAGGAGTTGGCTGGGTGCTTGTATAATAGGGGTAATTTGACTGTGATAGGGTGAAGGAGCTGTGGGCCTGTTTTATACTCAATCTGTCCTTCGATATTACAGGAAGAGGTGTGTTTGCCAGGACCACAGTGATACAGTATGTTCTGTCTAGCAAGAGTTTCAGGCGCCACTCTGAGGATATCTCCTGTGCTGATCTCATCAGTGTTATCAGTGAGCTGCGGAGTGGAATCTACCATCCCATCGCCAGGTTGACAGACCCCTCCCCCAGTCAGTCTGCATTCTTTTGAAATACTGAGCTCACCAGCTTTTGCCTTGCTGGTGGCTGCCTTCAGCTTCCAGTTTGGTAGTGTGAATAGACTGCTTTCAGACCCCATAGAATTCCGAGGTTTAACAGGGTAGAATTGAACAAAAATGCTTATATCTTTATGGAAGCTGTACAGCACTTACAAACATCTACCAGTATTAAACCTATAGTGCATGACTCAAAGTGAAAGGATATGAATTAACGTCAGTATTTATCTCAGGGTGTGGCTGGGCATTGGGCAAAAAGATACCAAATGACAGAATGATGTATTAATATTAGTAGAGCTACAATTGCTATTACTGGGTGCTGGTTAAAGAGTTAGGGAGACAGAAGGAGATGAACTCGCACCAGTAGAGTCACGATTAGCATCACAGAGTGCTGGGGACAGCATCTACCAAGTGTTGGTAGGAGGGAAAAGGATTAACATCGATGGATTGTCAGTAAAACACAGTATTAAGGATATAAATTAGTGTGTAATTATGTGAAGGAGTGGGGAATAACCCAGTAGAGATATCGTCAGTACATTGGTACAACTTGGGTTGATTATTGAGTAAAAAAGAGAGAACAGAGTTAACATCTATAGAATATCAGTAATATGGAACTGGGGAGAGGGATAGCGAGTGACTAATGGAGTACAGATTTGGTGAGTAATACAGGATGCTGGCTATGATTAATTCATGGAGAGTGAATTAATTTAGGTGGAAATAAAGCCCCCAAAACCTATTAGTGTGTCATACAGTTTTGGTGGAGTTCTTCAGAAGAGCTGGGATCTAGTTGGTGTTCAGTTACGCTGGATCTGGGCCAGAGTTTTGCCATTTCTAATGTACACATTAAGTTCTGATTTGCTCTGACAAATCCAGATGGGTGTAGAGACTCCTCCTCCCCTATTCAAGGCTATAATTGTAATGGGAGCTGGAAGAGGGGCGAGGATTTGTTACATTAGGAATCCTATTCTAGGGAGCCTCAAAGGTATCGAAGGATGGAAGTGGGGGCCAGCAAGGAATTCAGGTGACAATTAAGATCCGAAAGAGCATATTCCCATATTTCCTTACACCATAGGAGGTCATTCAGCACATCAAATCTGTGCTGGCTCACAGAGAAATCCTGTTCCCCCACTAATTTTCCCTGTAACCTATTCTCTCAACAACTCTGCCACGCATCTACAGCAGGGACAATTTACAATGGCCAATTAACCTACCAACTCACATATCCTTGGGATGTTGGAGCAATACCAGGACATCTGGAGGAAACCCATGTGGTCACAGGGAGAATTTGCAAATTCCAAACAGACAGCACCAGAGATCAGGATTGAACCTGGGTCACTGAAGTTGTGAGGCAACAATTCTGCTAGCTGTGTCACTGTTACAGACAGCACCAGTTCTTTTTTTAACACAATTGTCAGTGCTGGGAACTACCTCACTTGTTCCTGTTACAACCCTTTTTGACATCACTATTTCTGCCAGACTCTCTCGGACTTCAGGACTGCTGCTATTCTAGCCCTTTGATGGGGGCCAGTGACTGCATTCCTGTGCAGATTCATCTTAACTGGGTTGCATCTCTAGGGATTTTGGGGACCCACGTCAGTTATATGGAAGTTATATGAAAGCCATTTTGTTTTCATGCATAGTTCGCTCATTATCTTGGGCACTGAGTGATAGGTGTGTGTGAGAGAGAGGAAAACCAGATCCAATGTAAAATAGGAAGCTGGGAAACAATCCTGACCTCTGCTGCTGTCCATGTGGAATTTGCACATTCTCCCTGTGACTGTGGGTTACCACCCGGTACTCCGGTTTCCTCTCACATCTTGAAGGCATTCCAGTTTGAATTAATGCATTCCTACAGGGGCTGCCACAATTTCCTAAAGTTTAATTGTACAACTCAGTAAAGAGGGTTGGAGCATTAACGGAAAGTGTGTTATGTGGCTTGTCACTTCAGAATATGGAGCACCATCAGCATGTATGCACAGGTCCTCTGCAGGGCTGTTTAACATTTCACTCAACAATGCAGCATTTCCCTCCACACGGTCCTCAGTGTTTTTCATCCACACCAGTTGTTCAGGGTGAAAAACATTCTAAACAAATGAGCCACTGATTAGTTCACACGTCGACTTTTATCTCCCTCTTATACTCCTCAGATCACTTTCTCCACCACAGCACACCAGCCTAACCAAGAGCCCCAGGTGAACAATTCTTCACTTATTGGCCCCTTTCACACACTTTTGACCCAGGAAGTGGCACTCAACACATGGCATTGTACCTGGTCTACTCACTTGCACTGCAGGAGAAGCTCAAGGAAAAGGACAGATAAAGAGGAACAGGGATAAGGCAGAATAAAAGACAATTTGTCTTCTCTTTATCATCTCAAGATTTTGCCTTGCTGTGTGGGTGAGGAATCTTTGGGTACTCATTCCAATTTTGCAGACATTGTGGATGTGTAACTTGCATCGCAGTAACAACATTGCAGTTTGCTCACAATCAACACAGCTGTTGGGCAAACTGCTGATTGTCTGACCAATTTGTTAGGTGTCCCAGATGGCCATTTGGAACACTTTGGATACGTTAATCCATAGGTGGTAGATTGGTTAATACTTGTTGAAGGATACTCTCCACAAATTTATGACAAATCAGAATTCTTATAGAGCCACATACACAGATGAGATTTATTGCTTTTTAAACAAGTCTTTCTGCGGTGTCAGATGGAACAGGAATCCTCCACTGAATCCAATTGGATCTGCATCTTGCCGCCAACAATCATGCCCTGTCCTCAAACCTATCACTCCCACTCCATCCCAGAACATGCTTGAGGGGTGCTGCAGGTGTTAGTCGGGTCCAAAACTGGTCTTCCCCCTCAGGTAGTTACCCGTTACAGGCACCAACAGCTCACCAGAAACATGTAGATAAGAACTCAGAGCACATCTGGATGACTTTGGAGCCTTGCAGTTTGGACATGTGCAGGGAGAATGGGTCCACAGGACAGGGGCAGGCAATAAGCTGGTGTTCAATCCATATTGGATGGGTGGGCTGAGAGCCAGGAACTCTGCATCTCCATTTATGGCATCAGATAGAGACCAATCATCAAATGTATGTGCTTACGTCAGTCACTTGTTAAGATCACTGCCATTTGGGTTCAACACATATATGCATCTGGTATATATATAGAACAATAGAACTTGTGTCAAACTAATTAAACTAGTAATTAAGGCCTAACTAAATTAGTCACTTCTGCCTACATGTCCATATTCCTCCATTCTCTGCATATTCATGTGCCTATCTAAGAGTCTCTTAAACACCTTTATCATATTTGCCTCCACTACCACCCTGGCAGTGCATTCCAAGCACCCACCACTCTCCTTGACTTGCCCACACATCTCCTTTAAAATTACACCTCTCACCTTAAATGCATACCCTCCAGTGTTAGACATTTTGATTATGGGAAAAAGATACCGTCTGACTACTCTATCTCTGCCCCTTATAATCTTATAAACTTCTATCAGGTCTCCCCTCACCTCCACTGATCCAGAGAAAACAACCCAAGTTTGTCCAGCCTCTCCTTATAGCACATGCCCTCTAATCCAGGCAGCATCCTGGTAAACCTCTTCTGCATCCTCTTCAAAGCCTCCACATCCTTCCTATATTGGGGCAACCAGAACTGAATGCAATACTCCAGATGCAGCCTAACCAAAATTTTATAAAGCTCCAACATAACTTCCTGACTCTTGAACTCAGTGCTTCGACTAATAAAGGCAACATGCCATATGCCTTCTGTACTACCCTATCAACTTGTGCAGCCACTTTCAGGGAGCTATAGACTTGGACCTCAAGATCCCTCTGTATATCAGTACTGTTAAGGATCCTGCCATTACCTGTGTACTGTCCATTTACATTTGATCCCAAAGTGCAACACTTCACAGTTGAATTAAATTAAATTGCATCTGCCATTTCTCCGCCCATATCTGCAACTGATCTATATCTCACTGTATCCTTTGGCAATCTTCTACACTATCCACAATGCCACCAATCTTTGTATTGTCTGCAAACTTACTAACACACCCCTCCATGTTTTCATCCAAGTCATTTACATATATCACAAACAGCAGAGGTCCCAGAACAGATCCCTGTGGAACACAACTAGTTATGGATAAAACATAGGTAAAGTATATAATATAAATATATTGAGAGAAAGAGAGAGAATGCTACTAAAGAATGAAATACAACTTGGAAACCAGTTAAAACATAGGTAAAGTATATAATATAAATATATTGAGAGAAAGAGAGAGAATGCTACTAAAGAATGAAATACAACTTGGAAACCAGTTGAGAGAATTAGATGGTTTATATATGTAACAATAAGGAATGAGTGACCCACTTGGACCTCTTGGAAGGGTGTGAGTGCTTAACATTACAAAAACTTGCATTTATAAAGTTCCTCAATATAAGAAAAATACAACTTGCTGTTCTCAGGGATGTAAGTAGATGAATTTGCACATAGGGTAACAACTGCCTGGGAGGGAATGACATAATAGAAACTAATCAAGGGATTTTAATTATATTTTTACAGAAAATATATTGAAAGAGTTTGGAATATAATTGAGGGATCTGTATAATTTATTTACCGAGTTAATCACATTGTTTTTACTTTCAGGCCAGAGTATAAACAAAATATTTGGGTTGCATGTTGAACCATATCCTATAAATACATTACTCCTTTAGTGTAATGTATTTATAGGATATGGGTATTGCTAGTAAGGCTAAGATTATTGTCCACCCCAATCTGCCCCTGAGAAGGTGGTCAGGAGCCACCTGTTGATCTGCTGCAGCCCCACAGTATTGTTGGAAGGAGTTCCAAGATCCAGATAATGAAGAAACAGTGATATATTTCCAGTTCAGGATGATGTGTGACTAAGAGGGGAACCTGCAGGGTTGGTCACTGTAACTGCATTTATAAGGTGCTACACACTGCAGCCACTGTAGTAGAGTAAGGGAATGTTTGGGCTAATGGATGGGCTGCCAATCAAAGGGCAGTTCTGTCCTGGATGGAGTCAAGCTTCTCAAATGTTGTTTGTGTGAGGAACATTACACTCCTGACTTGTTTGTAAATGATGGAAATGATGGAAGTTAGAGTGAGTCACTTGTTATCGGATATCCACCCTTTCACCTGCTCTTGTGGCTACAGTATTTGGAGATGGTCCATCTATGTTTCTGGCCAGCAGTGACCCCAATGGTGGGAATTTAGCAATAGTAATACTATTGAATGTCAAGGATAGGTGATTAGATTCACTCTGGAAATGGAAATGCACATTGCATGATACTGGTGTGGCCTGAATGTTATTTGCCACTTATCAGCCGATGCCTGCATGTTCTCCAAATCTTGCTGTATGCAGGCATCAACTGCCTCATTTACTGAAGAGCTGTGAATGGAACTGAACAGTGTGCAATGGTCACCAAACATCCCTACTTCTGACCTTTTGATCGGAGGAAGGTCATTGAACAACAGTTGAAAATGCTTGGTTCTAGGGAATTGCCCGGAGGAACCGATGTCCTGAGGATGAGATGACCAACAGCAAAAACTACAAGATTTCCTGCCAGTGAAGAGTTTCCCATGTTGCTCATTGACTTTAGCTTCACCAGAGCCTTTTGATGCTTCATTCAACCAAAAGCTACCTTGGTATTAAGTGCAGTTGTTCTCACCTCAGCCCTGCAATTCATATTGTTTGGACCAAGGCTGTGATAAGCTCTAGAGCAAGTGTACCTGGAAAAACCTAAAGTGGATATCAGTGAGCATATTATTGATGAGTAAGTACCACCTGAAACTGTCAATGACATGCTCTATCACTTTGCAGGTGATTGAGAGTGTACTGACTGGGTGGTAGTTAGATGGATTGTATTTTTTTCACTTTTTGTGGGCAGAACATGCCTGGGCAATTCTCTTCATTGTTGGGTAGATATCAGTGTTGTAACTACTGGGACAGCAATAGTCTGGAGCTCGTCTACAACACTGAAACTGGAATATGTGGTCCCATAACCTTTGGTGTTTCCAGTGCTCCAAGCTGCTTTTTAATATCATATTAGATGACTGGAATTGTTTGAAAGTTGCCTCTGTGATGCTGCAGACCTCAAGAGGAAACCTTGTCTTTAGCATTCTCTGCCATCAGTAAAGATGGGAATGTTTTGAAGTCTCCTCCTGTTATCTGTTTAATTGCCCATCACCATTCATTACTGCATGTGGATGGACTGCGTTCATCTGATCTGTCGGTTGGAGCATCACTCAGCTTTGCCTATCACATACTGATTTACTCTTCCTTATCCATGTGCTCCCGTGTTGCAATTTCATCAGGTTGACTCCTCATTTTTAGGTTCACTTGGTGATGATCCCAACACACCCCTCTGCACCATATATTGAATGAGGGCTGATCCCTTAGCTTGACATTAATGGTATAGTGGCGAAATGCCAAGCCATGAATTTACAAATAGTGGTGGGAATATAATTCTTCTTCTGCTGCTGATGGCCCACTATACTTCATGGAAGCCCAGATTTGAGCTGCCAGACGTGTTCAGGTTCTATTCCAATTTAGCATGACAGTACCACCACACAACATAATAGAATTAAGACAAGACATTGACTCTACAGTTACTGTGTAATGATCACTGTCAATACTGTCATGGACAGAGGCATCAGCAGCAAATAGACTGGTGAGGGGGGTGGTCAGTTAAATTGAAATGTGTAGGAATATCTTTTGCAATTGGTGGTGAACTTCTGGAATTCTCTATGTCAGAGGGTTGTGGAGGCAAGATTACTATTTACAGAAGAGGTTCATAAATTTTTGAAGGATCAGGGAATTGAGGGCTAGGGCAGATCAGCCATAATCATATTGAAATGGCAGAGCAGGCTTCAGGGGCCAGATGGCCTACTTCTGCTCCTGTTTTCTTGCGTGTTCTTTGATAAGTTCAAGCAGGTTTACCCCTCGAGTCATTTCACTCATCACCTGCAGACCCAGCCTGTCAGCTATGACTTGGCGAGCTCAGTCAGTAGTGGTACCACCATCCTGCTCTTGGTGGTGGTCCTCAATATGTTCTGTGTCCTTGCTGTTCTCAATGCTTTTGCCAAGTGTTGTTCAACTTGGAGGAGTATTGATTCATTGGCTGAAGGGAAGCAGTTGGTGGTAATCAGCTGCTCTTGGTCATGAGACCTGGGGTCAATGTTGAGGATTGCACACCACCTTGTCCTCCTGTTCTGGCACTCTGGTAGGCCTGGCCTATTGGGGGCAGGATACACCCAGGGGATTGTGATGGAAGATTTTGGGAAATTACCAGATTCTGTGAGTTCTACTCCAGTAGTCTGATGATTAGTCTCAGTAACGTCTCTCTCAGTTTAGACATGTCCCAGATGTTTGTGCAGAGGACTTTGCAAGATTGATTGGTCTGTGTGGTTTTCCCATGACTGAATTTAGTGCTTGTCAGAACAACAAACAAAATGCTGGAGGAACTCAGTTAGTCAGGAGGCATCTGTGGAGGGAAATGGACAGTTGACGTTTTGGGTGGAGACCTTTCATCTGGATGTGAGTGAAGGGTTTTGACCTAAGTTGTTAAATGTCCATTTCCCTCCACAGATGCTGCCTGACCAGCTGAGTTCCTCCAGCATTTTGTTTGTTGCTCCAGATTTCAGCATCTGTGTCTCCTAGTGCCTGTCGGTCCTGAAGAATACATTAATTTTTAATATCATATTTCATCTGACTGGCTTGCTAGGTCAATTCAGGTGGCAATTAACATCTTGACACACATATTGGTCACATTGGCTGATATTCCTACCTGAAGTGATCCAGATTTTATTTTAGCTGTAGTTTCATGTTTACCTTTACTGATACAACTAATTATTCCAGATTTCCTGAATTTAAATACTCCTCACTGCCATGGTGCCTCTGGCTCAGCAATCCAAGTCCAGAAGAGAAATCACAATACTATTGTACTGCTCTGGAATGAGGATAACATTTATTGGATATCTGGGAGTGAATTGCAGGACCATGAAGAGGTTCTGATGTAATTAACCCCAGCTATTTCTTAGTTCCATGGATAAAAAGTAACATTTAGTTAGCAGTTTGAAATGACAGCTGAGAAGATTTTTACTTTGCTCACATGTCACACAGCCTCAACCTTTCAGAATAATATTTATTAACACTTTATAAACTCTACAGAATAAAGCAGTTTAAACCAGGATGTGAGTGTCAGTCAATCAGTTTGCAGAATCACTGGTGCACATCACTACCTCGTAATGGAAACAAACAAACGCATTAGCAGGCAACTAAATCTGCATATCGCCAAGGCAACCAGACCAGCCTTCTTTTGATAGGCTGGATGGTTGCGTTCTCCATCAGAGTTTGATTTAGTTTGGGACCTCATGACTGATCTACAGTTGCCCCCCCCCCATCTTCGCCAAAATCTATCACGACTTTACTCCTATTTGTTAAACCAAACTGTGTAAGGGTAAACCCCCAGCCACTTAAGCTGAAACAATGCAAAGCCCAGTGAGTTTACCTGTGCTTTACCAACATCGCCCTCCCTACCAGACCCAGGAGTGATGATGTTGTTCATGACTCTCAAGTAAGGCACACAGTGGGCAGTGCATGGTTCTGTGATCAAACTCTTCCATTCTCTCTCTTATCTTGAGCACACAGGGATGTGGTCGACCACATGTGATTCTGACCTTTTCTATTTTTTGCTGTTTTCCTCTATTCCATTCTCTTTCCACCACAACTGATCTCAGGCCACAAATATAGTGTAACGATTATTCTCAGTACCCTGAAGTAGGGAGAGGAAAAATCATCCGTGTTTTCCAGAGACGATTAATTTCATATACTTCTTTGTGACATTGGAGGACATTCAGCCCACTTTGTCATCCTATCAATCTCATTCATCCATCAAGCTCCCTATAATGCATTCTATCACACACGCACATAAATTTCTCCCCTTCCCCCCATTTTCCAACCAGAAACTTAGACTAAAGGTAATTTACAGTAACCAACACCCGTCTTTGGGATGTGGGAGGAAACCAGAACACCTGAGAGAAACCCATAGGGTCACATGTGGAGAATGTGCAACTCCAACACTGGACAGCACCAGAGGTCGGAATTGAACCCAGGTCGCTGTGTGCCAGTGTGTCTGGGCATTGTATGAGCACAGAATTAGACTTGGCTCTGATGTTCCCTAGCAGGCTAATATTCTGGCCAAGGTAAGGTGGATAAAGTATTATAGGAACACTACCATCTATCACTTGATTTCAGCAATCAGCAGCACTTTCAAGGGAGGAGGAACAGTCAAAAAAAGTATCGAAGTATTTGTAAAAGTGAGGCATCTCTACATAGTAACATGGGAAAATCATTTTAGAGTATAGGAAAGGATGGATTGGGGGGGGCATTGCAGCTTTCAGTGACCTTGGGTGAATGCCCCACTTCGTTGCACTCCCCACACTTGTGCGAAAGATGTTAATGAGTGCCCATATTTTGCAAAGGTGCAGCCCAATATTTTAAAGACACATCCTGGTCACAAACAAATTGCTAGCCTATTTTTAATATGTAAACCATATCCTGAAAAGAGCTTTGAAAACCGTTGGAACTACGTTGCTGACAGGTTGGCCACCGAGGGAAAATTACATCATTACAATACATGGAAATAAAGATGTTCCAGGATACCCCTGAGCCCAGGGGCAGAAAACGTCAGCTAAGGACTTGCTGCCCCACCTCCGCTCATCACTCTTGGCCTTCGGCACAGCAGGAGTAAATTCTTGGAGGGGACAGGGTGGTAACAGAGTTCTAAGACTGGGAGACGGAGGAGATGGAGAGAGAGGGGCATGGAGCAGCCGACCATCTGATGCACTATCTGGTTCTACGTGCCAAGCAAGATCCCTGTGAAATCCGAGCCACTTTGAATGGTAATGGTGGAACCCGATCTGTTGTCAGCAAAGATGGAGATGTACTGCATGGCCTGTGGAGAGAACAGAATCATGAGCAACAGGGGCTCCTATCCTATGGCAGTGTTGAAGATTTCACATGGTCCCAAACACTCAATTCATAGCCAGGTTGAACTGTAACAAGTACAAGGAGCACCATCTCAAAGGAAATTGAATGGAACATTATGACCATTCATGGAATTTAGTTAGGCCCTCCACTGGTGGAGGGATATTAAAGAGTTGAAAAGGATATTGACTTGAGTATGAAATGCCACATTTCAAATGGGTGTGTTGAGAGGTAATATGAACCAAATGGCAGAAGAACGCAGACCTGGACTTCACATGCCCAGTTCTTCCTAGGTAGCAGGTCAGGTGGGCAAACCTGACCCACAAAAAGTATATGGGAGCCTTGGAATATTAATAGAGAGGATGCAGAGGAGATTTATCAGAATGAGAAGGACTAGTTACGTGCAGAGACTAGAGAAAATGGGATTATTGTCAGAGTGGAGAAGGTTAAGGGGACATTTAAAAGAGAGGTTCAAAATTATGAGTTGCATTGATAAAGTTTTTTTCCCACCAGTTTAGAGGCCATAGATTGAAGATAAATAATAAAAGAACCTGGCTAGAGAGAAAACATCATTTTTAATGCAGTGGTTTATTCCGCAGTGTTGAGGGGCAGGGGAAGTGGATTCAATGTTAACCAAAAGGGATTGGACAATATATTTGAAAAGGAAAATAAATGTGTGAGACTGGTTGTTCCTTTCAAAGAGCTAGCAGGGCATAATGGCTGAATGACCTTTTTCTGTAGAGGAAGGTGCTATGAAAGAGAGCAATTTGGCTGTAATAAGAGAAAGTGATCATTGACTATTCTGTTGCACTGTACAAAGTCTCTAAAATATATGTATTTTAGTGTCACACAAAGTAAAGGAGAACAATTCACCTCTCTGTTTTTTGGTACACATTATGCAAGTTTCAGTATCAGTTTACATTACACTAAAGGGGAATCAATTCATTCTGTTACTCTACAGCTCGTATGGGAATCAGGATCTCAGTACCAGCTCCTGTACATGTAGAAAATTGGGAAAATTACAGTTCTATCCAGTATTGTAAAGCCTGGAGTAAGTAACAATGTTCACTAGAGGGGACTCTGAATGAAATGTTATTGACTGCACAGTTCTGCTGTATGTCTGTGTCAGCTTCTGTGCAAATACAGTACACAACAGGTGAATAGGAGCAAGTCACTCTCTCTGGCTTGGTATGGTCAGGTGTGTTTCAGTGTCCACTGTTATACCGGTACAGTACACAAAAGGTCTTCATGTATTAAAGAAGGAATTAGAAAAGGCAGATGGCTGACAAATTCTCACAGCACTGTGGGTGGTGTCCTTGATAGAAGACACTTCTTTGTTCGATCTAATTTCATTCTTTGTTGATTAAATGGAGAATAAAATCAGACACGGTGAAAATGGGATATACATCCTTCTCTCATCAGTCAGTTTTGAAGCAAAAGAAGTTTTACTAACAGTTTGGAGCTACTGAAGTTTGCAGAGATTCAGCTAGTCTCTCGCCATAACCTAAGCCAATTGATATCACCCTCCCAAAAGTGGCAGAGACCCAGTGCTGTGTTGGGTGTTTAGCCAGAGGAGAAATACAGAAGCATCCCTAAACTTGTGGAGAAAGTTCCATGTTGCAAAGGTTACATTCCCTTCGTGTTTTCACATTTTATACAATGCTGCTCAGTCATAAGGCAAGTTATCTTGTGGTATCTAAGAAGATCTATCTAATAGTGATGGAATGTGGAGAAGCACTATATTGCAGTCTGATCAAATCACAGCCCTAAATACTGTGCTGATTGAAATCTTACTTAAATACATTTTACTCTTTCTGTCACACATCATCAAAGATTACTCGCCAGAAACAGGGTCAGAACAGAGACTGAAACTCATCCTGATACATAGTGGCTCAATCATTTACACCAAAAGACTGCACATTTCCAGGGGCCAGATTGAGACCTTTTTTTTCAAACAAGTTGCTCTTGAACCAATACTCCAGGTCAATGGCTGTATCCTTTGGTGTATAAATACACAAATCTTAAAAAAAAATTATTAAGCATCAGTTGTGACTCAGTGGGCAAGCTCTTCTCTGCGCCAGATGCTATGAATTCAAATCCAAAGATCTAAGCACAAAATCCAGGCTGATATTCCAGTGCATTACTGTGTGAGTGTTGAATTGTCAGAGGTGCTATCTTTCAGACTGTAAAAATCACATGATATTTCCACAAAGAACAGGAGTGCTTCTTCAAGTGCCCTGACCCGTATTCACCCTCCAGTCTACATTGTTAAAGGAGGTTAGATTGGTGTTATTTCATGACATCTGTGGGATCTTGTTATGCTACAAGTTGACCCTGCCTAATATTAATCTGTTGGTACATCGCAAGCATCTATACTGCATTGGCCTCCCATAACCTTATGGGTCACCTTCTACATCCCATGAGTGAATTCCCAACATCTACTGAGCCCGGTTCACTTGTGGAGTGTCAGTAATCATGCAAAGCCTGTTCAGGTCAAGCCTTTGCAGTTAGTTCCACATCGAGAGCAGTGGAAGAAAAGTCATGAATATATGAAAAGATGGCAGCACCAGAATTCCAGGCATAAAGGCTGCTCACCAGCTAAGAAGCAAGAAAAGGACTTCAAAAAAGTTGCTTCATGTTGCTGAAACAAATTTCATGGTGCTGTAAACCCACTTTGTATTGCACAGTGAAGCAAAGATGCTGAGATGATTGGATCTCAACACAATCAGTGGGCAGTAGCAGTAACAAGCCTGGACATCTATTGGAGTTTAGACACAAAGGCAACTTCTTTGTTTATGTCTTCTGACTCAGTTGGGTTGGTGGAGGTGTGAGAGAACCTTCTCTGCATTGATGTGTGGTCTTTGTGTATTGTAGTCTCTTTGGTCTTGTAGTCTGATACTGGGAGTGCTCAATGAGGGAGAAAATGCACCATCATTTCAAAGGGAATCGACAAATAAAGAATATAAGAGGATATACAAGATGGGGAAATGGGATTACGATTGAAAGCTCCAAAGGAGAAACTTGAATTAGTTGAGGAGCAATGGGTTGCAAGGTCTATGACTCCGTGGTTTCCTCTATGACCTGGTTTGGATGATGGAGGAACCTTGAGATTGATTTTCCAAGCAAGAGAATCATAACTGGACATTACAATTCCTTAGACAATTATTTTAGAAGATGGAAAAGTATGGACAGCAGACTCCTGAGTTTTGCCAACAGTGTACATTTGTCACCCACATCTTCAGGGAATATCTTACGTTCATCTCAATAGGGAAAGCATGTAACATAGGAGAGTCTACCAATATTTGGATAGAAGGTGCTGGAAATGGTTTTTGCATTTCATTTGTTTTCTCCTGTCTTACACCCTATCAGAGCCCTTCCCTTTTGCTCCTCCTCCCCCACCCCCACCTCCTCCACCCCCCTTTCCCTGCCTTCATATTTGCTTAAAACCAGTCAATTTTTCCATTATCCATGCAAGGCACAAATCTGAAACATCAACTGTGCCTGACCTGCTGAGTATTTCCATCATAAACTGTTTATGTTTTAAGATAATACAACAGATGTGGCACCCAAACTTGGTCAGAGCTTGTTCAGTCACTAACCTTCCTACTCCAGACAATCTTGCTCTGTATTTCATTTTAAATAGTTTACAATGCTTTGTTTACAATGAAAGAGAAATACAGAGGCACTGTCTGATGAACTTTGATTGACATAATCTGGTTTAATTTATTCCAACGACAAGGAAATAGCAGATTCATTGCACCTCCAACTGAATGGTCAGAAGATTGAATATCTTCTTATCGAGAAACAATGAATTATGCTACAGTCTTACATTCATCTACAGCAGTACATGTAAATTGATTTAAGTTTAATATTGTTGAATAAAAAATGTTCCACAAATTCCTGGGATTCATGTGGTGTAAATGTAAGAATGGGAGTAAGTCATTCAGTTCCTGAGCCTGCTCAGCCATGCAGGTAGTTTATGACTGATCATAATCTTAGCTTTATCAGCCAAGCGAATATTTTCCTGCTTCACTCTCCAATGTTACACACCTTTCCCTATTGAGATAAGTGTAAGGTATTCCCAGAAGATGTGAATGGTAAATGCACACCTGTGCATAGATTTTGTGCCTGTTAAAATAATTGTCTAAAAAGTTCTAATTGCCAGTTATGACTCTTGGAAAATCAACCCAAATCTTCAGAGGAGGGCAGGATTAGATGAGCTATGTTATTGACATTTTTAAAAAGTTACTACATTCAAACCCATTTTCATATTTGACATTACACCCCAAGTGTACTTTTTCTTATCATTTCAATATAGCAATATGTGGTTGTAATTGAAGAGTGTGCATTTGTGCCTGGAAAGTCTTTTGAAACCAGTACATGTTGATCTGGAGGAGGAGATTCTATTAGGTGTCTTGAAGAACATTAAGATGGATAAGACCGCAGGGCCAGATGGGATTTATCCCAAGATACTGAGGGAATCAAGCGAGGAGATTGCTGGCTCCTTGACAGCAATCTTTATATCCTCTTTAGCCACAGGTGAGGTGCCAGAAAACTGGAGAATAGCCAATGTTATTCCTTTCTTTGAGAAAGGCAATAGGGACAAAGCAGGAAATTATAGGCCAATAAGCCTTACGTTAGTGGTAGGAAATATTTGAAGTAGATTCTTAGGGACAGGATTTACTTGCATTTGGAAAAACATAGACTTAGAGATAGTCAACATGGCTTTGTGAAGGGGTGGTCCTGTGTCAAAAATTTGACTGAGGTTTATGAGGAAGTGACCAAGATAATTGATGAGGCAGGGCAGTGGATTTGTTCTACATGGATTTTAGTAAAGCATTTAACAAGGTCCCTCATGATAGGCTGGTCCAGAAGATTAAGTCACATGGAATCCATGGCGAGTTGGTAAATTGGATCCAAAATTGGCTTGGCCATAGAAGGCAAAGAGTAGCAGTAGAGGGGTGTTTTTCTGACTGGAAGTCTGTGAGCAGTGGTGTTGCACAAGGATCAATGCTGGGACCTCTGTTTTTTGTGATATACTGTATATTAATGACATGGATTAAAATGTAGATCATCTGATTAGAAAGTTTGCGGATGACATGAAAATTGGTGGAGTTGTGGATAGCAAGGAAGATTGTCAAATTATAAAGCAGGATAGATCAGTTGGAAATTTGGGCAAAGAAATAGCAGATTGAGTTTAATCCGGACAAGTGTGAGGTGTTGCATTTTGGAATGCTGGAGGAAAGTATACAGCAAATGGCAGGACCCTTCAGAGCATTGATATGCAGAGGGATCTTGGAGTGCAAGTACATAGCCCCCCGAAAGTGGCATACAAGCAGATAGGGTGATAGGGTGGTAAAGAAGATATATGACTTGCTTGGTTTCATTGGTTATGAAAGGTGGCAAGTCATGTATAAAACTTTGGTTGGGCTACATTTGGAGTATTGTGTGCAGTTCTGGTCACTGCACTATAGGAAGGATGTGGAGGCTTTGGAGAGGGTGCAGAAGAGGTTCACCAGGATGTTGCCTGGATTTGAGTGTATTAGCTATAAGGAGAGATTGGACAAACTTGGATTGTTTTCTTTGGAGCATCAGAGATCGAAGTGCAACCTGATTGGCGGCGAGAGAGCGGAGAGAACTGGTAATTAACGAAGAGCGAGTGTATTTTTTTCTCCTTAGCGTTTGGGATAGTGGCGAGTGACTGCGCAGGCGCATGACGTCACTCAGAAGCATGCGGGTGATTTAGAAGTTACAGCAGTACCTTCAGTGTTCTGATCGGCGGCAAGAGAGCAGAGAGAGCCGGTAATTAACGAAGAGCGAGTGTTTTTTTTCTCCTTAGCATTCAGGATAGCGGCGAGTGACTGCACAGGCGCATGATGTCACTTGGAAGCGCGCGGACGATTTAAAAAGAAGACTGCCATATATAGTGGGCAGTGTTCGGAACAGGCAGCGGAGTGAGAGGGAGAAGAGTGGTTGGGCTTTGGCTCAACGGGCTTCGGTGAGACCGGGTAAGAGGCGAGATTTATAGAACGGGTGTAAGTCACTGGTTTATTTATCTTAGTAGTATAGTATGGGACAGTGCCATAGCAGTATGCATCTGGGATTGGTCCTATGTTTGGTGTGCCAGATGTGGGGACCCTGGGAGCCTACCAGCCTCCCTGATGACTACATCTGCACAAAGTGCATCGAGATGCGGCTCCTCAAGGAACGTGTTGAGATTCTGGAGCAGCAGCTCGATGACCTTCGGCTGATTAGGGAGAGTGAGCAGGAAATAGACAGGAGTTATAAAGAGTTTGTAGAGAGTACCTCCCTGGCGGTCCCCCTTGAAAATTGGTATCTCATTTTAGATTCTGTTGGAGAGGATGACCCGACAGAGGAAGACCACAGCAACCCGGACTTTGGCACCGTGCCTGGTACTGTGGTCCAGCGGGGAAGGAGTAATGCAGTGGTTATTGGGGATTCTAGAGTGAGGGGAACAGATAAGAGATTCTGTGAACCCGACAATGAATCCCGGATGGTGTGTTGCCTCCCTGGTGACAGGGTACGGGATGTCACGGACTGTGTCCAGAATATTCTGAGGGGACAGGGTGATCAGCCAGAAATCTTGGTACATGTAGGTACCAATGACATAGGTAGAAAAAGAGAAGAGGTCCTGAAGGAGGAATACAAGGAGTTAGGAAGAATGTTGAGAAGTAGGACCTCTAAGGTGGTAATTTCAGGATTACTAACTGTGCCACGTGCTAATGGAAGTAAGAATAGAAAGATCTGGCAGATGAAAGAGTGGCTGAGTGACTGGTGCAGGGGGCAGGGCTTCAAATTTCTGGATCATTGGGACCTTTTTTGGGGGAGGCATGACCTATTCACAAAGGATGGGTTACACCTAAATTCCAAGGGGTCCAATATCCTGGCGGGAATATTTAATTTAGTTGTTGGGGAGGGTTTGAACAAATCTGGCAGGGGGATGGAAACCAGGATGTTAGGATACAAGATGTTAGGGTAAGGGAGGAGGTTTATAGAAACGAGTCCAAGATAGTGTGCAATGAGGACGGTAAGAAGGACAGGCAGGTGAGAAGTCAGGATAATTTGCTGAACAATAGAAGTACAACAAAATCAGTAGCAGATACTGGCCTAAATGTACTATATTTAAATGCACGTAGCATTAGGAATAAAGTGGATGACCTAGTGGCACAACTACAGATTAATAAATACTACATTATGGCAATCACCGAGTCATGGCTTTATGACAGATGTGATTGGGAACTGAATGTCCAGGGGTACACAGTGTATAGGAAGGATAGGCGGGTAGGCAGAGGGGGTGGTGTGGCCCTGATGGTTAGTAATGATATAAAATCAATAGAAAGGAAGGACATTGGGTCAGAAGAAGTGAAATCCTTATGGGTGGAGCTGAGAAATAGCAAGGGTAAAAGGACAATAATAGCAGTTATATATATAGGCCCCTAATAGCAGTCGGGATGTGGACTATAAATTGCAGTTAGAAATAGAAAAAGCGTGTCAGAGTGACAATGTTAAGATAATTACGGGGGATTTTAACATGAAGGTGGACTGGGAAATCCAGCAAGGCAGTAGATCTCAGGAGAGTGAGTTTGTGGAATGTCTATGGGACGGCTTTTTGGAGCAACTTGTTGATGAGCCCACCAGGGGATCGGCTGCTTTGGATTGGGTGCTGTGTAACGAACCGGAGGTGATTAGGGAACTAAAGGTAAAGGAACCATTAGGAACTAGTAATCACAATATGATTGAGTTCACTTTCAAATTTGAGAAGGAGAAGCTGATAACTGGTGTATCGATATTTCAGTGGAACAAAGGAAATTACAGTGGTATGAGAGAGGAGCTGGCCCAAATTGATTGGAAGAGTCAGCTAGCTGGAGGGACGACGGAGCAGAAATGGAAGGAATTTCTACAAGGAATAAGGAAAATGCAGGATAGATATATTCCAAGAAAAAAGGTTTTGAATGGAAAAAAGGAATAAATGTGGATAACGAGAGAGGTTATGGCTAAAATAAGAGCAAAAGGGAGGGCATACAAGGAAGCAAGAATTAGTGGGAAAACAGAAGACTGACAAACTTTTAAAAATCTGCAGAAAAAATCTAAGAAGGTCATTAGGAAAGAAAAGATGAATTATGAAAGGAAGTTGGCAGATAACATTCGAAAAGATACTAGGAGTTTTTTTTAAATATATGAAGAGTAAAAGAGAGACACGGGTTGATATAGGACCAATCGATAACGGTGCGGGAGAGATTATAATGGATGATAAAGAGATGGCAGAGGAACTAAATGAGTATTTTGCATCGGTCTTCACTGTGGAGGACATCAGCAATATACCGGATAGTCAGGGGTCTCAAGGAATGGAACTGAGTTCAGTTAAGATTATTAGAGAGAAGCTGCTAGGAAAGCTAAATGGACTAAAGACAGATAAGTCTCCTGGACCGGATGAGGTTCGTCTCCGGGTTCTGAAGCAGGTGGCTTTAGAGATTGCAGAGGCACTGGTGATAATTTTCCAGGAATCGATAGACTCCGGCATGGTTCCAGAGGACTGGAGGGTCGCAGATGTAGTTCTGCTGTATAAGAAAGGTGGGAGGCAGCATAAAGGAAATTACAGACCTATCAGTCTGACATCGGTGGCGGGAAAGTTATTAGAATCGATCCTCAAGGATGAGGTTATGGAATACCTAGAGGTGCAAGGCAAGATAGGTCCAAGCCAGCATGGTTTCGTGAAGGGAAGATCCTGCCTGACCAACCTATTGGAGTTTTTTGAGGAAATCTCAGGTAGGGTGGATAAGGGAGAAGTTGTAGATGTTGTGTATTTAGACTTTCAAAAGGCCTTCGACAAGGTGCCGCACAAGAGGCTGATTAATAAGATGAGAGGTCATGGAATTACAGGTAGGATAACAGAATGGGTGGAGCATTGGCCGGTTGGCAGAAAGCAAAGGGTGGGAATAAAAGGATCCTGTTCTGGTTGGCTACCGGTTACTAGCGGTGTTCTGCAAGGGTCGGTGTTGGGGCCGCTTCTTTTTATTTTGTACATTAACGATTTGGATGATGGAGTAAATGGTTTTGTGGCTAAGTTTGCAGATGACACCAAGATAGGTGGAGGAGTAGGGAGTATTGAGGAGACAGAAAGGTTGCAGAGAGACCTAGATAGTTTAGGAGAATGGGCAAGGAAATGGCAGATGAGATTCAATGTTGAGAAATGTGCCGTTGTACACTTTGAAAAAAGAAATAAACGGGCAGATTATCATCTAGAAGGGGAGAAAATTCAAAGTACAGAAGTACAAAGGGACTTGGGGTAGTCGTGCAGGATACCCTAAAGGTTAACCACCAGGTCGGATCAGCAGTAAGGAAAGCAAATGCTATGTTGGCATTCATTTCAAGAGGTATAGTGTATAAAAGTAGGGAAGTGTTGATGAGGCTCAACGGGACACTAGTGAGGCCTCATTTGGAATACTGTGTGCAGTTTTGGGCCCCATATCTTAGGAAGGATGTGCTGATGTTGGAGAGGGTTCAGAGGAGATTTACGAGGATGATTCCCAAAATGAAAGGGCTTACATATGATGAGCGTTTGTCTGTTCTTGGACTGTACTCACTGGAGTACAGAAGAGTGAGAGGGGACCTTATAGAAACATTTAGAATGTTGAAAGGACTGGACAGAGTAGATGTGACTAAGCTATTTCCCTTGGTGGGTGAGTCCAGGACCAGAGGGCACAATCTTAGAATTAGAGGGTACAGGTTTAAAACAGACATGAGGAGAAATTTCTTTAGCCAGAGGGTAGTGAAATTATGGAATTCTTTGCCACGTACAGCAGTGGAGGCCTGATCATTGGAGGAGTTTAAGGAGGAGATAGATAGGTACCTAATTAGTCAAGGTATCAAGGGATATGGGGATAAGGCTGGAAATTGGGGCTAGTAAGGAATAGTTGTTTTTTTTTTCCATTTCTCATTTCTTTTTTCTTTTTCCCTTTCTCTTCTCTTTCTCTTTTTTTTTCTTTTCCTTAGCTCCGAATGGCCTACTCCTGCTCCCTTGACTTGTGATCTTGTGATCTGATAGAAATACATAAAATTATGAGAGGCATGGATAGGGTAGATAGTCAGTCTTTTCCCCAGGGTGGAACTGTCATATACTAGAGAGCATTGATTTAGGGTGAGAGGGGGAAAGTTTAAAGGCAATTTGTAAGGCAAGTTTTTTACACAGAGTGTGATAGGTGTCTGGAACACGCAGCCAGGGGAGGCAGTAGATGCAGATACAATAGCAACATTTAAGAAACACTTAGACCGACAGATGAACAGGTAGGGAATAGAGGGATACAGACCATATGCAGGAAGATGAGATTAGTTAGATTAGCATCATTTGTTCTGCTGCTGAAGGGCCTGTTCCTGTGCTGTACCATTTTATGTTCTGAATATTGGCACAACCCATGGCAAATTTGAACTGCAGCTCTGAAACTGAGAAGGCAGAGGACCAGGCAAGACTGGGCCTTTTCCATTATGTGATATTTCCAGAATGTGGCCAGTATGGTGGATTCATCACATACACCACAAATAGTCATAAAAAAATGAATATTGATTCGCCAAGTTGTGGGCATTGGAGTAATTCAGAGAAAGGCTGGAGGTCAGAAATCTGAAAGATGGAGATAAGGGAAGACTGTAAATTAGGGAAGGGTAGAGATCACGAGTGTGATGTAATTGAAATGTGGAGTTTGGAAAGGGGAGAGGGGGAGTATGGGTGGTGAGGAGAAGGGGGGAAAGATTGAGATTGGTAGGGGTTTGGAGAAGGTGCCACTAGCTTGTTGGAGATTGGAGAAGGTGGAAACGGAAGGGAGGAAATTGTGGAGTGGTGGAGATCAGAAGAGCAAAATTCGGGAGGTGAAAAGCAGGAACAGGGGAAATTAATGCAATGAAGGCTGGAGAGGCAGGAGGCTTAGGGGGCAGACATTATGGATTGATGGTTATCAGAAAGAGAGAAAATCAGAGAAATAGATAGAGATCAGGGGTAGGTGGAGACCTGGAGATCGAGAGGCTCAGATAAGTGGTAGAGATCAAGAATAGTTGAGTGGGAACTTGAGAGGAAAGATGATTTGGGAGAAAATAAGATTAGGACTGTTGAAAATCAGGGAATTTTTAGGCTCCATATTCAGGGAAGATAAATTCATCAGTTTCTTATCTTTTATTTGGATGTCTTTTGTGAACTCTTTAAAGATAACAAGCTTTACTACTCTGTAGACGAAGGACTGGCTGTAGCATAAACCTAAGTAGGGAAGGAACTTGACTTAGGAACTATATCCCTGATTTGTTGAAATAGGCGCTTAGAACTGCTGCAGGTAACAGTTACCTCAGAGTGGAATGAGTGTATTTACTTTGGCCAACACAATGGACATTTTGGTGTTTGAGCTGATCCATTTGTCAGTTTACCTTATATGTACTGTACACACACAAGACCAGAAAGTGAGATGAAGAATCACCAAAAAGAACTAAACAGGATCAGTTGCTCCATTTTACTTTCTGTGCACAGGTACAGGAGCCGATACTGAGATACACACAAACTATATACACCCTAAAAGAATGAATAGTTCATTTATGTATTACTGTGGCTACAATCTGATATGGTGTGCCGATTTTGTTTAATTTATAAATCCCATATTTGTTGGTCTGATTAGCACAGGTCATAAGAAACAGATTTCACAACCCAAGGTGTGTTCCAGGTTCAGTCTCTTACCTGCAGATAGAGGGCGCCACTGACAAATACGGTAAATATATGACTGTTGCTACCCAGGCCATTGACAGTTTCCAGGGACCTGCAGGACAGGCAGAGAGACTTAATTTTATTTGCAATGACTTTGGAAGGTATTTCAAAGTGAATAGCTAGCTCTGTTCCTCATTCAGTGCAGACCATCTCCAATTTTCCATAGGTCAAGGTTTGTTCTGCTGCAGTGATCAAAATGAGGCACAGAGCTGAGACGTGGCTTTGGCATAACATGTGTCGTTGTTCCAAAACACCCCATCTTTGACTTAACAGTGAATTTTATTTAGATATGATAAAATCTCTCTTGGCATTGGTGGGAGGATTGGGGTGGTGATGGCGAACATTTTATTCTAACATACAATTCACAGCACAGAGGGAGATTGGTTCCCATTGCATCTGTGCCAGTGCTAATTCTATCACCAAAGCCCTCCTAAAATATTATCCATTCCTTTCCCTCTTAAATTTTTATCAACTATTAACCAGATTCTGTTCTTTCCATTCCATCTTTGTGGACCTTGTGGTAGATCTTTGACAGATTTAGTTTTATTATCTCTTGTACTCAAAGCTGCTTATGTGTGAATGGAGGATATTGTATACGCAAGCATCTATACTTATCCAGTGTGTGTTATATCTACATGACAGCTTACTTTGAAATGCACTCGAGCTGTACAGTAATAGACACCACTCCTATTTATCCTACCTGATGCAGTACACATAATAATGTTTTATGGCAATTATATAGTATTATTGTCATTGATTAATATTAAATAGTATTTTATATTGTTTCTAGTTCCATTGTACTGCAATACAGTGAGATTGTTTAACATAGCAATGTATGGTGTTAAAACAATGTTTATGGTGGGACAATATATGCGTCATCATTATATTGCATGGTTATAATGCTGTACCATAGTATACTTCTGACATTAGTATCATATAATTTTATATATTACCATGGTTAGCATGATATGGTTGTAACACAAAATAGTTGTAGTTTAGCATTTTCTCCCTGTACCTTTGTTGAGTGTTCGAAAATACTGAGCTTGCATAGCTGTAATGGAGCAATATTGTACACATATTATTTCCTCCTCAAGCTCCTCTGCCTCTACACTTCATCCTTTGAAACTGTCCTTAAAATCTACTTCCCAGGCCAAGCTTTTAAATACTTGACCTAATGTCTCCTAATGTAGCTTGGTGTCAGATGTCATCTGAATGAGGTGAAGCCACTTTCAGGGGGCTATGAACTTGCACCCCAAAATCTCTCAGTACATTAGTGCTCCAAAAGGTCCTGTCATTTACTGTATACTTTTCTCTTCCATTTCATCTAAAATGCATCAGCTCATAACTGTCCGGATTAAACTCCATCTGCCATTTCTCCACACACATTTCAAACTGAGATCTATCCTGCTGCATCCTTTGACAATTTTCCTCACTATCCACAATTCCACTGATTTTCATGTCCTCTGCAGACTTTTTAATCAGATAATCTACATTGTCATCCATGACATTAACATACCTGTATATTACAAACAATATAGGCCCCGGCACTGATCCTGTGCAACACCACTAGTTACAGATCTCCAGACAGAAAAACATTTTCTCTAGTACTACCCTCTGCCTTCTAAACCAAGACAATTTTGGATCTAATTTACCAACTCACTGTGGATCCCATGTGACTTAATCTTCTGGACCATCCTACCATGAGGGACCATGTCAAATGCTTTAATGAAGTCCATGTAGAACAACATCCACTGCCCTACCCTCATCAATCATCTTCGTCACTTGCCTAAAAATCTCAGTCAAATTTGTGAGGCAGGATCACCCCCTCACAAAGCCATATTGACTATCCCTAATAGCTCAGTGCTTTTCCAAATGCAAGTAAATCTGCTCCTATAATTTCCCAACCACTGATGTAAAGCTCTCTGCCTATAATTTCCTGGTTTGTCCCTGTTGCCCTTCTTAAACAAAGGAACAAAATTGGCTATTCCCCAGTTTTCTGGTACCCCTACAGCTATAAAAATCTCTGTAAAGATCCCAGCAATATCCTCCCTTGCTTTCCTCAATATCCTGGGATTGAACCCATCAGACCCTGGGGAGTTATCCACCTTAACGTTTTCAAGACACCCAACACCTCCTCCTTCTTAATAACGACATGCTCTGGTTTCAAAGCAATTTCCAGGCACAAATGCGCACTCTTCAATTACCGCCACATATTAGTATATAAGAATGATAAGAGACAGTACATTTGGGGTGTAATGTCAAATATGAAAATAGGTTTGAATGTAGTAATTCCTTAAAAATATCGATATCACATTTGTTTTTAAGGAAATGTGCAAAGTAAAATAAGGAACCAAGTACATAGCCATAGGAAGGGTATCATTAAGGTGGAAAGGTTGCAGAAGAGATTCGCAAGGATGTGGCCGGGACTAAAGGGCTTCAGATATAAGGAGAGACTGGACAGGCTGAGGCTTTTATCCCTGGAGCAAAGAAGGCTAAGGGGTGACCTTATAGAGATATATAAAATTATGAGGGGCACAGATAAGTTGAATGGTCAGAGTCTTTTTCCTAGGGTAGGGGATATTAAAAGTAGCAGGTATAGGCTTAAGGTGAGGGAGGAAAGATCTAAAGGGATTTGAGGGGCAAGTTTTTCACACAGAGGGCGATGGGTATATAGAACAAGCTGCTAGAGGAAGTGATGGAGGCAGGTAGAAATACAACATTTAAAAGGTACATGGATAGGAAAGATTTAGAGGGATATAGGCCAAATGCAGGCAACTGACACTAACTCAGGTAGGCACCTAGTTTGCCATGAATGAGTTGGGCCGAAGGGCCTGCTAACATGCTGTATGACCCTTTGACAGCTTAGAATGTTAAACCTAGTTAAATGCAATATATTGTTATTGCTTTTGTGGTGTACTAGTTATGGGCGTACTCTCAATGGTGTGTTCAAATCCCAGCAAAAATTGTAGATGGTGTATGACTGTAATGTAACAAGTGAGAATGAATTCCCCCTCTAACCTGGAACTCCCCCTCTAACCTGGAAATCCATGTGCTTCATATGGAAAGACGTATGTTTAGCTTATCAAACACAAGAGTTTGTTTCACACTCATTCTTTTCCATCTGGTTGTTGCTTGTCCAGACAGGAAAATACAGAACTGCATCAGGGATAAGAGCACCAAAAGACTGCAGGGCCAATCATTGCTGGTGAAAGAGGCTCTGTTTGAGCTCTCAGACAGGACTGAGCTTTGTTTGAATTTTTGTTGCAGACAGCAAAAAGGATGAGAGGAAGATGCAGAGATTATCATCTGTCCACAGTAACTGCAGATCCTGTAAATAGATCTCATTCAGATCATTCAAGCACAGCATGGGGACTGTGAGCTGTTCTTCCTTCCCAGGTTCTGGGAATCTGCCCTAGTACAGGAAAAAAGACCCTTTCGAACTATTTCTGAGCATATTAAGCTCGGGCAGATAAGAGAATTCAGTGCTATGAGTTAAAGCTCTTTCCATTTCAATTTTTTAGAGTAAGTACAGTCGGCTTATTGCTAGTTAAATGCAGAAGAACTTGCAAGGCAAGTTCAAAGCACTCTATGACACCACATTTATCTCTTTCCTGGTGAAAATGTAAAGATCTCTCTTTATTATCACTCAGGGTGCTCCTAGCTCGATTAGGTGCTGAGTAAGCATGTCTCTGCACCATCCCAGGTGCGATACACCAAGAATGGAAATCAAAACACTACAGATGCTGAAAATTGGTCATAAAACAAGAAAGTGCTTGAATCTCTCAGCAGTTTAGGCAGAATCTGTGGAAAGAAAAACAGAATTAATGTTTCAAGATGAAGAACCCTCATCAGAACCAATGAAAGCTCATCCGATGAAGGGTGTTTGACATGAAAGGCTAATTCATTGTCCCTAACAACAGATGGTGCCTGACCTGGTGAGTGTTTCCAGCATTTTCTGGTTTTATTTAGGTATACCGTATTGGATAGAAAGTAAATATCTCATTACATTATCTATCCATTTCTTTGTTGAGGCAAAAGTGATATTGGCCTTTATCTCAAATGGGCAAGAATGCAACAGAATGGAAATAATATATAGCTGCACAGATGATCATCAGGGTATTCTGTTCAACACTTTGCGTCATGCTAAATAAAAGGTATCTAGGAGGGCATGCAGAACAAGTTTGTCAGTATGATATCGAGGCTAAAGGAGATGAATTAGCAAACAGGTTTTGTTAACTGGGTTTCTACTTTCTTGAGTACAGGAGTGATCTAATTAGGCAGATAGGAGGAGGGTTTTCCTCCAGTAGTTGAGGTCAGAGCAAAGGAACAAATAAGTAGAACTGTACTTTTCAGGGAAGCTGACAGTTAGCACTTTCCCACACAGAGAGAAGTAAAAATATGAGAAATTAACCCCCAAAACTCAGATTTTCAGTCAATGAGTCTTTCAAAGGATGTGGGGCAAAGATGGGTGTGTGTTGGAGTAAAATTAGTCATCATCTAATTGAATGGCAGAACAGGTTTGAGGGACTGAATGGCCAACTCCTATTCTTGTGTTCCACAATACAGTTGAGGTATTATACTGTTGTATTATAGTGACACATAATTGTAGCGCCGTGCTAGTGTATGGTGGTAATAGAGTAGCATTATATTGCAATAATAACAAGTTTGCAATGTCATTGTTTACTGGAATAGCTATTTGAATCCAAATAGGTTACTGGGAAAGAAAATTCCATTCTTTATAGGTTCATGGTGTGTTTGCTCCTAGGTTTCACTAGCACATTCAGGATTTACTATCTATGAAATGTAAAGCAGGATATCCAGGAGACAGCAGCATGTGCAACAACATGTTCCACCGTATGGCACCTTAGGGTGAAATTGATCTCCAAGGATCACACAAAACAAGTTAGTAATGAAATGTCGATTTTATAATCATCCAATGTTCTTCTATTCAAATTATAGAACAGAAAATTGAGTGGGCTTAATAACTGACTGGTGAGTCATAAATATTCCAAGATCAGGTTCATGGCCCCTTTAGTTCTAGTGCTTTTGGCATGTGAGTATTGGTGTCAGAAATGATCTCGACGTTATATTATACAGCAACAGTAAGAACTAATTGTAAAAAGCAAAAAAAAAGAGTGGAAATCTGATTTAAAAAAAACAAAATGCTGGAAATATTCAGCAGTTCAGGCAGCACCTGTGGAGAGAGAAAGAAATGTAACTTTCAAATCCATGCCTTTTCATTTGAACAATTAGCCAAATCATGTCTGTGAACTGGAAGAGGAGGAGAAGGAGACTACCTTGAAGCTATGGTGAGTTATTGGCTAGAGCAACTGATAATGCTATTATCAGCTACCAGCATTCACTTACTGTTGGCTGATTGTCACTTACTGTTGGATGGATGGTTTGTGTTGTACAGATGGGGTGCTGCTAGTTTCATAGATGTTTCCAGAATTTATTGAATTATGTAATGTAAGGTTATCGGTCAGAATCATTAATTCTGTTCCTCTCTTCACAGGTACTGCCTGACCTGATGAGTATTTATAGTAAAAAATCAGTTATACTGTCAGTTTAGGTCCCTCCAGTTTTGAGGAATCAACCCAAGTCACCTCACCCTTCAATCCAATTTCTTCTGTCTCGAACACAGTCTCTTTAAATTTTACTTGATTAGATTTAATCTTAAAAGGCTTTGGCAGAATAGTTCCGGAGAGATCATTTTCCCTGGCTGGAGTGTCTCAGGGTAAATGGTCAGCCACTGAGAACTGAGATAAAGAGAAGCCTCTTCACTTGGAAGGTGCTCACTATCTTAGAATTCTCCACCCCAAAGGGCTTGGTTGTTGAGTACATCCAAGACTGAGATCGACAGATTTTGGGGCATTAAGTGGTGGTGTGGGGAAATAGAGTTGTGATTGGTCAGTGATGATCTTATTGAATACCTAAATAGCCTTGAGAAAGCATGTGAACCACTACACTTCTTTAATTTTGTATATTTACATCCTTGCCAGTAGATTCCTAGTGTTGGATTCCTATTCCGTATCTGACACCTTGATCTAGATATGCTTGAATTTGCTTGTTGTTCTGCTGCTGGATTGTATTTGATGGTCCCATGGCAACAGTGGATTATCACACTTACACATTGTGCTGACATAGAGATTCAATGCAGATGAGAATTCGGATATTATCTTGAGGCCTATTGTGCCTTCTTCTTTGATGCTCTCTGTGTTCTGCAAAATAAAAAGAGGAAACACACTGTTACCAGGGCAAGCATGAAGTCCTCAGGTCAGATGTAGGACTGCCAGTATAGTGCCACCCAAGGCAGAGTCATAACTGCTGTAGAGGAGTGAAGTGACCCTTGTAATCCACCACTGCTGTAATGATCTTCCATGCAACAGGATATGAAGAGCTGAGCTCACGGCGTCCCTGCAGAGAGCTTCGCAGTTCATAAAATCAGCATTGCAGTGTCTGTAGCTCTAATCTAAAACCAAACCTAGTCTCAATATTGTAACTTTAAAACTACTGGATTTTCATCACAACTTATCTGATTCACTAATGTACTCAGGAGAGGAAATCTGCTGTCCTTATCCAGGCTAGCCTATGTGTGACTCCACACCTATCTTAACTCCCTCCTCAACTAAGGGCTGATTAGAAATGGAGATTGCCAGTGATGTCCATGTGAGCCTCCTTATTGACTGTTTGGGATCAGAAGCCTCATAGTTGTAGTTCATCACATAGCCTGTGTGTGGTCATGTGACTTCTTCATTACCTGTAACCTCGGTCTATCAAGAGTGTGCTCAGAGGAAGTGTGCAGATCACATCCAGGTTTTACTAAACCTCAAAGTCAATAATAGCCATTCACCTTTGGTAACCGTTCCTACCTTTGCTCCCTTGGAATAGTAGAAGATCTCTTAACAGTCAGCAGTGTGACATTAGATGGTTCCATAAAACAGTAATATAAAGATATATTTAAGGGTGTCAAATAGTGCAATAGATCTTGGCTCTCTTGATGATATGCTACCTAGGTCCATTGTATTCCATGCAGAACAACAAATGACTCACATGACACAGAATGTTCATGCCTTTTACGCAGTACCTCCTTGGAATCTCTAGCCCATGACCACTCAAAGTGGAAAAGGAGCACATAGGATGATAGTAAGAACCTTGACCCCCTGCATCAGGAGCACGCAGATGCCCAGTGTGAACCACAGAAGGAACACGCCATCTCCCAAACTACTGACCCATCTATCCCACCAGGCACACCTGTCCCATCTGTGGAAGAATCTACAGTTCCCATACTGGTCTCATTAGTCACCTCAGAACTCAAAAAACCAGGCTAGAAGATCCTGAGGGACAGCCTGAGAAGAAGACGCAGTGGTAGTTAACCTCACTCTAACTCTAGTGAGTTACCTTAAGCAAGTTCAAAAATGTTGACCATATAGTTCAAGAAAACTTAAATGAAAACATCAGTCGGTGCCTTAGGTAAGATTTTCTGGCTGTAAATCAATGTCACTGCACATGCTCAGCAGTCAGAATAAAGTTCTGGAAGTCTGTTGTCCCTACAATGAGGTTTTTCAGTACTCTGAATCAGAAAAATGTTGGGCTAGGCTATAGAATTTTGAAACCCATTTCCTGACCCTTTCCCTATGACTCTCTAGTATTTATTCCTCAAGTACTTATCCAATTCATTCTGGAATAATCTGGTTCTCGACCCTTGCAGTTATGCATCTCTTTATTTACTCTACGGATCAGTGGTTCCCAAGCTGGTGACCATTCCCACCCCCCCCACCCCCCCCACCCCCCTCCAGGTGAAGATGAGGCTTTCATAATATTGGGATAATTTAGGTAAAAAGTTCACAAAAAGTTAAAAATTAAAAAAGTTAAATAAAAATAGCTCTGGCCATCAGGCTGCCACCAATCTTCTTGAATCCCCAGGGCAGCCCTAACTCCTTGAAAGAAAAGGCCTATTATTTCATTAAAAATTTATTGAAAGGAGTTGGACTAAAACTACATGTGAGCACGTAGTTCTTTCATACAAAAAGCTTGGTACCCACTGTCTAGGCACATGATTCATAGGAGACTGAGGTGTGACCTTACAGAGGTGTATACAATCACTAGGGGCATGGATAGGGTGAATGCACACTGTATTTTTCCCAGGGAAAGGGAATTAAAAATGAGGGCATAGGTTTCAGATGAGAGTAGAAAAGTTTAAAAGGGACCTGAAGGGCAACTTCTTGATGCAGAGGGTGGTAGGTATATGGAACAAGCTGCCAGAGGAAGTGGTTGAAACAGGTACAATTGCAACATTTAAAAGACACTTGGACAGGTTCATGGATAGGAAAGGTTTAGATGGATATGGGCCAAATGCAGGTAAATGGGACTAGCTTAGATGGGCTTCTTGGTCGGCATAGATGAGTAGGGCCGAAGTGCTTGTTTCTGTGCTGTATTACTGTATGACTCTATGACTATGTTTAATCAGTCTTCTCACTGCTTTAAGATTGATTCTTGTAATACCAGGTTTTGTCATTTGAGCAGAGGTCAACCGAACTAGCCCAGACTCTCTTGAGCTTAGACGAATGAGAGGTAATCTCATTGAAATGAATAAGACTTCTTACGAGGCTTGACAGAGTAGGTGCAGGGATGATTTCCCTCACTGCAGTGTCTAGAACCAGGGATTGCAGTCTTAAAATAAGTCGTCGGCCATTCAGAACAAAGAGAACAAAAAATATGTTTACCCAGAAGCAGTGAATGTTTGGAATTCTCCACCCAAGAGAACTGTGGATGCTCATTCACTGAATATATTCAGGACAGAGACTGATAGACCTTTAGATACTAAGCAAATCAAATGATTTTGGGTTAGTGCAGGAAAATGTGCTGAAGTAAAAGATCAGGCACAAGGGGATGACTGAATGACTGACCTATTAACATTGATATTTCTTACGTTCTGTGTTTCTGATGAGAACTAGCCCACCTTCTCCAGGCTAGCCACACAACCGTCCTTCCTACCTGTGTTCTCTGTCTCACCATGTGCAGATCCCTCTTTATCCTACCCTCTAAAGTATACAATTTCAGCATTTGGGTAGTTAGCTGTAACTATGAGACAGAGTGATGGTGCCTCACCATCTTCACCTTTCTCTTCCTCCTGCAAGCGGGAAGTTTCTGGTTATTGGTATCTGAACTGCCAAAGGGACCAGGATTGGGTTGTGATCGGGAGGGAGGAGAAATTGAGCAGTTCATGTTTACACCTTCTACGGTATTGCTGGTGATTCAGAAGAGAAGAGTTAGGCAAACAGCCACCCTCATCATTGGTTGTTTCTGTCCTATTGATGCCCCCTTCCCAGGATGGCCAGCAGATGTTGTCCTCCACTGAGGGTCAAGGATGCAGACACACTTGTCCCCTTTAGATTCATTGCTTCTCCATCACTATTCTCCATCTTTTCTGCACAGAAGAATGAAAATTTGAACATCAGCAATAAGTCTGAGTGACATGACTGCCAGAGTTGAATAGCTGCCAGACACTGTGACCAGTGAGTTGTCGGTATGACGTTTACACACAGTGTGAAAGTGATATAAATTATTTGAAATTTGGGGCAGAATATTAATTGATAGTCGATACTGTCAGTAGATGTTGTGCAATAAACAAAGAATGAGACTCATGGTACAGCCAACCTTTTTGGATGCACATTACTCTTTCAGTTTAGGTGATAAATTATCCTTTAAATATCACTAGTCACTTGTAATATTGATAAATTGTGCTATTTTAAGTTGATCATATTCACCTTGATTGTGAAACTTCCAATATTGTACTCATGCTCTGAGAGCAAGATACCTGGTGTTGAACTCCACCACTACTTATTCACATTGCCATCTGGAAAACCTCTTCCTCTTCCTGTGCCTCCCCTGTGTGCAAAGGCTCACCAGCTTCTCAGGGGCATTGAGGGATGGGCAGTAAACATTGGTCTTGCCAGTGACACCAAAAAAATGAATAAGTAAAATAAAAGAACAATTTCCTTTCTTCCACCTCTTCCATCAAGACCTCCAGTGCAGTGTATTGGGTTTCTTAATTGTGTAGTCATTGCTCAGAGTATCTAGGTCAGACTCTGTTTTCAAATGACAATCCCATTTCTTCCAATTACAATACTGTTCCCCTTTAACTACAGGCCATCTTTAAGTTGCAGTAACCAATCTGGAAATCAGAGGATCTGCCAATGTTTGCAGTCTATGACTAGCACAGGTAGTGTTGAGCACATACAGGATGTATGCAAAGCAGCAGGCAGCATGAATTCACCAGGCTTCTTGCTATACATGGAATGTATGTGAGGAATTAACTGGCAAGGTTAATTGCATACTGCATTTTTTACTCCTTGTTTAACAGTAGGCCAATATTTTGTACAGAGGTTAGGAAATGTCAATAGCATTGCTTTGATCTTAGCTAAAATATTGTGCCCACTCTGGACACTATGGTTTAAGAAGGATACTGGGTCTTTGACAGCGATGCAAAGATTTACTGAAGTTTTCTGGTGATGCAGGATTTCAGTTGTGTGGGGAAATTGGCAAATTGGAATTGTTCTCATTACAGCAGAAAGGATTAAGCAGAGGTTTGATTTGAAGGAGATTTTGAGATATATGACAGTTTTTCTACAGAGAAAGAGATATTTGGCTCGAGGTTGTTTGCCCCCTTTTGCTCATGCCTAGTTTGATCTTCTGAGAAGATATTTTATTGGACAAAAATATTTTAAAAGTAGCACTATGACACATTGCACACCAATTCATTTGCTGAAAGAGATCATTGCAATTCACATCAGGAGCTCACAGCTACCAGTCTTTGCCACACTGACCCCTGAGAAAGTGATCAAGTAGAGTCATAGAGTCACACAGCATGGAAACAGGCTCTTTGGCCCAACTGGTCCCTGCTGACCAAGATGCCCCATCCAAGCTAGTCCCATTTGCCAGCATTT